>NW_027043057.1:0-300000 GCF_036013475.1 Columba livia
CTTTGATATTTCTTTCTTCTTTCTTTCTTCTTTCTTTCTTACTTCTTTCTTACTTCTTTCTTACTTCTTTCTTACTTCTTTCTTAATTCTTTATTTCTTCTTTATTTCTTCTTTCCTTATTCTTCTTTCTTCTTTCTTTCTTTCTTCTTTCTTTCTTTCTTCTTCCTTTCTCTCTTTTTTCTTCTTTCTTTCTTTCTTCTTTCTTTCTTCTTTCTTTCTTCTTTCTTTCTTCTTTCTTTCTTTCCTCTTTCTTCTTTCTTTCTTCTTTCTCTCTTCTTTCTTTCTTTCTTTCTTCTTTCTACTTTCTTTCTTCTTTCTTTCTTCTTTCTTTCTTCTTTCTTTCTTACTTCTTTCTTACTTCTTTCTTTCTTCTTTCTTTCTTTCTTTCTTACTTCTTTCTTACTTTTTTCTTTCTTCTTTCTTTCTTCTTTCTTCTTTCTTCTTTCTTCTTTCTTCTTTCTTTCTTCTTTCTTTCTTCTTTCTTTCTTCTTTCTTTCTTCTTTCTTTCTTACTTCTTTCTTACTTCTTTCTTTCTTCTTTCTTTCTTTCTTTCTTTCTTCTTTCTTTCTTCTTTCTTTCTTCTTTCTTTCTTCTTTCCTTCTTTCTTTTTTCTTCATTCTTTTTCTTCTTTCTTTCTTCTTTCTTTCTTCTTTCTTTCTTTCTTTCTTCTTTCTTTCTTTTCTTTCTTCTTTCTTTCTTCTTTCTTTCTTTCTTCTTTCTTTCTTCTTTCTTACTTCTTTCTTTCTTCTATCTTTGCTCTTTATTTCTTCTTTCACTCTTCTTTCTTTCTTCTCTCTTTCTTTCTTCTTTCTTTCTTTCTTCTTTCTTTCTTTTTTCTCTCTTCTTTCTTTCTTTCTTCTTTCTTTCTTCTTTCTTACTTCTTTCTTACTTCTTTTTTACTTCTTTCTTACTCCTTTCTTACTTCATTTTTACTTCTTTCTTACTCCTTTCTTACTTCTTTCTTTCTTCTTTCTTTCTTCTTTCTTTCTTTCTTCTTTCTTTCTACCTTCTATCTTTCTTCTTCATTTCTTTCTTCTTTCTTTCGTCTTTCTTTCTTCTTTCTTTCTTCTTTCTTTCTTCTTACTTTCTTCTTTCTTTCTTAATTCTTTGTTACTTCTTTCTTTCTTTCTTTCTTTCTTTCTTTCTTCTTTCTTTCTTCTTACTTTCTTCTTTCTTTCTTACTACTTTCTTCTTTATTTCTTCTTTCTTTCTTCTTTCTTTCTTTCTTCTTTCTTTCTTCCTTCTTTCTTCTCTCTTTCTTTCTTCTTTCTTTCTTTCCTCTCTCTTTCTTTCTTCTTTCTTTTTTTCGTTTTTCTTTCTTTCTTATTTCTTTCTTTCGTCTTTCTTTCTTTCTTATTTCTTTCTTCTTTCTTTCTTCTTTCTTTCTTTCTTCTATCTTTCTTCTTTCTTTCTTCTTTCTTTCTTCTTTCTTTCTTCTTTCTTTTTTCTTTCTTTCTTCTTTCTTTCTTCTTTCTTTCTTCTTTCTTTCTTACGTCTTTCTTACTTCTTTCTTACTTCTTTCTTTCTTTCTTCTTTCTTTCTTCTTTCTTTCTTCTGTCTTTCTTCTTTCTTTCTTCTTTCTTTCTTTCTTCTTTCTTTCTCTCTTCTTTCTTTTGTCTTTCTTCTTTCTTTCTTCTTTCTTTCTTCTTTCTTTCTTCTTTCTTTCCTTCTTTCTTTCTTACTTCATTCTTACTTCTTTCTTTCTTTTTTCTTTCTTCTTTCTTCTTCCTTTCTTCTTTCTTTCTTCTTTCTTACTTCTTTCTTTCTTCTTTCTTTCTTCCTTCTTTCTTTCTTCTTTCTTTCTTCTTTCTTTCTTTCTTTTTTCTTCTTTCTTTTACTTCTTTCTTTATTTCTTCTTTCTTTCTTTCTTCTTTCTTTCTTCTTTCTTTCTTACTTCTTTCTTACTTCTTTATTGTTCTTTCTTTCTTGTTTCTTTCTTTCTTCTTACTTTCTTCTTTCTTTCTTCTTTCTTTCTTCTCTCTTTCTTTCTTCTTTCTTTCTTTCCTCTCTCTTTCTTTCTTCTTTCTTTCTTTCGTCTTTCTTTCTTTCTTCTTTCTTTCTTCTTTCTTTCTTCTTTCTTTCTTTCTTTTTTCTCTCTTCTTTCTTTCTTCTTTCTTTCTTCTTTCTTTCTTCTTTCTTTCTTCTTTCTTTCTTACTTCTTTATTCTTCTTTCTTTCCTCTTTCTTCCTTCCTTTCTTTCTTACTTCTTTCTTAATTCTTTCTTTCTTTTTTCTTTCTTCTTTCTTTCTTCTTTCTTTCATCTGCCTTTCTTCTTTCTTTCTTCTTTCTTTCTTCTTTCTTTCTTCTTTCTTTCTTCTTTCTTTCTTTCTTTTTTCTTCTTTCTTTTTCTTCTTTCTTTATTTCTTCTTTCTTTCTTTCTTCTTTCTTTCTTACTTCTTTCTTACTTCTTTATTCTTCTTTCTTTCTTCTATCTTTCTTCTTACTTTCTTCTTTCTTTCTTCCTTCTTTCTTTCTTCTTTCTTTCTTCTTTCTTTCCTCTTTCTTTCTTACTTCTTTCTTTCTTTCTTCTTTCTTTGTTCTTTCTTTCTTCTTTCTTTCTTCCTTCTTTCTTTCTTTCTTCTTTCTTTCTTTTCTTTATTCTTTCTTTCTTCTTTCTTATTTCTTTATTTCTTTCTTTCTTCTTTCTTTCTTCTTTCTTTCTTCTTTCTTTCTTTCTTCTTTCTTTATTCTTTCTTTCTTCTTTCTTTCTTCTCTCTTTCTTTCCTCTTCCTTTCTTCTTTCTTTCGTCTTTCTTTCTTCATTCTTTCTTCTTTATTTCCTCTTTCTTTCTTACTTCTTTCTTTCTTTCTTCTTTCTTTGTTCTTCCTTTCTTCTTTCTTTCTTTCTTTTTCTTTCTTCTTTCTTTCTTACTTCTTTCTTACTTCTTTCTTTCTTCTTTCTTTCCTTCTTCTTTCTTTCTTCTTTCTTTTTTCTTTTTTTCTTCTATCTTTCTTCTTTCTTTCTTCTTCCTTTCTTACTTCTTACTTCTTTCATACTTCTTTTTTACTTCTTTCCTACTTCTTTCTTACTTCTTTCTTTCTTCTTTCTTTCTTACTTCTTTCTTACTTCTTTCTTTCTTCTTTCTTTCTTTCTTTCTTTCTTTCTTACTTCTTTCTTACTTTTTTCTTTCTTCTTTCTTTCTTCTTTCTTCTTTCTTTCTTCTTTCTTTCTTCTTTCTTTCTTCTTCCTTTCTTTCTTCTTTCTTTCTTCTTTCTTTCTTCTTTCTTTCTTCTTTCCTTCTTACTTCATTCTTACTTCTTTATTCTTCTTTATTTCTTCTTTCTTTCTTTCTTTCTTTCTTACTTTTTTCTTACTTCTTTCTTTCATCTTTCTTTCTTCTTTCTTTCTTCTTTCTTTCTTCTTTCTTTCTTCTTTGTTTCTACTTTCTTTACTCTTTCGTTCGTACTTCTTTCTTTCTTTTTTCTTCTTTCATTTTCTTCTTTCTTTCTTCTTTCTTTCTTTCTTCTTTCTTTCTTCTTTATTTCCTCTTTCTTTCTTACTTCTTTCTTTCTTTCTTCTTTCTTTGTTCTTCCTTTCTTCTTTCTTTCTTTCTTTTTTTTTCTTTTTTCTTTCTTACTTCTTTCTTACTTCTTTCTTTCTTCTTTTTTTTTCTTTTTTCTCTTCTATCTTT
Source organism: Columba livia (assembly GCF_036013475.1). NCBI lineage: Eukaryota > Metazoa > Chordata > Aves > Columbiformes > Columbidae > Columba > Columba livia. The sequence goes on from NW_027043057.1 coordinate 3,632, forward strand.
CTTCTTTCTTTCTTCTTCCTTTCTTACTTCTTACTTCTTTCATACTTCTTTTTTACTTCTTTCCTACTCCTTTCTTACTTCTTTTTTTTCTTCTTTCTTTCTTACTTCTTTCTTACTTCTTTCTTTCTTCTTTCTTTCTTTCTTTCTTTCTTACTTCTTTCTTACTTTTTTCTTTCTTCTTTCTTTCTTCTTTCTTCTTTCTTTCTTCTTTCTTTCTTCTTTCTTTCTTTTTTCTTCTTTCTTTTTCTTCTTTCTTTCTTCTTTCTTTCTTCTTTCTTTCTTCTTTATTTCTTCTTTCTTTCTTATTTCTTTCTTCTTTCTTTCTTACTTCTTTCTTCATTCTTACTTCTTTCTTACTTCTTTCTTCTTTCTTTCTTCTTCTTTATTTCTTCTTTCTTAATTTCTTCTCTCTTTCTTTCTTCTTTCTTTCTTTCGTCTTTCTTTCTTTCTTCTTTCTTTCTTCTTTCTTTGTTTCGTTTTTCTTCCTTTCTTCTTTCTTTCTTACTTCTTTCTTTCTTCTTTCTTTCTCTCTTCTTTCTTTCTTCTTTCCTTCTTCTCTCTTTCTTTCTTTCTTCTTTTTTTCTTCTTTCTTCTTTCTTTCTTTCTTTCTTCTTTCTTTCTTTCCTTCTTTCTTCTTTCTTTCTTCTTTCTTTCTTCTTTCTTTCTTTCTACTTTCTTTATTTCTTCAATCTTTCTTTCTTCTTTCTTTCCTCTTTCTTTCTTTCTTTCTTCTTTCTTTATTCTTTCTTTCTTCCTTCTTTGATATTTCTTTCTTCTTTCTTTCTTCTTTCTTTCTTACTTCTTTCTTACTTCTTTCTTACTTCTTTCTTACTTCTTTCTTAATTCTTTATTTCTTCTTTATTTCTTCTTTCCTTATTCTTCTTTCTTCTTTCTTTCTTTCTTCTTTCTTTCTTTCTTCTTCCTTTCTCTCTTTTTTCTTCTTTCTTTCTTTCTTCTTTCTTTCTTCTTTCTTTCTTTCCTCTTTCTTCTTTCTTTCTTCTTTCTCTCTTCTTTCTTTCTTTCTTTCTTCTTTCTACTTTCTTTCTTCTTTCTTCTTTCTTTCTTTCTTCTTTCTTTCTTTCTTCTTCCTTTCTCTCTTTTTTCTTCTTTCTTTCTTTCTTCTTTCTTTCTTCTTTCTTTCTTCTTTCTTTCTTCTTTCTTTCTTTCCTCTTTCTTCTTTCTTTCTTCTTTCTTTCTTCTTTCTTTCTTACTTCATTCTTACTTCTTTCTTTCTTCTTTCTTTCTTCTTTCTTTCTTCTTTCTTTCTTACTTCTTTCTTACTTCTTTCTTTCTTCTTTCTTTCTTTCTTTCTTACTTCTTTCTTACTTTTTTCTTTCTTCTTTCTTTCTTCTTTCTTCTTTCTTCTTTCTTCTTTCTTTCTTCTTTCTTTCTTCTTTCTTTCTTCTTTCTTTCTTCTTTCTTTCTTACTTCTTTCTTACTTCTTTCTTTCTTCTTTCTTTCTTTCTTTCTTACTTCTTTCTTACTTTTTTCTTTCTTCTTTCTTTCTTCTTTCTTCTTTCTTCTTTCTTTCTTCTTTCTTTCTTCTTTCTTTCTTCTTTCTTTCTTCTTTCCTTCTTTCTTTTTTCTTCATTCTTTTTCTTCTTTCTTTCTTCTTTCTTTCTTCTTTCTTTCTTTCTTTCTTCTTTCTTTCTTTTCTTTCTTCTTTCTTTCTTCTTTCTTTCTTTCTTCTTTCTTTCTTCTTTCTTACTTCTTTCTTTCTTCTATCTTTGCTCTTTATTTCTTCTTTCACTCTTCTTTCTTTCTTCTCTCTTTCTTTCTTCTTTCTTTCTTTCTTCTTTCTTTCTTTTTTCTCTCTTCTTTCTTTCTTTCTTCTTTCTTTCTTCTTTCTTACTTCTTTCTTACTTCTTTTTTACTTCTTTCTTACTCCTTTCTTACTTCATTTTTACTTCTTTCTTACTCCTTTCTTACTTCTTTCTTTCTTCTTTCTTTCTTCTTTCTTTCTTTCTTCTTTCTTTCTACCTTCTATCTTTCTTCTTCATTTCTTTCTTCTTTCTTTCGTCTTTCTTTCTTCTTTCTTTCTTCTTTCTTTCTTCTTACTTTCTTCTTTCTTTCTTAATTCTTTGTTACTTCTTTCTTTCTTTCTTTCTTTCTTTCTTTCTTCTTTCTTTCTTCTTACTTTCTTCTTTCTTTCTTACTACTTTCTTCTTTATTTCTTCTTTCTTTCTTCTTTCTTTCTTTCTTCTTTCTTTCTTCCTTCTTTCTTCTCTCTTTCTTTCTTCTTTCTTTCTTTCCTCTCTCTTTCTTTCTTCTTTCTTTTTTTCGTTTTTCTTTCTTTCTTATTTCTTTCTTTCGTCTTTCTTTCTTTCTTATTTCTTTCTTCTTTCTTTCTTCTTTCTTTCTTTCTTCTATCTTTCTTCTTTCTTTCTTCTTTCTTTCTTCTTTCTTTTTTCTTTCTTTCTTCTTTCTTTCTTCTTTCTTTCTTCTTTCTTTCTTACGTCTTTCTTACTTCTTTCTTACTTCTTTCTTTCTTTCTTCTTTCTTTCTTCTTTCTTTCTTCTGTCTTTCTTCTTTCTTTCTTCTTTCTTTCTTTCTTCTTTCTTTCTCTCTTCTTTCTTTTGTCTTTCTTCTTTCTTTCTTCTTTCTTTCTTCTTTCTTTCTTCTTTCTTTCCTTCTTTCTTTCTTACTTCATTCTTACTTCTTTCTTTCTTTTTCCTTTCTTCTTTCTTCTTCCTTTCTTCTTTCTTTCTTCTTTCTTTCTTCTTTCTTTCTTCTTTCTTTCTTCTTTCTTTCTTCCTTCTTTCTTTCTTCTTTCTTTCTTCTTTCTTTCTTTCTTTTTTCTTCTTTCTTTTACTTCTTTCTTTATTTCTTCTTTCTTTCTTTCTTCTTTCTTTCTTCTTTCTTTCTTACTTCTTTCTTACTTCTTTATTCTTCTTTCTTTCTTGTTTCTTTCTTTCTTCTTACTTTCTTCTTTCTTTCTTCTTTCTTTCTTCTCTCTTTCTTTCTTCTTTCTTTCTTTCCTCTCTCTTTCTTTCTTCTTTCGTCTTTCTTTCTTTCTTCTTTCTTTCTTCTTTCTTTCTTCTTTCTTTCTTTCTTTTTTCTCTCTTCTTTCTTTCTTCTTTCTTTCTTCTTTCTTTCTTCTTTCTTTCTTCTTTCTTACTTCTTTCTTACTTCTTTTTTACTTCTTTCTTAATCCTTTCTTACTTCTTTTTTACTTCCTTCTTACTCCTTTCTTACTTCTTTCTTTCTTCTTTTTCTTCTCACTTTCTTCTTTCTTTCTTAATTCTTTGTTACTTCTTTCTTTCTTCTTTCTTTCTTCTTTCTTTCTTCTTTCTTTCTTCTTTCTTTCTTCTTTCTTTCTTTCTTCTTTCTTTCTTCTTTCTTTCTTTCTTCTTTCTTTGTTCTTTCTTTCTTTCCTTTTCTTTCTTCTTTCTTTCTTACTTCTTTCTTACTTCTTTCTTTCTTCTTTCTTTCCTTCTTCTTTCTTTCTTCTTTCTTTTTTCTTTTTTTCTTCTATCTTTCTTCTTTCTTTCTTCTTCCTTTCTTACTTCTTACTTCTTACTTCTTTCATACTTCTTTTTTACTTCTTTCCTACTTCTTTCTTTCTTTCTTACTTCTTTCTCACTTATTTATTCTTCTTTCTTTCTTCTTTCTTTCTTTTTTCTCTCTTCTTTCTTTCTTCTTTCTTTCTTCTTTCTTTCTTCTTTCTTACTTCTTTCTTACTTCTTTTTTACTTCTTTCTTACTCCTTTCTTACTTCATTTTTACTTCTTTCTTACTCCTTTCTTACTTCTTTCTTTCTTCTTTCTTTCTTCTTTCTTTCTTTCTTCTTTCTTCCTTCTTTCTTTCTTTATTTCTTCTTTGTTTCTCCTTTCTTTCTTTTTTCTTTCTTCTTTCTTTCTTTCTTTCTTCGCTCTTTCTTTCTTCTTTCTTTCTTTTGTCTTTCTTTCTTCTTTCTTTCTTACTTCTTTCTTACTTCTTTATTTCTTCTTTCTTTCTTCTTTCTTCCTGTCATCTTTCTTTTTCTCTTCGTTCTTTTGTCTTTCTTTCTTCTCTCTTTCTTCTTTCTTTCTTCTTTCTTTGCTCTTTCTTTCTTCTTTCACGCTTCTTTCTTTCTCCTTTCTTTCTTTCTTCTTTCTTTCTTTCTTCCTTCTTTCTTTCGTTTTTCTCTCTTCTTTCTTTCTTCTTTCTTTCTTCTTTCTTTCTTCTTTCTTACTTCTTTCTTACTTCTTTTTTACTTCTTTCTTACTCCTTTCTTACTTCTTTTTTACTTCTTTATTACTCCTTTCTTACTTCTTTCTTTCTTCTTTCTTTCTTGTTTCTTTCTATCTTCTTCTTTCTACCTTCTATCTTTCTTCTTCATTTCTTTCTTCTTTCTTTCTTCTTTCTTTCTTCTTTCTTTCTTCTTACTTCTTTCTTTCATTATTCTTTGTTACTTCTTTCTTTCTTTCTTTCTTTCTTTCTTTGTTTCTTTCTTTCTTTCTTCTTTCTTTCTTCTTAATTTCTTCTTTCTTTCTTACTTCTTTCTTACTTCTTTATTTCTTCTTTCTTTCTTCATTCTTTCTTTCTTCTTTCTTTCTTCTTTCTTTCTTCTCTCTTTCTTTCTTCTTTCTTTCTTTCCTCTCTCTTTCTTTCTTCTTTCTTTTTTTCGTTTTTCTTTCTTTCTTCTTTCTTTCTTTCGTCTTTCTCTCTTTCTTATTTCTTTCTTCTTTCTTTCTTCTTTCTTTCTTTCTTCTATCTTTCTTCTTTCTTTCTTCTATCTTTCTTCTTTCTTTCTTCTTTCTTTCTTTCTTCTTTCTTTCTCTCTTCTTTCTTTTGTCTTCTTTCTTTCTTCTTTCCTTCCTTCTTTCTTTGTTACTCCTTTCTTACTTCTTTCTTTCTTTTTTCTTTCTTCTTTCTTCTTCCTTTCTTCTTTCTTTCTTCTTTCTTTCTTCTTTCTTCTTTTTTTCTTCCTTCTTTCTTTCTTCTTTCTTTCTTCTTTCTTTCTTCTTTCTTTCTTTCTTTTTTCTTCTTTCTTTTACTTCTTTCTTTATTTCTTCTTTCTTTCTTTCTTCTTTCTTTCTTCTTTCTTTCTTACTTCTTTCTTACTTCTTTATTCTTCTTTCTTTCTTGTTTCTTTCTTTCTTCTTTCTTTCTTCTTTCTTTCTTCTCTCTTTCTTTCTTCTTTCTTTCTTTCCTCTCTCTTTCTTTCTTCTTTCTTTTTTTCGTATTTCTTTCTTTCTTCTCTTTTTCTTTCGTTTTTCTTTCTTTCTTATTTCTTTCTTCTGTCTTTCTTCTTTCTTTCTTTCTTCTTTCTTCTTTCTTTCTTCTTTCTTTCTTTCTTCTTTCTTTCTTCTTTCTTTCTTCTTTCTTTCTTACTTCTTTCTTACTTCTTTCTTTCTTTTTTCTTTCTTCTTTCTTCTTCCTGTCTTCTTTCTTTCTTCTTTCTTTCTTCTTTCTTTCTTCTTTCTTTCTTCTTCATTCTTCTTTCTTTCTTTCTTTTTTCTGCTTTCTTTTACCTCTTTCTTTATTTCTTCTTTCTTCTTTCTTTCTTCTTTCTTTCTTCTTTCATCTTTCTTTCTTCTTTCTTTCCTCTTTCTTTCTTACTTCTTTCTTTCTTTCTTCTTTCTTTGTTCTTCCTTTCTTCTTTCTTTATTCTTTCTTTCTTTCTTCTTTCTTTCTTCTTTCTTTCTTCTTTCTTCTTTCTTTCTTTCTTTCTTCTTTCTTTCTTTCTTCTTTCTTTCTTCTTTCTTTCTTTCTTCTTTCTTTCTTCTTTCTTTCTTCTTTCTTTGCTCTTTATTTCTTCTTTCACTCTTCTTTCTTTCTTCTTTCTTTCTTTCTTCTTTTTTTCTTTCTTCTTTCTTTCTTTTTTCTCTCTTCTTTCTTTCTTCTTTCTTTCTTCATTCTTTCTTCTTTCTTACTTCTTTCTTTCTTCTTTTTTACTTCTTTCTTAATCCTTTCTTACTTCTTTTTTACTTCTTTCTTACTCCTTTCTTACTTCTTTCGTTCTTCTTTCTTTCTTTCATCTTTCTTTCTTTTTTCTCTCTTCTTTCTTTCTTCTTTCTTTCTTCATTCTTTCTTCTTTCTTTCTTCTTTCTTTCTTACTTCTTTCTTCTTTCTTTCTTTCTTTCTTCTTTCTTTCTTCTTTCCTCTTTCTTTATTCTTTTTTTCTTCTCTCTTTCTTTCTTCTTTCTTTCTTTATTCTTTCTTTCTTCCTTCTTTGATATTTCTTTCTTCTTTCTTTCTTCTTTCTTTCTTTCTTCTTTCTCTCTTCTTTCTTTCTTCTTTCTTTCTTCTTTCTTACTTCTTTCTTACTTCTTTCTTACTTCTTTCTTTCTTCTTTCTTTCTTTTTTCTTTCTTACTTCTTTCTTACTTCTTTCTTTCTTCTTTCTTTCTTTCTTTCTTACTTCTTTCTTAATTTTTCTTTCTTCTTTCTTTCTTCTTTCTTCTTTCTTTCTTCTTTCTTTCTTCTTTCTTCTTTCTTTCTTCTTTCTTTCTTCTTTCTTTCTTCTTTCTTTCTTTCTTTTTTCTACTCTCTTTTTCTTCTTTCTTTCTTCTTTCTTTCTTCTTTCTTTCTTCTTTCTTTCATCTTTCATTCTTTCTTTCTTCTTTCTTTCCTCTTTCTTTCTTACTTCTTTCTTTCTTTCTTCTTTCTTCTTTCTTTCTTCTTTCATTCTTTCTTCCTTCTTTCTTGTTTCTTTCTTCCTTCTTTCTTTCTTTATTTCTTCTTTGTTTCTCCTTTCTTTCTTCTTTCTTTCTTCTTCCTTTCTTCCTTCTTACTTCTTTCTTACTTATTTTTACCTATTTCTTTCTTCTTTCTTACTTCTTTCTTTCTTCTTTCTTTCTTTCCTCTTTCTTACTTCCTTCTTTCTTTCTTTACTTCTTTCTTTCTTTCTCCTTTCTTTCTTCTATCTTTCTTCTTTCTTTCTTTCTTTCTTCTTTCTTTCTTTTCTTTCTTCTTTCTTTCTTCTTTCTTCTTTCTTTCTTTCTTTCTTTCTTCTTTCTTTCTTCTTTCTTTCTTCTTTCTTTCTTTCCTCTCTCTTTCTTCTTTCTTTCTTTCGTTTTTCTTTCTTTCTTCTTTCTTTCTTCTTTCTTTCTTTCTTTCGTCTTTCTTCCTTTCTTATTTCTTTCTTCTTTCTTTCTTACTTCTTTCTTACTGCTTTCTTACTTCTTTCTTTCTTCTTTCTTTCTTTCTTCTTTCTTTCTTTCTTCTTTCTTTCTCTCTTCTTTCTTTTGTCTTTATTTCTTCTTTCTTTCTTCTTTCTTTCTTCTTTCTTTCTTCTTTCTTTCTTTCTTCTTTCTTTCTTCTTTCTTTCTTACTTCTTTCTTACTTCTTTCTTACTTCTTTATTCTTCTTTCTTTCTTCTTTCTTTCTTTCTTTCTTACTTCTTTCTTACTTCTTTCTTTCTTTTTCCTTTCTTCTTTCTTTCTTCTTTCTTTCTTCATTCTTTCTTCTTTCTTTCTTCTTTCTTTCTTCTTTCTTTCATCTTTCTTTCTTCTTTCTTTCTTTCTTTTTTCTTCTTTCTTTTTCTACTTTCTTTATTTCTTCTTTCTTTCTTTCTTCTTTCTTTCTTCTTTCTTTCTTCTTTCTTTCTTACTTCTTTCTTACTTCTTTATTCTTCTTTCTTTCTTCTTTCTTTTCTCTTTCTTTCTTCTTTCTTAATTCCTTCTTTCTTTCTTCTTTCTTTCTTCTTTCTTTCCTCTTTCTTTCTTACTTCTTTCTTTATTTCTTCTTTATTTGTTCTTCCTTTCTTCTTTCTTTCTTCTTTCTTTCTTTCTTCTTTCTTTCTTCTTTCTTTCTTCCTTCTTTCTTTCTTTCTTCTTTCTTTCTTTTCTTTCTTCTTTCTTTCTTCTTTCTTCTTTCTTTCTTTCTTTCTTTCTTCTTTCTTTCTTCTTTCTTTCTTCTTTCTTTCTTACCTCTCTCTTTCTTCTTTCTTCCTTTCGTTTTTCTTTCTTTCTTCTTTCTTTCTTCTTTCTTTCTTTCTTTCGTCTTTCTTCCTTTCTTATTTCTTTCTTCTTTCTTTCTTACTTCTTTCTTACTGCTTTCTTACTTCTTTCTTTCTTCTTTCTTTCTTCTTTCTTTCTTCTTTCTTTCTTTCTTCTTTCTTTCTCTCTTCTTTCTTTTGTCTTTATTTCTTCTTTCTTTCTTCTTTCTTTCTTCTTTCTTTCTTCTTTCTTTCTTTCTTCTTTCTTTCTTCTTTCTTTCTTCTTTCTTTCTTACTTCTTTCTTACTTCTTTCTTACTTCTTTATTCTTCTTTCTTTCTTCCTTCTTTCTTTCTTTCTTTCTTCTTTCTTTCTTCTTTCTTTCTTTTTCCTTTCTTCTTTCTTTCTTCTTTCTTTCTTCATTCTTTCTTCTTTCTTTCTTCTTTCTTTCTTCTTTCTTTCATCTTTCTTTCTTCTTTCTTTCTTTCTTTTTTCTTCTTTCTTTTTCTTCTTTCTTTATTTCTTCTTTCTTTCTTTCTTCTTTCTTTCTTCTTTCTTTCTTCTTTCTTTCTTACTTCTTTCTTACTTCTTTCTTTCTTCTTTCTTTTCTCTTTCTTTCTTCTTTCTTAATTCCTTCTTTCTTTCTTCTTTCTTTCTTCTTTCTTTCCTCTTTCTTTCTTACTTCTTTCTTTATTTCTCCTTTATTTGTTCTTCCTTTCTTCTTTCTTTCTTCTTTATTTCTTTCTTTCTTTCTTTCTTCTTTCTTTCTTCTTTCTTTTTTTCTTCTTTCTTCTTTCTTTATTCTTTCTTTGCTCTTTATTTCTTCTTTCTTTCTTCTTACTTCTTTCTTTCTTTCTTCTTTCTTTCTAAATTCTTTCTTTCTTCTTTCTTTCTTTCTTTCTTCTTTCTTTCTTCTTTCTTTCTTCTTTTTTCTTTCTTTCTTTCTTCTTCCTTTCTTCTTTCTTTCTTATTTCTTTCTTCTTTCTTCCTTTGTTTTTTCTTTCATCTTTCTTTCTTCTTTCTTTGTTCTTTCTTCATACTTTCTTCTTTCTTTCTTTCTTCTTTCTTTATTCTTTCTTTCTTCTTTTTTTCTTCTTTTTTTCTTTCTTTCTTTCTTCTTTTTTTTTTCTTTCTTTCTTCTTTCTTTCTTCTTTCTTTCTTCTTTCTTTGCTCTTTATTATTTCTTTCTTTCTTCTTTCTTTCTTCTTTCTTTCTTTCGTCTTTCTTTCTTTCTTCCTTCTTTCTCTCTTTTTTCTTTCTTCTTTCTTTCTTTCTTCTTTCTTTCTTCTTTCCTACTTCTTTCTTGTTTCTTTTTTACTTCTTTCTTACTAATTTCTTACTTCTTTCTTTCTTCTTTCTTTCTTCTTTCTTTATTTCTTCTTCTTTCTTCCTGCTTTCTTTCTTCTTTTTTTCTTTCCTCTTTCTTTCTTCTTTCTTCTTTCTTTCTTTCTTCTTTCTTCTTTCTTTCTTCTTTCTTTCTTTCGTCTTTCTTTCTTTTCTCTTTCTTCCGTCTTTCTTTCTTTCTTCTTTCTTTCTTCTTTCTTTCTTGTTTCTTTCTTCTTTATTTCTTCTTTCTTTCACGTTCCTTCTTCTTTCTTCTTTCTTTCTTCCCTCTTTCTTTCTCCTTTCTTTCTTCTTTCTGTCTTTCTTTATTCTTTCTTTCTTCTTTCTTTCTTCTTTCTTTCTTCGTTCTTTCTTACTTCTTTCTTTCTTTCTTCTTTCTATCTGCTTTCTTTCTTCTTCCTTTCCTTCTTTCTTCATTCTTTCTTCTTTCTTCTTTCTTTCTTCTTTCTTTCTTCCTTCTTTCTTTCTTCTTTCTTTCTTGTTTCTTTCTATCTTCTTCTTTCTACCTTCTATCTTTCTTCTTCATTTCTTTCTTCTTTCTTTCTTCTTTCTTTCTTCTTTCTTTCTTCTTACTTCTTTCTTTCTTTCTGTCTTTCTTTCTTTCTTCTTTCTTTCTTCTTACTTTCTTCTTTCTTTCTTACTTCTTTCTTACTTCTTTATTTCTTCTTTCTTTCTTCATTCTTTCTTTCTTCTTTTTTCTTCTTTCTTTCTCCTCTCTTTCTTTCTTCTTTCTTTCTTTCGTCTTTCTTTCTTATTTCTTTCTTCTTTCTTTCTTCTTTCTGTCTTCTTTCTTTCTTTCTTCTATCTTTCTTCTTTCTTTCTTCTTTCTTTCTTCTTTCTTTATTCTTTCTTTCTTTCTTCTTTCTTTCTTCTTTCTTTCTTACGTCTTTCTTACTTCTTTCTTACTTCTTTCTTTCTTTCTTCTTTCTTTCTTCTATCTTTCTTCTTTCTTTCTCCTTTCTTTCTTCTTTCTTTCTTTCTTCTATCTTTCTTCTTTCTTTCTTCTTTCTTTCTTCTTTATTTATTCTTTCTTCTTTCTTCTTTCTTTCTTCTTTCTTTCTTACGTCTTTCTTTCTTCTTTCTTACTTCTTTCTTTCTTTCTTCTTTGTTTCTTCTATCTTTCTTCTTTCTTCCTTCTTTCTTTCTTCTTTCTTTCTTCTTTCTTTCTTTTTCTTTCTTTCTTTTTTCTTCTTTCTTTTACTTCTTTCTTTATTTCTTCTTTCTTTCTTTGTTCTTTCTTTCTTCTTTCTTTCTTACTTCTTTCTTACTTCTTTATTCTTCTTTCTTTCTTGTTTCTTTCTTTCTTCTTTCTTTCTTCTTTCTTTCTTCTCTCTTTCTTTCTTCTTTCTTTCTTTCCTCTCTCTTTCTTTCTTCTTTCTTTTTTTCGTTTTTCTTTCTTTCTTCTTTCTTTCTTTCGTGTTTCTTTCTTTCTTATTTCTTTCTTCTTTCTTTCTTCTTTCTTTCTTTCTTCTGTCTTTCTTCTTTCTTTATTCTTTCTTTCTTTCTTCTTTCTTTCTCTCTTCATTCTTTTGTCTTTCTTCTTTCTTTCTTCTTTCTTTCTTCTTTCTTTCTTCTTTCTTTCTTCTTTCTTTCTTCTTTCTTTCTTCTTTCTTTCTTCTTTCTTTCTTACTTCTTTCTTACTTCTTTCTTACTTCTTTATTCTTCTTTCTTTCTTCTTTCTTTCCTTCTTTCTTTCTTACTTCTTTCTTACTTCTTTCTTTCTTTTTTCTTTCTTCTTTCTTCTTCCTTTCTTCGTTCTTTCTTCTTTCTTTCTTCTTTCTTTCTTCTTTCTTTCTTCTTTCTTTCTTTCTTTTTTCTGCTTTCTTTTACCTCTTTCTTTATTTCTTCTTTCTTCCTTTCTTCTTTCTTTCTTCTTTCATTCTTACTTCTTTCTTACTTCTTTATTCTTCTTTCTTTCTTCCTTCTTTCTTCTTTCTTTCTTCATTCTTTCTTCCTTCTTTCTTTCATCTTTCTTTCTTCTTTCTTTCACCTTTCTTTCTTTCTTCTTTCTTTCTTCTTTCTTTCTTCTTTCTTTCTTTCTTCTTTCTTTATTCTTTCTTTCTTCTTTCTTTCTTCTTTCTTTCTTCTTTCTTTCTTCTTTCTTTGCTCTTTATTTCTTCTTTCACTCTTCTTTCTTCTTTCTTTCTTTCTTCTTTCTTTCTTTCTTTCTTCTTTCTTTCTTTTTTCTCTCTTCTTTCTTTCTTCTTTCTTTCTTCTTTCTTTCTTCTTTCTTACTTCTTTCTTTCTTCTTTTTTACTTCTTTCTTAATCCTTTCTTACTTCTTTTTTACTTCTTTCTTACTCCTTTCTTACTTCTTTCTTTCTTCTTTCTTTCTTCTTTTTCTTCTTACTTTCTTCTTTCTTTCTTAATTCTTTGTTACTTCTTTCTTTCTTCTTTCTTTCTTTCTTTCTTCTTACTTTCTTCTTTCTTTCTTACTTCTTTATTACTTCTTTATTTCTTCTTTCTTTCTTCTTTCTTTCTTTCTTCTTTCTTTCTTTTCTCTTTCTTTCTTCTTTCTTTCTTTCCTCTCTCTTTCTTTCTTCTTTCTTTCTTTCGTTTTTCTTTCTTCTTTCTTTCTTCTTTCTTTCTTCTTTCTTTCTCTTGTCTTTCTTTCTTTCTTATTTCTTTCTTCTTTCTTTCTTAATTCTTTCTTACTTCTTTCTTACCTCTTTCTTACTTCTTTCTTTCTTCTCTCTTTCATCTTTCTTTCTTATTTCTTTCTTCTTTCCTTCTTCTTTCTTTCTTACTTCTTTCTTACTTCTTTCTTCTTTCTTTCTTTCTTCTTTCTTTCTTCTTTCTTTCCTTCTTCTTTCTTTCTTCTTTCTTTTTTCTTTTTTTCTTCTATCTTTCTTCTTTCTTTCTTCTTCCTTTCTTACTTCTTACATCTTTCATACTTCTTTTTTACTTCTTTCCTACTTCTTTCTTAATTCTTTCTTTCTTCTTTCTTTCTTTCTTACTTCTTTCTTACTTCTTTATTCTTCTTTCTTTCTTCTTTCTTTCTTTCTTTCTTACTTCTTTCTTACTTCTTTCTTTCTTCTTTCTTCTTTCTTTCTTACTTCTTTCTTACTTCTTTCTTCCTTCCTTCTTACTTCTTTCTTTCTTCTTTCTTACTTCTTTCATACTTCTTTCGTCTTTCTTTCTTTCTTATTTCTTTCTTCTTTCTTTCTTACTTCTTTCTTACTTCTTTCTTACTTATTTCTTACTTATTTCTTACTTCTTTCTTACTTCTTTCTTACTTCTTTATTACTTCTTTCTGATTCTTTCTCACTTCTTTCTTACTTCTTTCTTACTTCTTTCTTCATTCCTTCTTACTTCTTTCTTACTTCTTTCTTTCTTCTTTCTTCTTTCTTTCTTACTTCTTTCTTACTTCTTTCTTCCTTCCTTCTTACTTCTTTCTTGCTTCTTTCTTACTTCTTTCATACTTCTTTCTTACTTCTTTGTTACTTCTTTCTTCCTTACTTCTTTCTTTCTTCTTTCTTACTTCTTTCTTACTTCTTTCTTCATTCCTTCTTACTTCTTTCTTACTTCATTCTTACTTCTTTCTTACTTCTTTCTTACTTCTTTCTTACTTCTTTCTTCTTTTTTTCTTTCTTCTTTCTTACTTCTTTCTTTCTTACTTCTTTATTACTTCTTTATTACTTCTTTCTAACCTCATTCTTACTTCTTCCTTACTTCTTTCTAACTTCTTTTTTCTTCTTTCTTACTTCTTTCTTACTTCTTTCTAACTTCTTTTTTCTTCTTTCTTACTTCTTTCTTACTTCTTTCTTACTTCTTTCTTACTTCTTTCTTTCTTCTTTCTAACTTCTTTCTTCTTTCTTTCTTACTTCTTTCTTACTTCTTTCTTACTTCTTTCTTACTTCTTTCTTACTTCTTTCTTCATTCCTTCTTACTTCTATCTTACTTCTTTCTTCATTCCTTCTTACTTCTTTCTTACTTCTTTCTTACTTCTTTCATACTTCTTTGTTCTTTCTTTCTTTTTTCTTACTTTCTTCTTTCTTACTTCTTTCTTAATTCTTTCTTACTTCTTTCTAACTTCTTTTTTCTTCTTTCTTTCTGCTTTCTTACTTCTTTCTCACTTCTTTCTTCTTTCTTTCTTACATCTTTCTAACTTCTTTTTTCTTCTTTCTTACTTCTTTCTTACTTCTTTCTTACATCTTTCTTACTTCTTTCTTACTTCTTTCATACTTCTTTGTTCTTTCTTTCTTTTTTCTTACTTTCTTCTTTCTTACTTCTTTCTTAATTCTTTCTTACTTCTTTCTAACTTCTTTTTTCTTCTTTCTTTCTGCCTTCTTACTTCTTTCTCACTTCTTTCTTCTTTCTTTCTTACATCTTTCTAACTTCTTTTTTCTTCTTTCTTACTTCTTTCTTACTTCTTTCTTACTTCTTTCTTACTTCTTTCTTTCTTCTTTCTTACTTCTTTCTTTCTTCTTTCTTACTTCTTTCTTACTTCTTTCTTCATTCCTTCTTACTTCTTTCTTACTTCTTTCTTACTTCTTTCTTACTTCTTTCTTACTTCTTTATTACTTCGTTCTAACTTCTTTCTTCTTTCTTTCATTCTTCTTTCTTTCTTCTTTCTTACTTCTTTCTTACTTCTTTCTTACTTCTTTCTAACTTCTTTTTTCTTCTTTCTTACTTCTTTCTTACTTCTTTCTTTCTTACTTCTTTCTTTCTTCTTTCTTACTTCTTTCATACTTCTTTCTTACTTCTTTCTTACTTCTTTCTTCTTTCTTTCTTCTTTCTTACTTCTTTCTTACTTCTTTCTTCTTTCTTTCTTACTTCTTTCTTACTTCTTTCTTACTTCTTTCTTCATTCCTTCTTACTTCTTTCTTACTTCTTTCTTACTTCTTTCTTACTTCTTTCATACTTCTTTGTTCTTTCTTTCTTTCTTACTTTCTTCTTTCTTACTTCTTTCTTACTTCTTTCTTCATTCCTTCTTACTTCTTTCTTACTTCTTTCTTACTTCTTTCTTACTTCTTTCTTACTTCTTTATTACTTCGTTCTAACTTCTTTCTTCTTTCTTTCATTCTTCTTTCTTTCTTCTTTCTTACTTCTTTCTTACTTCTTTCTTACTTCTTTCTAACTTCTTTTTTCTTCTTTCTTACTTCTTTCTTACTTCTTTCTTTCTTACTTCTTTCTTTCTTCTTTCTTACTTCTTTCATACTTCTTTCTTCCTTCTTTGTTACTTCTTTCTTCCTTACTTCTTTCTTACTTCTTTTTTCTTCTTTCTTACTTCTTTCTTACTTCTTTCTTAATTCTTTCTTACTTCTTTGTTCTTTCTTTCTTCCTTACTTCTTTCTTACTTCTTTCTTACTTCTTTCTTACTTCTTTCTTTATTCTTTCTTACTTCTTTCTTTCTTCTTTCTTACTTCTTTCTTACTTCTTTCTTCATTCCTTCTTACTTCTTTCTTACTTCTTTCTTACTTCTTTCTTACTTCTTTATTACTTCGTTCTTACTTCTTTCTTCTTTCTTTCTTTCTTCTTTCTTTCTTCTTTCTTACTTCTTTCATACTTCTTTCTTACTTCTTTCTAACTTCTTTTTTCTTCTTTCTTACTTCTTTCTTACTTCTTTCTTTCTTACTTCTTTCTTTCTTCTTTCTTACTTCTTTCATACTTCTTTCTTACTTCTTTCTTACTTCTTTCTTCTTTCTTTCTTACTTCTTTCTTACTTCTTTCTTACTTCTTTCTTCTTTCTTTCTTACTTCTTTCTTACTTCTTTCTTACTTCTTTCTTCATTCCTTCTTACTTCTTTCTTACTTCTTTCTTACTTCTTTCTTACTTCTTTCTAACTTCTTTTTTTTTCTTTCTTACTTCTTTCGTACTTCTTTCTTACTTCTTTCTTACTTCTTTCTTTCTTACTTCTTTCTTACTTCTTTCTTACTTCTTTCTTACTTATTTCTTACTTCTTTCTTACTTCTTTCTTACTTCTTTCTTACTTCTTTATTACTTCTTTATTACTTCTCTCTGATTCTTTCTTACTTCTTTCTTACTTCTTTCTTACTTCTTTCTTCATTCCTTCTTACTTCTTTCTTACTTCTTTCTTACTTCTTTCTTACTTCTTTCGTACTTCTTTCTTACTTCTTTCTTCATTCCTTCTTACTTCTTTCTTACTTCTTTCTTACTTCTTTCTTACTTCTTTCGTACTTCTTTCTTACTTCTTTCTTACTTCTTTCTTTCTTACTTCTTTCTTACTTCTTTCTTACTTCTTTCTTTCTTACTTCTTTCTTTCTTCTTTCTTACTTCTTTCATACTTCTTTCTTACTTCTTTCTTACTTCTTTCTTCCTTACTTCTTTCTTACTTCTTTCTTACTTCTTTCTTACTTCTTTCTTACTTCTTTCTTCTTTCTTTCTTACTTCTTTCTTCTTTTTTTCTTTCTTCTTTCTTCTTTCTTTCTTACTTCTTTCTTACTTCTTTCTTACTTCTTTCTTCATTCCTTCTTACTTCTTTCTTACTTCTTTCTTACTTCTTTCTTACTTCTTTCATACTTCTTTGTTCTTTCTTTCTTTCTTACGTTTTTCTTTCTTACTTCTTTCTTACTTCTTTCTTACTTCTTTCTAACTTCTTTTTTCTTCTTTCTTACTTCTTTCTTACTTCTTTCTTTCTTACTTCTTTCTTTCTTCTTTCTTACTTCTTTCATACTTCTTTCTTACTTCTTTCTTACTTCTTTCTTCTTTCTTTCTTCCTTCTTTCTTACTTCTTTCTTACTTCTTTCTTCTTTCTTTCTTACTTCTTTCTTACTTCTTTCTTACTTCTTTCTTCATTCCTTCTTACTTCTTTCTTACTTCTTTCTTACTTCTTTCTTACTTCTTTCATACTTCTTTGTTCTTTCTTTCTTTCTTACTTTCTTCTTTCTTACTTCTTTCTTACTTCTTTCTTACTTCTTTCTAACTTCTTTTTTTTTCTTTCTTACTTCTTTCGTACTTCTTTCTTACTTCTTTCATACTTCTTTCTTTCTTACTTCTTTCTTACTTCTTTCTTACTTCTTTCTTACTTATTTCTTACTTATTTCTTACTTCTTTCTTACTTCTTTCTTACTTCTTTCTTAATTCTTTCTTACTTCTTTCTTACTTCTTTCTTACTTCTTTGTTCTTTCTTTCTTTCTTCTTACTTTCTTCTTTCTTACTTCTTTCTTACTTCTTTCTTCATTCCTTCTTACTTCTTTCTTAGTTCATTCTTACTTCTTTCTTACTTCTTTCTTACTTCTTTCTTACTTCTTTATTCTTTCTTTCTTTCTTCTTTCTTACTTCTTTCTTTCTTACTTCTTTATTACTTCTTTATTACTTCTTTCTAACCTCTTTCTTACTTCTTCCTTACTTCTTTCTAACTTCTTTTTTCTTCTTTCTTACTTCTTTCTTACTTCTTTCTAACTTCTTTTTTCTTCTTTCTTACTTCTTTCTTACTTCTTTCTTACTTCTTTCTTACTTCTTTCTTTCTTCTTTCTTACTTCTTTCTTCTTTCTTTCTTAGTTCTTTCTTACTTCTTCCTTACTTCTTTCTTACTTCTTTCTTCATTCCTTCTTACTTCTATCTTACTTCTTTCTTCATTCCTTCTTACTTCTTTCTTACTTCTTTCATACTTCTTCCATAATTCTTTGTTCTTTCTTTCTTTTTTCTTACTTTCTTCTTTCTTACTTCTTTCTTAATTCTTTCTTACTTCTTTCTAACTTCTTTTTTCTTCTTTCTTTCTCCTTTCTTACTTCTTTCTCACTTCTTTCTTCTTTCTTTCTTACATCTTTCTAACTTCTTTTTTCTTCTTTCTTACTTCTTTCTTACTTCTTTCTTACTTCTTTCTTTCTTCTTTCTTACTTCTTTCTTTCTTCTTTCTTACTTCTTTCTTACTTCTTTCTTCATTCCTTCTTACTTCTTTCTTAGTTCTTTCTTACTTCTTTCTTACTTCTTTCTTACTTCTTTATTACTTCGTTCTTACTTCTTTCTTCTTTCTTTCTTTCTTCTTTCTTTCTTCTTTCTTACTTCTTTCTTACTTCTTTCTTACTTCTTTCTAACTTCTTTTTTCTTCTTTCTTACTTCTTTCGTACTTCTTTCTTACTTCTTTCTTACTTCTTTCTTTCTTAATTCTTTCTTACTTCTTTCTTCCTTCCTTCTTACTTCTTTCTTTCTTCTTCTTACTTCTTTCATACTTCTTTCTTACTTCTTTGTTACTTCTTTCTTCCTTACTTCTTTCTTACTTCTTTCTTACTTCTTTCTTACTTCTTACTTACTTCTTTCTTACTTCTTTGTTCTTTCTTTCTTTCTTCTTACTTTCTTCTTTCTTACTTCTTTCTTACTTCTTTCTTCATTCCTTCTTACTTCTTTCTTACTTCATTCTTACTTCTTTCTTACTTCTTTCTTACTTCTTTCTTACTTCTTTCTAACTTCTTTTTTCTTCTTTCTTACTTCTTTCTTACTTTTTTCTAACTTCTTTCTTACTTCTTTCTTACTTCTTTCTAACTTCTTTCTTACTTCTTTCTTACTTCTTTCTAACTTCTTTTTTCTTCTTTCTTACTTCTTTCTTACTTCTTTCTTTCTTCTTTCTAATATCTTTCTTACTTCCTTCTTACTTCTTTCTTACTTCTTTCTTACTTCTTTCTTTCTTCTTTCTTACTTCTTTCATACTTCTTTCTTACTTCTTTCTTACTTCTTTCTTCCTTACTTCATTCTTACTTCTTTCTTACTTCTTTCTTACTTCTTTCTTACTTCTTTCTTACTTCTTTATTCTTTCTTTCTTTCTTCTTGCTTACTTCTTTCTTTCTTACTTCGTTATTACTTCTTTATTACTTCTTTCTAACCTCTTTCTTACTTCTTTCTTACTTCTTTCTAACTTCTTTTTTCTTCTTTCTTACTTCTTTCTTACTTCTTTCTTACTTCTTTCTTACTTCTTTCTTTCTTCTTTCTTACTTCTTTCTTACTTCTTTCTTACTTCTTTCTTCTTTCTTTCTTACTTCTTTCTTACTTCTTTCTTACTTCTTTCTTACTTCTTTCTTACTTCTTTCTTCATTCCTTCTTACTTCTATCTTACTTATTTCTTCATTCCTTCTTACTTCTTTCTTACTTCTTTCATACTTCTTTGTTCTTTCTTTCTTTTTTCTTACTTTCTTCTTTCTTACTTCTTTCTTAATTCTTTCTTACTTCTTTCTAACTTCTTTTTTCTTCTTTCTTTCTGCTTTCTTACTTCTTTCTCACTTCTATCTTCTTTCTTTCTTACATCTTTCTAACTTCTTTTTTCTTCTTTCTTACTTCTTTCTTACTTCTTTCTTACTTCTTTCTTACTTCTTTCTTTCTTCTTTCTTACTTCTTTCTTTCTTCTTTCTTACTTCTTTCTTCTTTCTTCTTTCTTCATTCCTTCTTACTTCTTTCTTACTTCTTTCTTACTTCTTTCTTACTTCTTTCTTACTTCTTTATTACTTCGTTCTTACTTCTTTCTTCTTTCTTTCTTTCTTCTTTCTTTCTTCTTTCTTACTTCTTTCTTACTTCTTTCTTACTTCTTTCTAACTTCTTTTTTCTTCTTTCTTACTTCTTTCTTAATTCTTTCTTTCTTCATTCCTTCTTACTTCTTTCTTACTTCTTTCTTACTTCTTTCTTACTTCTTTCTTACTTATTTCTTACTTCTTTCTAACTTCTTTCTTACTTCTTTCTTACTTCTTTCTAACTTCTTTCTAACTTCTTTCTTACTTCTTTCTTACTTCTTTCTAACTTCTTTTTTCTTCTTTCTTACTTCTTTCTTACTTCTTTCTTTCTTCTTTCTAATTTCTTTCTTACTTCCTTCTTACTTCTTTCTTACTTCTTTCTTACTTCTTTCTTTCTTCTTTCTTACTTCTTTATACTTTCTTTCTTTCTCCTTTCTTACTTCTTTCTTTCTTACTTCTTTATTACTTCTTTATTACTTCTTTCTAGCCTCTTTCTTACTTCTTTCTTACTTCTTTCTAACTTCTTTTTTCTTCTTTCTTACTTCTTTCTTACTTCTTTATTAATTTTTTCTTCTTTCTTTCTTACTTCTTTCTTACTTGTTTCTTACTTCTTTCTTACTTCTTTCTTACTTCTTTCTTCTTTCTTTTTTTCTTCTTTCTTTCTTCTTTCTTACTTCTTTCTTACTTCTTTCTTACTTCTTTCTAACTTCTTTTTTCTTCTTTCTTACTTCTTTCTTACTTCTTTCTTACTTCTTTCTTTCTTACTTCTTTCTTCTTTCTTACTTCTTTCTAACTTCTTTCTTCATTCCTTCTTACTTCTTTCTTACTTCTTTCTTACTTCTTTCTTACTTCTTTCATACTTCTTTGTTCTTTCTTTCTTTCTTCTTACTTTCTTCTTTCTTACTTCTTTCTTACTTCTTTCTTACTTCTTTCTAACTTCTTTTTTCTTCTTTCTTACTTCTTTCGTACTTCTTTCTTACTTCTTTCTTACTTCTTTCTTTCTTACTTCTTTCTTACTTCTTTCTTACTTCTTTCTTACTTCTTTCTTACTTCTTTATTACTTCTTTATTACTTCTTTATTACTTCTTTGTGATTCTGTCTTACTTCTTTCTTACTTCTTTCTTACTTCTTTCTTACTTCTTTCTTACTTCTTTATTACTTCTTTCTTACTTCTTTCTTACTTCTTTCTTACTTCTTTCTTACTTCTTTATTACTTCTTTATTACTTCTTTATTACTTCTTTCTGATTCTTTCTTACTTCTTTCTTACTTCTTTCTTACTTCTTTCTTACTTCTTTCTTACTTATTTCTTCATTCCTCCTTACTTCTCTCTTACTTCTTTCTTACTTCTTTCTTACTTCTTTCTTACTTCTTTCTTTCTTCTTTCTTCTTTCTTTCTTACTTCTTTCTTACTTCTTTCTTCCTTCCTTCTTACTTCTTTCTTTCTTCTTTCTTACTTCTTTCATACTTCTTTCTTACTTCTTTCTTACTTCTTTCTTTCTTACTTCTTTCTTACTTCTTTCTTACTTCTTTCTTACTTCTTTCTTACTTCTTTCATACTTCTTTGTTCTTTATTTCTTTCTTCTTACTTACTTCTTTCTTACTTCTTTCTTTCTTACTTCTTTCTTACTTCTTTCTTACTTCTTTCTTACTTATTTCTTACTTCTTTCTTACTTCTTTCTTACTTCTTTCTAACTTCTTTCTTAATTCTTTCTTACTTCTTTCGTACTTCTTTCTTACTTCTTTCTTTCTTACTTCTTTCTTACTTCTTTCATACTTCTTTTTTTCTTCTTTCTTACTTCTTTCTTCATTCCTTCTTACTTCTTTCTTTCTTCTTTCTTACTTCTTTTTTACTTCTTTCTTCTTTCTTTCTTACTTCTTTCTTACTTCTTTCTTACTTATTTCTTACTTCTTTCTTTCTTCTTTCTTCTTTCCTCTTTCTTTCTTCTTTCTTACTTCTTTCTTACTTCTTTCTTTCTTACTTCTTTCTTACTTATTTCTTACTTCTTTATTACTTATTTCTTACTTCTTTCTAACTTCTTTCTTCCTTCTTTCTTACTTCTTTCTTACTTCTTTCTTACTTCTTTCTTTCTTGCTTCTTTCTTACTTCTTTCATACTTCTTTCTTTCTTCTTCCTTACTTCTTTCTTCTTTCTTTCTTACATCTTTCTTACTTCTTTCTTACTTCTTCCTTACTTCTTTCTTACTTCTTTCTTCATTCCTTCTTACTTCTTTCTTACTTCTTTCTTACTTCTTTCTTACTTCTTTCTTACTTCTTTCTTACTTCTTTCTTACTTCTTCCATAATTCTTTGTTCTTTCTTTCTTTTTTCTTACTTTCTTCTTTCTTACTTCTTAATTCTTTCTTACTTCTTTCTAACTTCTTTTTTCTTCTTTCTTTCTCCTTTCTTACTTCTTTCTCACTTCTTTCTTCTTTCTTTCTTACATCTTTCTAACTTCTTTTTTCTTCTTTCTTACTTCTTTCTTACTTCTTTCTTACTTCTTTCTTACTTCTTTCTTACTTCTTTCTTTCTTCTTTCTTACTTCTTTCTTTCTTCTTTCTTACTTCTTTCTTCATTCCTTCTTACTTCTTTCTTAGTTCTTTCTTAGTTCTTTCTTACTTCTTTCTTACTTCTTTCTTACTTCTTTATTACTTCGTTCTTACTTCTTTCTTCTTTCTTTCTTTCTTCTTTCTTTCTTCTTTCTTACTTCTTTCTTACTTCTTTCTTACTTCTTTCTAACTTCTTTTTTCTTCTTTCTTACTTCTTTCGTACTTCTTTCTTACTTCTTTCTTACTTCTTTCTTTCTTAATTCTTTCTTACTTCTTTCTTCCTTCTTTCTTACTTCTTTCTTTCTTCTTCTTACTTCTTTCATACTTCTTTCTTACTTCTTTGTTACTTCTTTCTTCCTTACTTCTTTCTTACTTCTTTCTTACTTCTTTCTTACTTCTTTCTTACTTCTTACTTACTTCTTTCTTACTCCTTTGTTCTTTCCTTCTTTCTTCTTACTTTCTTCTTTCTTACTTCTTTCTTACTTCATTCTTACTTCTTTCTTACTTCTTTCTTACTTCTTTCTTACTTCTTTCTTACTTCTTTCTTTCTTCTTGCTTACTTCTTTCTTTCTTACTTCGTTATTACTTCTTTATTACTTCTTTCTAACCTCTTTCTTACTTCTTTCTTACTTCTTTCTAACTTCTTTTTTCTTCTTTCTTACTTCTTTCTTACTTCTTTCTAACTTCTTTTTTCTTCTTTCTTACTTCTTTCTTACTTCTTTCTTACTTCTTTCTTTCTTCTTTCTTACTTCTTTCTTACTTCTTTCTTTCTTAATCTTTCTTACTTATTTCTTACTTCTTTATTACTTATTTCTTACTTCTTTCTAACTTCTTTCTTCCTTCTTTCTTGCTTCTTTCTTACTTCTTTCTTACTTCTTTCTTTCTTGCTTCTTTCTTACTTCTTTCATACTTCTTTCTTTCTTCTTCCTTACTTCTTTCTTCTTTCTTTCTTACATCTTTCTTACTTCTTTCTTACTTCTTCCTTACTTCTTTCTTACTTCTTTCTTCATTCCTTCTTACTTCTTTCTTACTTCTTTCTTACTTCTTTCTTACTTCTTTCTTACTTCTTTCTTACTTCTTTCTTACTTCTTCCATAATTCTTTGTTCTTTCTTTCTTTTTTCTTACTTTCTTCTTTCTTACTTCTTTCTTAATTCTTTCTTACTTCTTTCTAACTTCTTTTTTCTTCTTTCTTTCTCCTTTCTTACTTCTTTCTCACTTCTTTCTTCTTTCTTTCTTACATCTTTCTAACTTCTTTTTTCTTCTTTCTTACTTCTTTCTTACTTCTTTCTTACTTCTTTCTTACTTCTTTCTTTCTTCTTTCTTACTTCTTTCTTTCTTCTTTCTTACTTCTTTCTTCATTCCTTCTTACTTCTTTCTTAGTTCTTTCTTACTTCTTTCTTACTTCTTTCTTACTTCTTTATTACTTCGTTCTTACTTCTTTCTTCTTTCTTTCTTTCTTCTTTCTTTCTTCTTTCTTACTTCTTTCTTACTTCTTTCTTACTTCTTTCTAACTTCTTTTTTCTTCTTTCTTACTTCTTTCGTACTTCTTTCTTACTTCTTTCTTACTTCTTTCTTTCTTAATTCTTTCTTACTTCTTTCTTCCTTCCTTCTTACTTCTTTCTTTCTTCTTCTTACTTCTTTCATACTTCTTTCTTACTTCTTTGTTACTTCTTTCTTCCTTACTTCTTTCTTACTTCTTTCTTACTTCTTTCTTACTTCTTTCTTACTTCTTACTTACTTCTTTCTTACTCCTTTGTTCTTTCTTTCTTTCTTCTTACTTTCTTCTTTCTTACTTCTTTCTTACTTCATTCTTACTTCTTTCTTACTTCTTTCTTACTTCTTTCTTACTTCTTTCTTACTTCTTTCTTACTTCTTTCTTTCTTCTTGCTTACTTCTTTCTTTCTTACTTCGTTATTACTTCTTTATTACTTCTTTCTAACCTCTTTCTTACTTCTTTCTTACTTCTTTCTAACTTCTTTTTTCTTCTTTCTTACTTCTTTCTTACTTCTTTCTAACTTCTTTTTTCTTCTTTCTTACTTCTTTCTTACTTCTTTCTTACTTCTTTCTTACTTCTTTCTTTCTTCTTTCTTACTTCTTTCTTACTTCTTTCTTACTTCTTTCTTCTTTCTTTCTTACTTCCTTCTTACTTCTATCTTACTTCTTTCTTCATTCCTTCTTACTTCTTTCTTACTTCTTTCTTACTTCTTTCATACTTCTTTGTTCTTTCTTTCTTTTTTCTTACTTTCTTCTTTCTTACTTCTTTCTTAATTCTTTCTTACTTCTTTCTAACTTCTTTTTTCTTCTTTCTTTCTGCTTTCTTACTTCTTTCTCACTTCTATCTTCTTTCTTTCTTACATCTTTCTAACTTCTTTTTTCTTCTTTCTTACTTCTTTCTTACTTCTTTCTTACTTCTTTCTTACTTCTTTCTTTCTTCTTTCTTACTTCTTTCTTTCTTCTTTCTTACTTCTTTCTTCTTTCTTCTTTCTTCATTCCTTCTTACTTCTTTCTTACTTCTTTCTTACTTCTTTCTTACTTCTTTCTTACTGCTTTATTACTTCGTTCTTACTTCTTTCTTCTTTCTTTCTTTCTTCTTTCTTTCTTCTTTCTTACTTCTTTCTTACTTCTTTCTTACTTCTTTCTAACTTCTTTTTTCTTCTTTCTTACTTCTTTCTTAATTCTTTCTTTCTTACTTCTTTCTTACTTCTTTCTTACTTCTTTCTTACTTCTTTCTTACTTATTTCTTACTTATTTCTTACTTCTTTCTAACTTCTTTCTTACTTCTTTCTTACTTCTTTCTTACTTCTTTCTAACTTCTTTCTTACTTCTTTCTTACTTCTTTCTAACTTCTTTTTTCTTCTTTCTTACTTCTTTCTTACTTCTTTCTTTCTTCTTTCTAATTTCTTTCTTACTTCCTTCTTACTTCTTTCTTACTTCTTTCTTACTTCTTTCTTTCTTCTTTCTTACTTCTTTCATACTTCTTTCTTACTTCTTTCTTACTTCTTTCTTCCTTACTTCTTTCTTACTTCTTTATTCTTTCTTTCTTTCTCCTTTCTTACTTCCTTCTTTCTTACTTCTTTATTACTTCTTTATTACTTCTTTATTACTTCTTTCTAGCCTCTTTCTTACTTCTTTCTTACTTCTTTCTAACTTCTTTTTTCTTCTTTCTTACTTCTTTCTTACTTCTTTATTAATTTTTTCTTCTTTCTTTCTTACTTCTTTCTTACTTGTTTCTTACTTCTTTCTTACTTCTTTCTTACTTCTTTCTTCTTTCTTTTTTTCTTCTTTCTTTCTTCTTTCTTACTTCTTTCTTACTTCTTTCTAACTTCTTTTTTCTTCTTTCTTACTTCTTTCTAACTTCTTTCTTACTTCCTTCTTACTTCTTTCTTTCTTACTTCTTTCTTCTTTCTTATTTCTTTCTAACTTCTTTCTTCTTACTTTCTTACTTCTTTCTTACTTCTTTCTTACTTCTTTCTTCTTTCTTTCTTACTTCTTTCTTACTTCTTTCTTACTTCTTTCTTCATTCCTTCTTACTTCTTTCTTACTTCTTTCTTACTTCTTTCTTACTTCTTTCATACTTCTTTGTTCTTTCTTTCTTTCTTCTTACTTTCTTCTTTCTTACTTCTTTCATACTTCTTTCTTTCTTCTTCCTTACTTCTTTCTTCTTTCTTTCTTACATCTTTCTTACTTCTTTCTTACTTCTTCCTTACTTCTTTCTTACTTCTTTCTTCATTACTTCTTACTTCTTTCTTACTTCTTTCTTACTTCTTTCTTACTTCTTTCTTACTTCTTTCTTTCTTCTTTCTTACTTCTTTCTTACTTCTTTCTTACTTCTTTCTTCTTTCTTTCTTACTTCGTTCTTACTTATTTCTTACTTCTTTCTTACTTCTTTCTTACTTCTTTCTTCATTCCTTCTTACTTCTATCTTACTTCTTTCTTCATTCTTTCTTACTTCTTTCTTACTTCTTTCTTACTTCTTTCATACTTCTTTGTTCTTTCTTTCTTTTTTCTTACTTTCTTCTTTCTTACTTCTTTCTTAATTCTTTCTTACTTCTTTCTAACTTCTTTTTTCTTCTTTCTTTCTGCTTTCTTACTTCTTTCTCACTTCTATCTTCTTTCTTTCTTACATCTTTCTAACTTCTTTTTTCTTCTTTCTTACTTCTTTCTTACTTCTTTCTTACTTCTTTCTTACTTCTTTCTTTCTTCTTTCTTACTTCTTTCTTTCTTCTTTCTTACTTCTTTCTTCTTTCTTCTTTCTTCATTCCTTCTTACTTCTTTCTTACTTCTTTCTTACTTCTTTCTTACTTCTTTCTTACTTCTTTATTACTTCGTTCTTACTTCTTTCTTCTTTCTTTCTTTCTTCTTTCTTTCTTCTTTCTTACTTCTTTCTTACTTCTTTCTAACTTCTTTTTTCTTCTTACTTACTTCTTTCTTAATTCTTTCTTTCTTACTTCTTTCTTACTTCTTTCTTACTTCTTTCTTACTTATTTCTTACTTATTTCTTACTTTTTTCTAACTTCTTTCTTACTTCTTTCTTACTTCTTTCTAACTTCTTTCTTACTTCTTTCTTACTTCTTTCTAACTTCTTTTTTCTTCTTTCTTACTTCTTTCTTACTTCTTTCTTTCTTCTTTCTAATTTCTTTCTTACTTCCTTCTTACTTCTTTCTTACTTCTTTCTTACTTCTTTCTCTCTTCTTTCTTACTTCTTTCATACTTCTTTCTTACTTCTTTCTTACTTCTTTCTTCCTTACTTCATTCTTACTTCTTTCTTACTTCTTTCTTACTTCTTTCTTACTTCTTTCTTACTTCTTTATTCTTTCTTTCTTTCTTCTTGCTTACTTCTTTCTTTCTTACTTCGTTATTACTTCTTTATTACTTCTTTCTAACCTCTTTCTTACTTCTTTCTTACTTCTTTCTAACTTCTTTCTTACTTCTTTCTTACTTCTTTCTTACTTCTTTCTTACTTCTTTCTTACTTCTTTCTTTCTTCTTTCTTTCTTCTTTCTTACTTCTTTCTTACTTCTTTCTTACTTCTTTCTTCTTTCTTTCTTACTTCTTTCTTACTTCTTTCTTACTTCTTTCTTACTTCTTTCTTACTTCTTTCTTCATTCCTTCTTACTTCTATCTTACTTCTTTCTTCATTCCTTCTTACTTCTTTCTTACTTCTTTCTTACTTCTTTCATACTTCTTTGTTCTTTCTTTCTTTTTTCTTACTTTCTTCTTTCTTACTTCTTTCTTAATTCTTTCTTACTTCTTTCTAACTTCTTTTTTCTTCTTTCTTTCTGCTTTCTTACTTCTTTCTCACTTCTATCTTCTTTCTTTCTTACATCTTTCTAACTTCTTTTTTCTTCTTTCTTACTTCTTTCTTACTTCTTTCTTACTTCTTTCTTACTTCTTTCTTTCTTCTTTCTTACTTCTTTCTTTCTTCTTTCTTACTTCTTTCTTCTTTCTTCTTTCTTCATTCCTTCTTACTTCTTTCTTACTTCTTTCTTACTTCTTTCTTACTTCTTTCTTACTTCTTTATTACTTCGTTCTTACTTCTTTCTTCTTTCTTTCTTTCTTCTTTCTTTCTTCTTTCTTACTTCTTTCTTACTTCTTTCTTACTTCTTTCTAACTTCTTTTTTCTTCTTTCTTACTTCTTTCTTAATTCTTTCTTTCTTACTTCTTTCTTACTTCTTTCTTACTTCTTTCTTACTTCTTTCTTACTTCTTTCTAACTTCTTTCTTACTTCTTTCTTACTTCTTTCTAACTTCTTTTTTCTTCTTTCTTACTTCTTTCTTACTTCTTTCTTTCTTCTTTCTAATTTCTTTCTTACTTCCTTCTTACTTCTTTCTTACTTCTTTCTTACTTCTTTCTTTCTTCTTTCTTACTTCTTTCATACTTCTTTCTTACTTCTTTCTTACTTCTTTCTTCCTTACTTCTTTCTTACTTCTTTATTCTTTCTTTCTTTCTCCTTTCTTACTTCTTTCTTTCTTACTTCTTTATTACTTCTTTATTACTTCTTTCTAGCCTCTTTCTTACTTCTTTCTTACTTCTTTCTAACTTCTTTTTTCTTCTTTCTTACTTCTTTCTTACTTCTTTATTAATTTTTTCTTCTTTCTTTCTTACTTCTTTCTTACTTGTTTCTTACTTCTTTCTTACTTCTTTCTTACTTCTTTCTTCTTTCTTTTTTTCTTCTTTCTTTCTTCTTTCTTACTTCTTTCTTACTTCTTTCTTACTTCTTTCTAACTTCTTTTTTCTTCTTTCTTACTTCTTTCTAACTTCTTTCTTACTTCTTTCTTACTTCTTTCTTTCTTACTTCTTTCTTCTTTCTTACTTCTTTCTAACTTCTTTCTTCTTTCTTTCTTACTTCTTTCTTACTTCTTTCTTACTTCTTTCTTCTTTCTTTCTTACTTCTTTCTTACTTCTTTCTTACTTCTTTCTTCATTCCTTCTTACTTCTTTCTTACTTCTTTCTTACTTCTTTCTTACTTCTTTCATACTTCTTTGTTCTTTCTTTCTTTCTTCTTACTTTCTTCTTTCTTACTTCTTTCTTACTTCTTTCTTACTTCTTTCTAACTTCTTTTTTCTTCTTTCTTACTTCTTTCGTACTTCTTTCTTACTTCTTTCTTACTTCTTTCTTTCTTACTTCTTTCTTACTACTTTCTTACTTCTTTCTTACTTCTTTCTTACTTCTTTATTACTTCTTTATTACTTCTTTGTGATTCTGTCTTACTTCTTTCTTACTTCTTTCTTACTTCTTTCTTACTTCTTTCTTACTTCTTTATTACTTCTTTCTTACTTCTTTCTTACTTCTTTCTTACTTCTTTATTACTTCTTTCTTTCTTCTTTCTTCTTTCTTTCTTACTTCTTTCTTACTTCTTTCTTCCTTCCTTCTTACTTCTTTCTTTCTTCTTTCTTACTTCTTTCATACTTCTTTCTTACTTCTTTGTTACTTCTTTCTTTCTTACTTCTTTCTTACTTCTTTCTTACTTCTTTCTTACTTCTTTCTTACTTCTTTCATACTTCTTTGTTCTTTCTTTCTTTCTTCTTACTTACTTCTTTCTTACTTCTTTCTTTCTTACTTCTTTCTTACTTCTTTCTTACTTCTTTCTTACTTATTTCTTACTTCTTTCTTACTTCTTTCTTACTTCTTTCTAACTTCTTTCTTAATTCTTTCTTACTTCTTTCGTACTTCTTTCTTACTTCTTTCTTTCTTACTTCTTTCTTACTTCTTTCATACTTCTTTTTTTCTTCTTTCTTACTTCTTTCTTCATTCCTTCTTACTTCTTTCTTTCTTCTTTCTTACTTCTTTTTTACTTCTTTCTTCTTTCTTTCTTACTTCTTTCTTACTTCTTTCTTACTTATTTCTTACTTCTTTCTTTCTTCTTTCTTCTTTCCTCTTTCTTTCTTCTTTCTTACTTCTTTCTTACTTCTTTCTTTCTTACTTCTTTCTTACTTATTTCTTACTTCTTTATTACTTATTTCTTACTTCTTTCTAACTTCTTTCTTCCTTCTTTCTTACTTCTTTCTTACTTCTTTCTTACTTCTTTCTTTCTTGCTTCTTTCTTACTTCTTTCATACTTCTTTCTTTCTTCTTCCTTACTTCTTTCTTCTTTCTTTCTTACATCTTTCTTACTTCTTTCTTACTTCTTCCTTACTTCTTTCTTACTTCTTTCTTCATTCCTTCTTACTTCTTTCTTACTTCTTTCTTACTTCTTTCTTACTTCTTTCTTACTTCTTTCTTACTTCTTTCTTACTTCTTTCTTACTTCTTTCTTACTTCTTCCATAATTCTTTGTTCTTTCTTTCTTTTTTCTTACTTTCTTCTTTCTTACTTCTTTCTTAATTCTTTCTTACTTCTTTCTAACTTCTTTTTTCTTCTTTCTTTCTCCTTTCTTACTTCTTTCTCACTTCTTTCTTCTTTCTTTCTTACATCTTTCTAACTTCTTTTTTCTTCTTTCTTACTTCTTTCTTACTTCTTTCTTACTTCTTTCTTTCTTCTTTCTTACTTCTTTCTTTCTTCTTTCTTACTTCTTTCTTACTTCTTTCTTCATTCCTTCTTACTTCTTTCTTAGTTCTTTCTTACTTCTTTCTTACTTCTTTCTTACTTCTTTATTACTTCGTTCTTACTTCTTTCTTCTTTCTTTCTTTCTTCTTTCTTTCTTCTTTCTTACTTCTTTCTTACTTCTTTCTTACTTCTTTCTAACTTCTTTTTTCTTCTTTCTTACTTCTTTCGTACTTCTTTCTTACTTCTTTCTTACTTCTTTCTTTCTTAATTCTTTCTTACTTCTTTCTTCCTTCCTTCTTACTTCTTTCTTTCTTCTTCTTACTTCTTTCATACTTCTTTCTTACTTCTTTGTTACTTCTTTCTTCCTTACTTCTTTCTTACTTCTTTCTTACTTCTTTCTTACTTCTTTCTTACTTCTTACTTACTTCTTTCTTACTCCTTTGTTCTTTCTTTCTTTCTTCTTACTTTCTTCTTTCTTACTTCTTTCTTACTTCTTTCTTCATTCCTTCTTACTTCTTTCTTACTTCATTCTTACTTCTTTCTTACTTCTTTCTTACTTCTTTCTTACTTCTTTCTTACTTCTTTCTTTCTTCTTGCTTACTTCTTTCTTTCTTACTTCGTTATTACTTCTTTATTACTTCTTTCTAACCTCTTTCTTACTTCTTTCTTACTTCTTTCTAACTTCTTTTTTCTTCTTTCTTACTTCTTTCTTACTTCTTTCTAACTTCTTTTTTCTTCTTTCTTACTTCTTTCTTACTTCTTTCTTACTTCTTTCTTACTTCTTTCTTTCTTCTTTCTTACTTCTTTCTTTCTTCTTTCTTACTTCTTTCTTCATTCCTTCTTACTTCTTTCTTAGTTCTTTCTTACTTCTTTCTTACTTCTTTCTTACTTCTTTCTTACTTCTTTATTACTTCGTTCTTACTTCTTTCTTCTTTCTTTCTTTCTTCTTTCTTTCTTCTTTCTTACTTCTTTCTTACTTCTTTCTTACTTCTTTCTAACTTCTTTTTTCTTCTTTCTTACTTCTTTCGTACTTCTTTCTTACTTCTTTCTTACTTCTTTCTTTCTTAATTCTTTCTTACTTCTTTCTTCCTTCTTTCTTACTTCTTTCTTTCTTCTTCTTACTTCTTTCATACTTCTTTCTTACTTCTTTGTTACTTCTTTCTTCCTTACTTCTTTCTTACTTCTTTCTTACTTCTTTCTTACTTCTTTCTTACTTCTTACTTACTTCTTTCTTACTCCTTTGTTCTTTCCTTCTTTCTTCTTACTTTCTTCTTTCTTACTTCTTTCTTACTTCATTCTTACTTCTTTCTTACTTCTTTCTTACTTCTTTCTTACTTCTTTCTTTCTTCTTGCTTACTTCTTTCTTTCTTACTTCGTTATTACTTCTTTATTACTTCTTTCTAACCTCTTTCTTACTTCTTTCTTACTTCTTTCTAACTTCTTTTTTCTTCTTTCTTACTTCTTTCTTACTTCTTTCTAACTTCTTTTTTCTTCTTTCTTACTTCTTTCTTACTTCTTTCTTACTTCTTTCTTACTTCTTTCTTTCTTCTTTCTTACTTCTTTCTTACTTCTTTCTTTCTTACTTCTTTCTTACTTATTTCTTACTTCTTTATTACTTATTTCTTACTTCTTTCTAACTTCTTTCTTCCTTCTTTCTTACTTCTTTCTTACTTCTTTCTTACTTCTTTCTTTCTTGCTTCTTTCTTACTTCTTTCATACTTCTTTCTTTCTTCTTCCTTACTTCTTTCTTCTTTCTTTCTTACATCTTTCTTACTTCTTTCTTACTTCTTCCTTACTTCTTTCTTACTTCTTTCTTCATTCCTTCTTACTTCTTTCTTACTTCTTTCTTACTTCTTTCTTACTTCTTTCTTACTTCTTTCTTACTTCTTTCTTACTTCTTCCATAATTCTTTGTTCTTTCTTTCTTTTTTCTTACTTTCTTCTTTCTTACTTCTTTCTTAATTCTTTCTTACTTCTTTCTAACTTCTTTTTTCTTCTTTCTTTCTCCTTTCTTACTTCTTTCTCACTTCTTTCTTCTTTCTTTCTTACATCTTTCTAACTTCTTTTTTCTTCTTTCTTACTTCTTTCTTACTTCTTTCTTACTTCTTTCTTACTTCTTTCTTTCTTCTTTCTTACTTCTTTCTTTCTTCTTTCTTACTTCTTTCTTCATTCCTTCTTACTTCTTTCTTAGTTCTTTCTTACTTCTTTCTTACTTCTTTCTTACTTCTTTATTACTTCGTTCTTACTTCTTTCTTCTTTCTTTCTTTCTTCTTTCTTTCTTCTTTCTTACTTCTTTCTTACTTCTTTCTTACTTCTTTCTAACTTCTTTTTTCTTCTTTCTTACTTCTTTCGTACTTCTTTCTTACTTCTTTCTTACTTCTTTCTTTCTTAATTCTTTCTTACTTCTTTCTTCCTTCCTTCTTACTTCTTTCTTTCTTCTTCTTACTTCTTTCATACTTCTTTCTTACTTCTTTGTTACTTCTTTCTTCCTTACTTCTTTCTTACTTCTTTCTTACTTCTTTCTTACTTCTTTCTTACTTCTTACTTACTTCTTTCTTACTCCTTTGTTCTTTCTTTCTTTCTTCTTACTTTCTTCTTTCTTACTTCTTTCTTACTTCATTCTTACTTCTTTCTTACTTCTTTCTTACTTCTTTCTTACTTCTTTCTTACTTCTTTCTTACTTCTTTCTTTCTTCTTGCTTACTTCTTTCTTTCTTACTTCGTTATTACTTCTTTATTACTTCTTTCTAACCTCTTTCTTACTTCTTTCTTACTTCTTTCTAACTTCTTTTTTCTTCTTTCTTACTTCTTTCTTACTTCTTTCTAACTTCTTTTTTCTTCTTTCTTACTTCTTTCTTACTTCTTTCTTACTTCTTTCTTACTTCTTTCTTTCTTCTTTCTTACTTCTTTCTTACTTCTTTCTTACTTCTTTCTTCTTTCTTTCTTACTTCCTTCTTA
Source organism: Columba livia (assembly GCF_036013475.1). NCBI lineage: Eukaryota > Metazoa > Chordata > Aves > Columbiformes > Columbidae > Columba > Columba livia. The sequence continues at coordinate 35,725 of NW_027043057.1, forward strand.
CTTCTATCTTACTTCTTTCTTCATTCCTTCTTACTTCTTTCTTACTTCTTTCTTACTTCTTTCATACTTCTTTGTTCTTTCTTTCTTTTTTCTTACTTTCTTCTTTCTTACTTCTTTCTTAATTCTTTCTTACTTCTTTCTAACTTCTTTTTTCTTCTTTCTTTCTGCTTTCTTACTTCTTTCTCACTTCTATCTTCTTTCTTTCTTACATCTTTCTAACTTCTTTTTTCTTCTTTCTTACTTCTTTCTTACTTCTTTCTTACTTCTTTCTTACTTCTTTCTTTCTTCTTTCTTACTTCTTTCTTTCTTCTTTCTTACTTCTTTCTTCTTTCTTCTTTCTTCATTCCTTCTTACTTCTTTCTTACTTCTTTCTTACTTCTTTCTTACTTCTTTCTTACTGCTTTATTACTTCGTTCTTACTTCTTTCTTCTTTCTTTCTTTCTTCTTTCTTTCTTCTTTCTTACTTCTTTCTTACTTCTTTCTTACTTCTTTCTAACTTCTTTTTTCTTCTTTCTTACTTCTTTCTTAATTCTTTCTTTCTTACTTCTTTCTTACTTCTTTCTTACTTCTTTCTTACTTCTTTCTTACTTATTTCTTACTTATTTCTTACTTCTTTCTAACTTCTTTCTTACTTCTTTCTTACTTCTTTCTTACTTCTTTCTAACTTCTTTCTTACTTCTTTCTTACTTCTTTCTAACTTCTTTTTTCTTCTTTCTTACTTCTTTCTTACTTCTTTCTTTCTTCTTTCTAATTTCTTTCTCACTTCCTTCTTACTTCTTTCTTACTTCTTTCTTACTTCTTTCTTTCTTCTTTCTTACTTCTTTCATACTTCTTTCTTACTTCTTTCTTACTTCTTTCTTCCTTACTTCTTTCTTACTTCTTTATTCTTTCTTTCTTTCTCCTTTCTTACTTCCTTCTTTCTTACTTCTTTATTACTTCTTTATTACTTCTTTATTACTTCTTTCTAGCCTCTTTCTTACTTCTTTCTTACTTCTTTCTAACTTCTTTTTTCTTCTTTCTTACTTCTTTCTTACTTCTTTATTAATTTTTTCTTCTTTCTTTCTTACTTCTTTCTTACTTGTTTCTTACTTCTTTCTTACTTCTTTCTTACTTCTTTCTTCTTTCTTTTTTTCTTCTTTCTTTCTTCTTTCTTACTTCTTTCTTACTTCTTTCTAACTTCTTTTTTCTTCTTTCTTACTTCTTTCTAACTTCTTTCTTACTTCCTTCTTACTTCTTTCTTTCTTACTTCTTTCTTCTTTCTTATTTCTTTCTAACTTCTTTCTTCTTACTTTCTTACTTCTTTCTTACTTCTTTCTTACTTCTTTCTTCTTTCTTTATTACTTCTTTCTTACTTCTTTCTTACTTCTTTCTTCATTCCTTCTTACTTCTTTCTTACTTCTTTCTTACTTCTTTCTTACTTCTTTCATACTTCTTTGTTCTTTCTTTCTTTCTTCTTACTTTCTTCTTTCTTACTTCTTTCATACTTCTTTCTTTCTTCTTCCTTACTTCTTTCTTCTTTCTTTCTTACATCTTTCTTACTTCTTTCTTACTTCTTCCTTACTTCTTTCTTACTTCTTTCTTCATTACTTCTTACTTCTTTCTTGCTTCTTTCTTACTTCTTTCTTACTTCTTTCTTACTTCTTTCTTTCTTCTTTCTTACTTCTTTCTTACTTCTTTCTTACTTCTTTCTTCTTTCTTTCTTACTTCGTTCTTACTTATTTCTTACTTCTTTCTTACTTCTTTCTTACTTCTTTCTTCATTCCTTCTTACTTCTATCTTACTTCTTTCTTCATTCTTTCTTACTTCTTTCTTACTTCTTTCTTACTTCTTTCATACTTCTTTGTTCTTTCTTTCTTTTTTCTTACTTTCTTCTTTCTTACTTCTTTCTTAATTCTTTCTTACTTCTTTCTAACTTCTTTTTTCTTCTTTCTTTCTGCTTTCTTACTTCTTTCTCACTTCTATCTTCTTTCTTTCTTACATCTTTCTAACTTCTTTTTTCTTCTTTCTTACTTCTTTCTTACTTCTTTCTTACTTCTTTCTTACTTCTTTCTTTCTTCTTTCTTACTTCTTTCTTTCTTCTTTCTTACTTCTTTCTTCTTTCTTCTTTCTTCATTCCTTCTTACTTCTTTCTTACTTCTTTCTTACTTCTTTCTTACTTCTTTCTTACTTCTTTATTACTTCGTTCTTACTTCTTTCTTCTTTCTTTCTTTCTTCTTTCTTTCTTCTTTCTTACTTCTTTCTTACTTCTTTCTAACTTCTTTTTTCTTCTTACTTACTTCTTTCTTAATTCTTTCTTTCTTACTTCTTTCTTACTTCTTTCTTACTTCTTTCTTACTTATTTCTTACTTATTTCTTACTTTTTTCTAACTTCTTTCTTACTTCTTTCTTACTTCTTTCTAACTTCTTTCTTACTTCTTTCTTACTTCTTTCTAACTTCTTTTTTCTTCTTTCTTACTTCTTTCTTACTTCTTTCTTTCTTCTTTCTAATTTCTTTCTTACTTCCTTCTTACTTCTTTCTTACTTCTTTCTTACTTCTTTCTTTCTTCTTTCTTACTTCTTTCATACTTCTTTCTTACTTCTTTCTTACTTCTTTCTTCCTTACTTCATTCTTACTTCTTTCTTACTTCTTTCTTACTTCTTTCTTACTTCTTTCTTACTTCTTTATTCTTTCTTTCTTTCTTCTTGCTTACTTCTTTCTTTCTTACTTCGTTATTACTTCTTTATTACTTCTTTCTAACCTCTTTCTTACTTCTTTCTTACTTCTTTCTAACTTCTTTTTTCTTCTTTCTTACTTCTTTCTTACTTCTTTCTTACTTCTTTCTTACTTCTTTCTTTCTTCTTTCTTACTTCTTTCTTACTTCTTTCTTACTTCTTTCTTCTTTCTTTCTTACTTCTTTCTTACTTCTTTCTTACTTCTTTCTTACTTCTTTCTTACTTCTTTCTTCATTCCTTCTTACTTCTATCTTACTTCTTTCTTCATTCCTTCTTACTTCTTTCTTACTTCTTTCTTACTTCTTTCATACTTCTTTGTTCTTTCTTTCTTTTTTCTTACTTTCTTCTTTCTTACTTCTTTCTTAATTCTTTCTTACTTCTTTCTAACTTCTTTTTTCTTCTTTCTTTCTGCTTTCTTACTTCTTTCTCACTTCTATCTTCTTTCTTTCTTACATCTTTCTAACTTCTTTTTTCTTCTTTCTTACTTCTTTCTTACTTCTTTCTTACTTCTTTCTTACTTCTTTCTTTCTTCTTTCTTACTTCTTTCTTTCTTCTTTCTTACTTCTTTCTTCTTTCTTCTTTCTTCATTCCTTCTTACTTCTTTCTTACTTCTTTCTTACTTCTTTCTTACTTCTTTCTTACTTCTTTATTACTTCGTTCTTACTTCTTTCTTCTTTCTTTCTTTCTTCTTTCTTTCTTCTTTCTTACTTCTTTCTTACTTCTTTCTTACTTCTTTCTTACTTCTTTCTAACTTCTTTTTTCTTCTTTCTTACTTCTTTCTTAATTCTTTCTTTCTTACTTCTTTCTTACTTCTTTCTTACTTCTTTCTTACTTCTTTCTTACTTCTTTCTAACTTCTTTCTTACTTCTTTCTTACTTCTTTCTAACTTCTTTTTTCTTCTTTCTTACTTCTTTCTTACTTCTTTCTTTCTTCTTTCTAATTTCTTTCTTACTTCCTTCTTACTTCTTTCTTACTTCTTTCTTACTTCTTTCTTTCTTCTTTCTTACTTCTTTCATACTTCTTTCTTACTTCTTTCTTACTTCTTTCTTCCTTACTTCTTTCTTACTTCTTTATTCTTTCTTTCTTTCTCCTTTCTTACTTCTTTCTTTCTTACTTCTTTATTACTTCTTTATTACTTCTTTCTAGCCTCTTTCTTACTTCTTTCTTACTTCTTTCTAACTTCTTTTTTCTTCTTTCTTACTTCTTTCTTACTTCTTTATTAATTTTTTCTTCTTTCTTTCTTACTTCTTTCTTACTTGTTTCTTACTTCTTTCTTACTTCTTTCTTACTTCTTTCTTCTTTCTTTTTTTCTTCTTTCTTTCTTCTTTCTTACTTCTTTCTTACTTCTTTCTTACTTCTTTCTAACTTCTTTTTTCTTCTTTCTTACTTCTTTCTAACTTCTTTCTTACTTCTTTCTTACTTCTTTCTTTCTTACTTCTTTCTTCTTTCTTACTTCTTTCTAACTTCTTTCTTCTTTCTTTCTTACTTCTTTCTTACTTCTTTCTTACTTCTTTCTTCTTTCTTTCTTACTTCTTTCTTACTTCTTTCTTACTTCTTTCTTCATTCCTTCTTACTTCTTTCTTACTTCTTTCTTACTTCTTTCTTACTTCTTTCATACTTCTTTGTTCTTTCTTTCTTTCTTCTTACTTTCTTCTTTCTTACTTCTTTCTTACTTCTTTCTTACTTCTTTCTAACTTCTTTTTTCTTCTTTCTTACTTCTTTCGTACTTCTTTCTTACTTCTTTCTTACTTCTTTCTTTCTTACTTCTTTCTTACTACTTTCTTACTTCTTTCTTACTTCTTTCTTACTTCTTTATTACTTCTTTATTACTTCTTTGTGATTCTGTCTTACTTCTTTCTTACTTCTTTCTTACTTCTTTCTTACTTCTTTCTTACTTCTTTATTACTTCTTTCTTACTTCTTTCTTACTTCTTTCTTACTTCTTTATTACTTCTTTCTTTCTTCTTTCTTCTTTCTTTCTTACTTCTTTCTTACTTCTTTCTTCCTTCCTTCTTACTTCTTTCTTTCTTCTTTCTTACTTCTTTCATACTTCTTTCTTACTTCTTTGTTACTTCTTTCTTTCTTACTTCTTTCTTACTTCTTTCTTACTTCTTTCTTACTTCTTTCTTACTTCTTTCATACTTCTTTGTTCTTTCTTTCTTTCTTCTTACTTACTTCTTTCTTACTTCTTTCTTTCTTACTTCTTTCTTACTTCTTTCTTACTTCTTTCTTACTTATTTCTTACTTCTTTCTTACTTCTTTCTTTCTTCTTTCTAACTTCTTTCTTAATTCTTTCTTACTTCTTTCGTACTTCTTTCTTACTTCTTTCTTTCTTACTTCTTTCTTACTTCTTTCATACTTCTTTTTTTCTTCTTTCTTACTTCTTTCTTCATTCCTTCTTACTTCTTTCTTTCTTCTTTCTTACTTCTTTTTTACTTCTTTCTTCTTTCTTTCTTACTTCTTTCTTACTTCTTTCTTACTTATTTCTTACTTCTTTCTTTCTTCTTTCTTCTTTCCTCTTTCTTTCTTCTTTCTTACTTCTTTCTTACTTCTTTCTTTCTTACTTCTTTCTTACTTATTTCTTACTTCTTTATTACTTATTTCTTACTTCTTTCTAACTTCTTTCTTCCTTCTTTCTTACTTCTTTCTTACTTCTTTCTTACTTCTTTCTTTCTTGCTTCTTTCTTACTTCTTTCATACTTCTTTCTTTCTTCTTCCTTACTTCTTTCTTCTTTCTTTCTTACATCTTTCTTACTTCTTTCTTACTTCTTCCTTACTTCTTTCTTACTTCTTTCTTCATTCCTTCTTACTTCTTTCTTACTTCTTTCTTACTTCTTTCTTACTTCTTTCTTACTTCTTTCTTACTTCTTTCTTACTTCTTTCTTACTTCTTTCTTACTTCTTTCTTACTTCTTCCATAATTCTTTGTTCTTTCTTTCTTTTTTCTTACTTTCTTCTTTCTTACTTCTTTCTTAATTCTTTCTTACTTCTTTCTAACTTCTTTTTTCTTCTTTCTTTCTCCTTTCTTACTTCTTTCTCACTTCTTTCTTCTTTCTTTCTTACATCTTTCTAACTTCTTTTTTCTTCTTTCTTACTTCTTTCTTACTTCTTTCTTACTTCTTTCTTTCTTCTTTCTTACTTCTTTCTTTCTTCTTTCTTACTTCTTTCTTACTTCTTTCTTCATTCCTTCTTACTTCTTTCTTAGTTCTTTCTTACTTCTTTCTTACTTCTTTCTTACTTCTTTATTACTTCGTTCTTACTTCTTTCTTCTTTCTTTCTTTCTTCTTTCTTTCTTCTTTCTTACTTCTTTCTTACTTCTTTCTTACTTCTTTCTAACTTCTTTTTTCTTCTTTCTTACTTCTTTCGTACTTCTTTCTTACTTCTTTCTTACTTCTTTCTTTCTTAATTCTTTCTTACTTCTTTCTTCCTTCCTTCTTACTTCTTTCTTTCTTCTTCTTACTTCTTTCATACTTCTTTCTTACTTCTTTGTTACTTCTTTCTTCCTTACTTCTTTCTTACTTCTTTCTTACTTCTTTCTTACTTCTTTCTTACTTCTTACTTACTTCTTTCTTACTCCTTTGTTCTTTCTTTCTTTCTTCTTACTTTCTTCTTTCTTACTTCTTTCTTACTTCTTTCTTCATTCCTTCTTACTTCTTTCTTACTTCATTCTTACTTCTTTCTTACTTCTTTCTTACTTCTTTCTTACTTCTTTCTTACTTCTTTCTTTCTTCTTGCTTACTTCTTTCTTTCTTACTTCGTTATTACTTCTTTATTACTTCTTTCTAACCTCTTTCTTACTTCTTTCTTACTTCTTTCTAACTTCTTTTTTCTTCTTTCTTACTTCTTTCTTACTTCTTTCTAACTTCTTTTTTCTTCTTTCTTACTTCTTTCTTACTTCTTTCTTACTTCTTTCTTACTTCTTTCTTTCTTCTTTCTTACTTCTTTCTTACTTCTTTCTTACTTCTTTCTTCTTTCTTTCTTACTTCCTTCTTACTTCTATCTTACTTCTTTCTTCATTCCTTCTTACTTCTTTCTTACTTCTTTCTTACTTCTTTCATACTTCTTTGTTCTTTCTTTCTTTTTTCTTACTTTCTTCTTTCTTACTTCTTTCTTAATTCTTTCTTACGTCTTTCTAACTTCTTTTTTCTTCTTTCTTTCTGCTTTCTTACTTCTTTCTCACTTCTATCTTCTTTCTTTCTTACATCTTTCTAACTTCTTTTTTCTTCTTTCTTACTTCTTTCTTACTTCTTTCTTACTTCTTTCTTACTTCTTTCTTTCTTCTTTCTTACTTCTTTCTTTCTTCTTTCTTACTTCTTTCTTCTTTCTTCTTTCTTCATTCCTTCTTACTTCTTTCTTACTTCTTTGTTACTTCTTTCTTACTTCTTTCTTACTTCTTTATTACTTCGTTCTTACTTCTTTCTTCTTTCTTTCTTTCTTCTTTCTTTCTTCTTTCTTACTTCTTTCTTACTTCTTTCTTACTTCTTTCTAACTTCTTTTTTCTTCTTTCTTACTTCTTTCTTAATTCTTTCTTTCTTACTTCTTTCTTACTTCTTTCTTACTTATTTCTTACTTATTTCTTACTTCTTTCTAACTTCTTTCTTACTTCTTTCTTACTTCTTTCTAACTTCTTTCTTACTTCTTTCTTACTTCTTTCTAACTTCTTTTTTCTTCTTTCTTACTTCTTTCTTACTTCTTTCTTTCTTCTTTCTAATTTCTTTCTTACTTCCTTCTTACTTCTTTCTTACTTCTTTCTTACTTCTTTCTTTCTTCTTTCTTACTTCTTTCATACTTCTTTCTTACTTCTTTCTTACTTCTTTCTTCCTTACTTCTTTCTTACTTCTTTATTCTTTCTTTCTTTCTCCTTTCTTCCTTCTTTCTTTCTTACTTCTTTATTACTTCTTTATTACTTCTTTCTAGCCTCTTTCTTACTTCTTTCTTACTTCTTTCTAACTTCTTTTTTCTTCTTTCTTACTTCTTTCTTACTTCTTTATTATTTTTTTCTTCTTTCTTTCTTACTTCTTTCTTACTTGTTTCTTACTTCTTTCTTACTTCTTTCTTACTTCTTTCTTCTTTCTTTTTTTCTTCTTTCTTTCTTCTTTCTTACTTCTTTCTTACTTCTTTCTTACTTCTTTCTAACTTCTTTTTTCTTCTTTCTTACTTCTTTCTAACTTCTTTCTTACTTCCTTCTTACTTCTTTCTTTCTTACTTCTTTCTTCTTTCTTATTTCTTTCTAACTTCTTTCTTCTTACTTTCTTACTTCTTTCTTACTTCTTTCTTACTTCTTTCTTCTTTCTTTCTTACTTCTTTCTTACTTCTTTCTTACTTCTTTCTTCATTCCTTCTTACTTCTTTCTTACTTCTTTCTTACTTCTTTCTTACTTCTTTCATACTTCTTTGTTCTTTCTTTCTTTCTTCTTACTTTCTTCTTTCTTACTTCTTTCATACTTCTTTCTTTCTTCTTCCTTACTTCTTTCTTCTTTCTTTCTTACATCTTTCTTACTTCTTTCTTACTTCTTCCTTACTTCTTTCTTACTTCTTTCTTCATTCCTTCTTACTTCTTTCTTACTTCTTTCTTACTTCTTTCTTACTTCTTTCTTACTTCTTTCTTACTTCTTTCTTACTTCTTCCATAATTCTTTGTTCTTTCTTTCTTTTTTCTTACTTTCTTCTTTCTTACTTCTTTCTTAATTCTTTCTTACTTCTTTCTAACTTCTTTTTTCTTCTTTCTTTCTCCTTTCTTACTTCTTTCTCACTTCTTTCTTCTTTCTTTCTTACATTTTTCTAACTTCTTTTTTCTTCTTTCTTTCTTCTTTCTTACTTCTTTCTTACTTCTTTCTTTCTTCTTTCTTACTTCTTTCTTTCTTCTTTCTTACTTCTTTCTTACTTCTTTCTTCATTCCTTCTTACTTCTTTCTTAGTTCTTTCTTACTTCTTTCTTACTTCTTTCTTACTTCTTTATTACTTCGTTCTTACTTCTTTCTTCTTTCTTTCTTTCTTCTTTCTTTCTTCTTTCTTACTTCTTTCTTACTTCTTTCTTACTTCTTTCTAACTTCTTTTTTCTTCTTTCTTACTTCTTTCGTACTTCTTTCTTACTTCTTTCTTACTTCTTTCTTTCTTAATTCTTTCTTACTTCTTTCTTCCTTCCTTCTTACTTCTTACTTACTTCTTTCTTACTCCTTTGTTCTTTCTTTCTTTCTTCTTACTTTCTTCTTTCTTACTTCTTTCTTACTTCTTTCTTCATTCCTTCTTACTTCTTTCTTACTTCATTCTTACTTCTTTCTTACTTCTTTCTTACTTCTTTCTTACTTCTTTCTTACTTCTTTCTTACTTCTTTCTTACTTCTTTCTTTCTTCTTGCTTACTTCTTTCTTTCTTACTTCGTTATTACTTCTTTATTACTTCTTTCTAACCTCTTTCTTACTTCTTTCTTACTTCTTTCTAACTTCTTTTTTCTTCTTTCTTACTTCTTTCTTACTTCTTTCTAACTTCTTTTTTCTTCTTTCTTACTTCTTTCTTACTTCTTTCTTACTTCTTTCTTACTTCTTTCTTTCTTCTTTCTTACTTCTTTCTTACTTCTTTCTTACTTCTTTCTTACTTCTTTCTTACTTCTTTCTTCATTCCTTCTTACTTCTATCTTACTTCTTTCTTCATTCCTTCTTACTTCTTTCTTACTTCTTTCTTACTTCTTTCATACTTCTTTGTTCTTTCTTTCTTTTTTCTTACTTTCTTCTTTCTTACTTCTCTCTTAATTCTTTCTTACTTCTTTCTAACTTCTTTTTTCTTCTTTCTTTCTGCTTTCTTACTTCTTTCTCACTTCTATCTTCTTTCTTTCTTACATCTTTCTAACTTCTTTTTTCTTCTTTCTTACTTCTTTCTTACTTCTTTCTTACTTCTTTCTTACTTCTTTCTTTCTTCTTTCTTACTTCTTTCTTTCTTCTTTCTTACTTCTTTCTTCTTTCTTCTTTCTTCATTCCTTCTTACTTCTTTCTTACTTCTTTCTTACTTCTTTCTTACTTCTTTCTTACTTCTTTATTACTTCGTTCTTACTTCTTTCTTCTTTCTTTCTTTCTTCTTTCTTACTTCTTTCTTTCTTAATTCTTTCTTACTTCTTTCTTACTTCTTTCTTACTTCTTACTTACTTCTTTCTTACTCCTTTGTTCTTTCTTTCTTTCTTCTTACTTTCTTCTTTCTTACTTCTTTCTTACTTCTTTCTTCATTCCTTCTTACTTCTTTCTTACTTCATTCTTACTTCTTTCTTACTTCTTTCTTACTTCTTTCTTACTTCTTTCTTACTTCTTTCTTACTTCTTTCTTTCTTCTTGCTTACTTCTTTCTTTCTTACTTCGTTATTACTTCTTTATTACTTCTTTCTAACCTCTTTCTTACTTCTTTCTTACTTCTTTCTAACTTCTTTTTTCTTCTTTCTTACTTCTTTCTTACTTCTTTCTAACTTCTTTTTTCTTCTTTCTTACTTCTTTCTTACTTCTTTCTTACTTCTTTCTTACTTCTTTCTTTCTTCTTTCTTACTTCTTTCTTACTTCTTTCTTACTTCTTTCTTACTTCTTTCTTACTTCTTTCTTCATTCCTTCTTACTTCTATCTTACTTCTTTCTTCATTCCTTCTTACTTCTTTCTTACTTCTTTCTTACTTCTTTCATACTTCTTTGTTCTTTCTTTCTTTTTTCTTACTTTCTTCTTTCTTACTTCTTTCTTAATTCTTTCTTACTTCTTTCTAACTTCTTTTTTCTTCTTTCTTTCTGCTTTCTTACTTCTTTCTCACTTCTATCTTCTTTCTTTCTTACATCTTTCTAACTTCTTTTTTCTTCTTTCTTACTTCTTTCTTACTTCTTTCTTACTTCTTTCTTACTTCTTTCTTTCTTCTTTGTTACTTCTTTCTTTCTTCTTTCTTACTTCTTTCTTCTTTCTTCTTTCTTCATTCCTTCTTACTTCTTTCTTACTTCTTTCTTACTTCTTTCTTACTTCTTTCTTACTTCTTTATTACTTCGTTCTTACTTCTTTCTTCTTTCTTTCTTTCTTCTTTCTTTCTTCTTTCTTACTTCTTTCTTACTTCTTTCTTACTTCTTTCTAACTTCTTTTTTCTTCTTTCTTACTTCTTTCTTAATTCTTTCTTTCTTACTTCTTTCTTACTTCTTTCTTACTTCTTTCTTACTTCTTTCTTACTTATTTCTTACTTATTTCTTACTTCTTTCTAACTTCTTTCTTACTTCTTTCTTAATTCTTTCTAACTTCTTTCTTACTTCTTTCTTACTTCTTTCTAACTTCTTTTTTCTTCTTTCTTACTTCTTTCTTACTTCTTTCTTTCTTCTTTCTAATTTCTTTCTTACTTCCTTCTTACTTCTTTCTTACTTCTTTCTTTCTTACTTCTTTATTACTTCTTTATTACTTCTTTCTAGCCTCTTTCTTATTTCTTTCTTACTTCTTTATTACTTCTTTCTTTCTTCTTTCTTACTTCTTTCTTTCTTCTTTCTTACTTCTTTCTTCTTTCTTCTTTCTTCATTCCTTCTTACTTCTTTCTTACTTCTTTCTTACTTCTTTCTTACTTCTTTCTTACTTCTTTATTACTTCGTTCTTACTTCTTTCTTCTTTCTTTCTTTCTTCTTTCTTTCTTCTTTCTTACTTCTTTCTTACTTCTTTCTTACTTCTTTCTAACTTCTTTTTTCTTCTTTCTTACTTCTTTCTTAATTCTTTCTTTCTTACTTCTTTCTTACTTCTTTCTTACTTCTTTCTTACTTATTTCTTACTTATTTCTTACTTCTTTCTAACTTCTTTCTTACTTCTTTCTTAATTCTTTCTAACTTCTTTCTTACTTCTTTCTTACTTCTTTCTAACTTCTTTTTTCTTCTTTCTTACTTCTTTCTTACTTCTTTCTTTCTTCTTTCTAATTTCTTTCTTACTTCCTTCTTACTTCTTTCTTACTTCTTTCTTTCTTACTTCTTTATTACTTCTTTATTACTTCTTTCTAGCCTCTTTCTTACTTCTTTCTTACTTCTTTCTAACTTCTTTTTTCTTCTTTCTTACTTCTTTCTTACTTCTTTATTAATTTTTTCTTCTTTCTTTCTTACTTCTTTCTTACTTGTTTCTTACTTCTTTCTTACTTCTTTCTTACTTCTTTCTTCTTTCTTTTTTTCTTCTTTCTTTCTTCTTTCTTACTTCTTTCTTACTTCTTTCTTACTTCTTTCTAACTTCTTTTTTCTTCTTTCTTACTTCTTTCTAACTTCTTTCTTACTTCTTTCTTACTTCTTTCTTTCTTACTTCTTTCTTCTTTCTTACTTCTTTCTAACTTCTTTCTTCTTTCTTTCTTACTTCTTTCTTACTTCTTTCTTACTTCTTTCTTCTTTCTTTCTTACTTCTTTCTTACTTCTTTCTTACTTCTTTCTTCATTCCTTCTTACTTCTTTCTTACTTCTTTCTTACTTCTTTCTTACTTCTTTCATACTTCTTTATTACTTCTTTATTACTTCTTTCTTACTTCTTTCTTACTTCTTTATTACTTCTTTATTACTTCTTTATTACTTCTTTCTGATTCTTTCTTCTTTCTTTCTTACTTCTTTCTTACTTCTTTCTTCCTTCCTTCTTACTTCTTTCTTTCTTCTTTCTTACTTCTTTCATACTTCTTTCTTACTTCTTTGTTACTTCTTTCTTTCTTACTTCTTTCTTACTTCTTTCTTACTTCTTTCTTACTTCTTTCTTACTTCTTTCTTACTTCTTTCTTACTTCTTTCTTCATTCCTTCTTACTTCTTTCTTACTTCTTTCTTTCTTACTTCTTTCTTACTTCTTTCTTACTTCTTTCTTACTTATTTCTTACTTCTTTCTTACTTCTTTCTTACTTCTTTCTAACTTCTTTCTTACTTCTTTCTTACTTCTTTCTTACTTCTTTCTTACTTCTTTCTTTCTTACTTCTTTCTTACTTCTTTCATACTTCTTTCTTTCTTCTTTCTTACTTCTTTCTTCATTCCTTCTTACTTATTTCTTTCTTCTTTCTTACTTCTTTTTTACTTCTTTCTTCTTTCTTTCTTACTTCTTTCTTACTTCTTTCTTACTTCTTTCTTACTTCTTTCTTTCTTCTTTCTTACTTCTTTCTTTCTTCTTTCTTACTTCTTTCTTACTTCTTTCATACTTGTTTCTTACTTCTTTCTTACTTCTTTCTTACTTATTTCTTACTTCTTTCTAACTTCTTTCTTACTTCTTTCTTACTTCTTTCTTACTTATTTCTTACTTCTTTCTAACTTCTTTATTACTTCTTTCTTACTTCTTTCTTTCTTACTTCTTTCTTACTTCTTTCTTACTTATTTCTTACTTCTTTCTTACTTTTTTCTTACGTCTTTCTTCATTCCTTCTTACTACTTTCTTTCTTCTTTCTTACTTCTTTTTTACTTCTTTCTTCTTTCTTTCTTACTTCTTTCATACTTCTTTCTTTCTTCTTCCTTACTTCTTTCTTCTTTCTTTCTTACATCTTTCTTACTTCTTTCTTACTTCTTCCTTACTTCTTTCTTACTTCTTTCTTCATTCCTTCTTACTTCTTTCTTACTTCTTTCTTACTTCTTTCTTACTTCTTTCTTACTTCTTTCTTACTTCTTTCTTACTTCTTCCATAATTCTTTGTTCTTTCTTTCTTTTTTCTTACTTTCTTCTTTCTTACTTCTTTCTTAATTCTTTCTTACTTCTTTCTAACTTCTTTTTTCTTCTTTCTTTCTCCTTTCTTACTTCTTTCTCACTTCTTTCTTCTTTCTTTCTTACATCTTTCTAACTTCTTTTTTCTTCTTTCTTACTTCTTTCTTACTTCTTTCTTACTTCTTTCTTTCTTCTTTCTTACTTCTTTCTTTCTTCTTTCTTACTTCTTTCTTACTTCTTTCTTCATTCCTTCTTACTTCTTTCTTAGTTCTTTCTTACTTCTTTCTTACTTCTTTCTTACTTCTTTATTACTTCGTTCTTACTTCTTTCTTCTTTCTTTCTTTCTTCTTTCTTTCTTCTTTCTTACTTCTTTCTTACTTCTTTCTTACTTCTTTCTAACTTCTTTTTTCTTCTTTCTTACTTCTTTCGTACTTCTTTCTTACTTCTTTCTTACTTCTTTCTTTCTTAATTCTTTCTTACTTCTTTCTTCCTTCCTTCTTACTTCTTACTTACTTCTTTCTTACTCCTTTGTTCTTTCTTTCTTTCTTCTTACTTTCTTCTTTCTTACTTCTTTCTTACTTCTTTCTTCATTCCTTCTTACTTCTTTCTTACTTCATTCTTACTTCTTTCTTACTTCTTTCTTACTTCTTTCTTACTTCTTTCTTACTTCTTTCTTACTTCTTTCTTTCTTCTTGCTTACTTCTTTCTTTCTTACTTCGTTATTACTTCTTTATTACTTCTTTCTAACCTCTTTCTTACTTCTTTCTTACTTCTTTCTAACTTCTTTTTTCTTCTTTCTTACTTCTTTCTTAATTCTTTCTAACTTCTTTTTTCTTCTTTCTTACTTCTTTCTTACTTCTTTCTTACTTCTTTCTTACTTCTTTCTTTCTTCTTTCTTACTTCTTTCTTACTTCTTTCTTACTTCTTTCTTACTTCTTTCTTACTTCTTTCTTACTTCTTTCTTCATTCCTTCTTACTTCTATCTTACTTCTTTCTTCATTCCTTCTTACTTCTTTCTTACTTCTTTCTTACTTCTTTCATACTTCTTTGTTCGTTCTTTCTTTTTTCTTACTTTCTTCTTTCTTACTTCTTTCTTAATTCTTTCTTACTTCTTTCTAACTTCTTTTTTCTTCTTTCTTTCTGCTTTCTTACTTCTTTCTCACTTCTATCTTCTTTCTTTCTTACATCTTTCTAACTTCTTTTTTCTTCTTTCTTAATTCTTTCTTACTTCTTTCTTACTTCTTTCTTTCTTCTTTCTTACTTCTTTCTTTCTTCTTTCTTACTTCTTTCTTCTTTCTTCTTTCTTCATTCCTTCTTACTTCTTTCTTACTTCTTTCTTACTTCTTTCTTACTTCTTTCTTACTTCTTTATTACTTCGTTCTTACTTCTTTCTTCTTTCTTTCTTTCTTCTTTCTTACTTCTTTCTTTCTTAATTCTTTCTTACTTCTTTCTTACTTCTTTCTTACTTCTTACTTACTTCTTTCTTACTCCTTTGTTCTTTCTTTCTTTCTTCTTACTTTCTTCTTTCTTACTTCTTTCTTACTTCTTTCTTCATTCCTTCTTACTTCTTTCTTACTTCATTCTTACTTCTTTCTTACTTCTTTCTTACTTCTTTCTTACTTCTTTCTTACTTCTTTCTTACTTCTTTCTTTCTTCTTGCTTACTTCTTTCTTTCTTACTTCGTTATTACTTCTTTATTACTTCTTTCTAACCTCTTTCTTACTTCTTTCTTACTTCTTTCTAACTTCTTTTTTCTTCTTTCTTACTTCTTTCTTACTTCTTTCTAACTTCTTTTTTCTTCTTTCTTACTTCTTTCTTACTTCTTTCTTACTTCTTTCTTACATCTTTCTTTCTTCTTTCTTACTTCTTTCTTACTTCTTTCTTACTTCTTTCTTACTTCTTTCTTACTTCTTTCTTCATTCCTTCTTACTTCTATCTTACTTCTTTCTTCATTCCTTCTTACTTCTTTCTTACTTCTTTCTTACTTCTTTCATACTTCTTTGTTCTTTCTTTCTTTTTTCTTACTTTCTTCTTTCTTACTTCTTTCTTAATTCTTTCTTACTTCTTTCTAACTTCTTTTTTCTTCTTTCTTTCTGCTTTCTTACTTCTTTCTCACTTCTATCTTCTTTCTTTCTTACATCTTTCTAACTTCTTTTTTCTTCTTTCTTACTTCTTTCTTACTTCTTTCTTACTTCTTTCTTACTTCTTTCTTTCTTCTTTCTTACTTCTTTCTTTCTTCTTTCTTACTTCTTTCTTCTTTCTTCTTTCTTCATTCCTTCTTACTTCTTTCTTACTTCTTTCTTACTTCTTTCTTACTTCTTTCTTACTTCTTTATTACTTCGTTCTTACTTCTTTCTTCTTTCTTTCTTTCTTCTTTCTTTCTTCTTTCTTACTTCTTTCTTACTTCTTTCTTACTTCTTTCTAACTTCTTTTTTCTTCTTTCTTACTTCTTTCTTAATTCTTTCTTTCTTACTTCTTTCTTACTTCTTTCTTACTTCTTTCTTACTTATTTCTTACTTATTTCTTACTTCTTTCTAACTTCTTTCTTACTTCTTTCTTAATTCTTTCTAACTTCTTTCTTACTTCTTTCTTACTTCTTTCTAACTTCTTTTTTCTTCTTTCTTACTTCTTTCTTACTTCTTTCTTTCTTCTTTCTAATTTCTTTCTTACTTCCTTCTTACTTCTTTCTTACTTCTTTCTTTCTTACTTCTTTATTACTTCTTTATTACTTCTTTCTAGCCTCTTTCTTACTTCTTTCTTACTTCTTTCTAACTTCTTTTTTCTTCTTTCTTACTTCTTTCTTACTTCTTTATTAATTTTTTCTTCTTTCTTTCTTACTTCTTTCTTACTTGTTTCTTACTTCTTTCTTACTTCTTTCTTACTTCTTTCTTCTTTCTTTTTTTCTTCTTTCTTTCTTCTTTCTTACTTCTTTCTTACTTCTTTCTTACTTCTTTCTAACTTCTTTTTTCTTCTTTCTTACTTCTTTCTAACTTCTTTCTTACTTCTTTCTTACTTCTTTCTTTCTTACTTCTTTCTTCTTTCTTACTTCTTTCTAACTTCTTTCTTCTTTCTTTCTTACTTCTTTCTTACTTCTTTCTTACTTCTTTCTTCTTTCTTTCTTACTTCTTTCTTACTTCTTTCTTACTTCTTTCTTCATTCCTTCTTACTTCTTTCTTACTTCTTTCTTACTTCTTTCTTACTTCTTTCATACTTCTTTGTTCTTTCTTTCTTTCTTCTTACTTTCTTCTTTCTTACTTCTTTCTTACTTCTTTCTTACTTCTTTCTTACTTCTTTCTAACTTCTTTTTTCTTCTTTCTTACTTCTTTCGTACTTCTTTCTTACTTCTTTCTTTCTTACTTCTTTCTTACTTCTTTCTTACTTCTTTCTTACTTCTTTCTTACTTCTTTATTACTTCTTTATTACTTCTTTCTGATTCTTTCTTACTTCTTTCTTACTTCTTTCTTACTTCTTTCTTACTTCTTTCTTACTTCTTTATTACTTCTTTATTACTTCTTTCTTACTTCTTTCTTACTTCTTTATTACTTCTTTATTACTTCTTTATTACTTCTTTCTGATTCTTTCTTCTTTCTTTCTTACTTCTTTCTTACTTCTTTCTTCCTTCCTTCTTACTTCTTTCTTTCTTCTTTCTTACTTCTTTCCTACTTCTTTCTTACTTCTTTGTTACTTCTTTCTTTCTTACTTCTTTCTTACTTCTTTCTTACTTCTTTCTTACTTCTTTCTTACTTCTTTCTTACTTCTTTCTTACTTCTTTCTTCATTCCTTCTTACTTCTTTCTTACTTCTTTCTTTCTTACTTCTTTCTTACTTCTTTCTTACTTCTTTCTTACTTATTTCTTACTTCTTTCTTACTTCTTTCTTACTTCTTTCTAACTTCTTTCTTACTTCTTTCTTACTTCTTTCTTACTTCTTTCTTACTTCTTTCTTTCTTACTTCTTTCTTACTTCTTTCATACTTCTTTCTTTCTTCTTTCTTACTTCTTTCTTCATTCCTTCTTACTTCTTTCTTTCTTCTTTCTTACTTCTTTTTTACTTCTTTCTTCTTTCTTTCTTACTTCTTTCTTACTTCTTTCTTACTTCTTTCTTACTTCTTTCTTTCTTCTTTCTTACTTCTTTCTTTCTTCTTTCTTACTTCTTTCTTACTTCTTTCATACTTGTTTCTTGCTTCTTTCTTACTTCTTTCTTACTTCTTTCTTACTTCTTTCTTACTTCTTTCTTACTTCTTTCTTACTTCTTTCTTACTTATTTCTTACTTCTTTCTAACTTCTTTATTACTTCTTTCTTACTTCTTTCTTTCTTACTTCTTTCTTACTTCTTTCTTACTTATTTCTTACTTCTTTCTTACTTTTTTCTTACGTCTTTCTTCATTCCTTCTTACTACTTTCTTTCTTCTTTCTTACTTCTTTTTTACTTCTTTCTTCTTTCTTTCTTACTTCTTTCTTACTTCTTTCTTACTTCTTTCTTTCTTACTTCTTTCTTACTTCTTTCTTACTTCTTTCTTACTTCTTTCTTACTTATTTCTTACTTCTTTCATACTTCTTTCTTACTTCTTTCTTACTTCTTTATTACTTCTTTCTGATTCTTTCTTACTTCTTTCTTACTTCTTTCTTACTTCTTTCTTCTTTCTTACTTCTTTCTTCATTCCTTCTTACTTCTTTCTTACTTCTTTCTTACTTCTTTCTTTCTTCTTTCTTCTTTCTTTCTTAATTCTTTCTTACTTCTTTCTTCCTTCCTTCTTACTTCTTTCTTTATTCTTCTTACTTCTTTCATACCTCTTTCTTAGTTCTTTGTTACTTCTTTCTTCCTTACTTCTTTCTTACTTCTTTCTTACTTCTTTCTTACTTCTTTCTTACTTCTTTCTTACTTCTTACTTAATTCTTTCTTACTTCTTTCTTACTTCTTTCTTACTTCATTCTTACTTCTTTCTTACTTCTTTCTTACTTCTTTCTTACTTCTTTCTTACTTCTTTATTCTTTCTTTCTTTCTTCTTGCTTACTTCTTTCTTTCTTACTTCTTTATTACTTCTTTATTACTTCTTTCTAACCTCTTTCTTACTTCTTTCTTACTTCTTTCTAACTTCTTTTTTCTTCTTTCTTACTTCTTTCTTACTTCTTTCTAACTTCTTTTTTCTTCTTTCTTACTTCTTTCTTACTTCTTTCTTACTTCTTTCTTTCTTCTTTCTTACTTCTTTCTTACTTCTTTCTTACTTCTTTCTTCTTTCTTTCTTCTTTCTTACTTCTTTCTTACTTCTTTCTTACTTCTATCTTACTTCTTTCTTCATTCCTTCTTACTTCTTTCCTACTTCTTTCTTACTTCTTTCATACTTCTTTGTTCTTTCTTTCTTTTTTCTTACTTTCTTCTTTCTTACTTCTTTCTTAATTCTTTCTTACTTCTTTCTAACTTCTTTTTTCTTCTTTCTTTCTGCTTTCTTACTTCTTTCTCACTTCTATCTTCTTTCTTTCTTACATCTTCCTAACTTCTTTTTTCTTCTTTCTTACTTCTTTCTTATTTCTTTCTTACTTCTTTCATACTTCTTTCTTTCTTCTTTCTTACTTCTTTCTTTCTTCTTTCTTACTTCTTTCTTCTTTCTTCTTTCTTCATTCCTTCTTACTTCTTTCTTACTTCTTTCTTACTTCTTTCTTACTTCTTTCTTACTTCTTTATTACTTCGTTCTTACTTCTTTCTTCTTTCTTTCTTTCTTCTTTCTTTCTTCTTTCTTACTTCTTTCTTACTTCTTTCTTACTTCTTTCTTACTTCTTTCTAACTTCTTTTTTCTTCTTTCTTACTTCTTTCTAACTTCTTTCTTACTTCTTTCTTACTTCTTTCTTTCTTACTTCTTTCTTCTTTCTTACTTCTTTCTAACTTCTTTCTTCTTTCTTTCTTACTTCTTTCTTACTTCTTTCTTACTTCTTTCTTCTTTCTTTCTTACTTCTTTCTTACTTCTTTCTTACTTCTTTCTTCATTCCTTCTTACTTATTTCTTACTTCTTTCTTACTTCTTTCTTACTTCTTTCATACTTCTTTGTTCTTTCTTTCTTTCTTCTTACTTTCTTCTTTCTTACTTCTTTCTTACTTCTTTCTTACTTCTTTCTTACTTCTTTCTAACTTCTTTTTTCTTCTTTCTTACTTCTTTCGTACTTCTTTCTTACTTCTTTCTTTCTTACTTCTTTCTTACTTCTTTCTTACTTCTTTCTTACTTCTTTCTTACTTCTTTATTACTTCTTTATTACTTCTTTCTGATTCT
The DNA here is from genome assembly GCF_036013475.1 of Columba livia. Lineage (NCBI taxonomy): Eukaryota > Metazoa > Chordata > Aves > Columbiformes > Columbidae > Columba > Columba livia. Next base: position 55,319 of record NW_027043057.1, read on the forward strand.
TTCTTACTTCTTTCTTACTTCTTTCTTACTTCTTTCTTACTTCTTTCTTACTTCTTTATTACTTCTTTATTACTTCTTTCTTACTTCTTTCTTACTTCTTTATTACTTCTTTATTACTTCTTTATTACTTCTTTCTGATTCTTTCTTCTTTCTTTCTTACTTCTTTCTTACTTCTTTCTTCCTTCCTTCTTACTTCTTTCTTTCTTCTTTCTTACTTCTTTCCTACTTCTTTCTTACTTCTTTGTTACTTCTTTCTTTCTTACTTCTTTCTTACTTCTTTCTTACTTCTTTCTTACTTCTTTCTTACTTCTTTCTTACTTCTTTCTTACTTCTTTCTTCATTCCTTCTTACTTCTTTCTTACTTCTTTCTTTCTTACTTCTTTCTTACTTCTTTCTTACTTCTTTCTTACTTATTTCTTACTTCTTTCTTACTTCTTTCTTACTTCTTTCTAACTTCTTTCTTACTTCTTTCTTACTTCTTTCTTACTTCTTTCTTACTTCTTTCTTTCTTACTTCTTTCTTACTTCTTTCATACTTCTTTCTTTCTTCTTTCTTACTTCTTTCTTCATTCCTTCTTACTTCTTTCTTTCTTCTTTCTTACTTCTTTTTTACTTCTTTCTTCTTTCTTTCTTACTTCTTTCTTACTTCTTTCTTACTTCTTTCTTACTTCTTTCTTTCTTCTTTCTTACTTCTTTCTTTCTTCTTTCTTACTTCTTTCTTACTTCTTTCATACTTGTTTCTTGCTTCTTTCTTACTTCTTTCTTACTTCTTTCTTACTTCTTTCTTACTTCTTTCTTACTTCTTTCTTACTTCTTTCTTACTTATTTCTTACTTCTTTCTAACTTCTTTATTACTTCTTTCTTACTTCTTTCTTTCTTACTTCTTTCTTACTTCTTTCTTACTTATTTCTTACTTCTTTCTTACTTTTTTCTTACGTCTTTCTTCATTCCTTCTTACTACTTTCTTTCTTCTTTCTTACTTCTTTTTTACTTCTTTCTTCTTTCTTTCTTACTTCTTTCTTACTTCTTTCTTACTTCTTTCTTTCTTACTTCTTTCTTACTTCTTTCTTACTTCTTTCTTACTTCTTTCTTACTTATTTCTTACTTCTTTCATACTTCTTTCTTACTTCTTTCTTACTTCTTTATTACTTCTTTCTGATTCTTTCTTACTTCTTTCTTACTTCTTTCTTACTTCTTTCTTCTTTCTTACTTCTTTCTTCATTCCTTCTTACTTCTTTCTTACTTCTTTCTTACTTCTTTCTTTCTTCTTTCTTCTTTCTTTCTTAATTCTTTCTTACTTCTTTCTTCCTTCCTTCTTACTTCTTTCTTTATTCTTCTTACTTCTTTCATACCTCTTTCTTAGTTCTTTGTTACTTCTTTCTTCCTTACTTCTTTCTTACTTCTTTCTTACTTCTTTCTTACTTCTTTCTTACTTCTTTCTTACTTCTTACTTAATTCTTTCTTACTTCTTTCTTACTTCTTTCTTACTTCATTCTTACTTCTTTCTTACTTCTTTCTTACTTCTTTCTTACTTCTTTCTTACTTCTTTATTCTTTCTTTCTTTCTTCTTGCTTACTTCTTTCTTTCTTACTTCTTTATTACTTCTTTATTACTTCTTTCTAACCTCTTTCTTACTTCTTTCTTACTTCTTTCTAACTTCTTTTTTCTTCTTTCTTACTTCTTTCTTACTTCTTTCTAACTTCTTTTTTCTTCTTTCTTACTTCTTTCTTACTTCTTTCTTACTTCTTTCTTTCTTCTTTCTTACTTCTTTCTTACTTCTTTCTTACTTCTTTCTTCTTTCTTTCTTCTTTCTTACTTCTTTCTTACTTCTTTCTTACTTCTATCTTACTTCTTTCTTCATTCCTTCTTACTTCTTTCCTACTTCTTTCTTACTTCTTTCATACTTCTTTGTTCTTTCTTTCTTTTTTCTTACTTTCTTCTTTCTTACTTCTTTCTTAATTCTTTCTTACTTCTTTCTAACTTCTTTTTTCTTCTTTCTTTCTGCTTTCTTACTTCTTTCTCACTTCTATCTTCTTTCTTTCTTACATCTTCCTAACTTCTTTTTTCTTCTTTCTTACTTCTTTCTTATTTCTTTCTTACTTCTTTCATACTTCTTTCTTTCTTCTTTCTTACTTCTTTCTTTCTTCTTTCTTACTTCTTTCTTCTTTCTTCTTTCTTCATTCCTTCTTACTTCTTTCTTACTTCTTTCTTACTTCTTTCTTACTTCTTTCTTACTTCTTTATTACTTCGTTCTTACTTCTTTCTTCTTTCTTTCTTTCTTCTTTCTTTCTTCTTTCTTACTTCTTTCTTACTTCTTTCTAACTTCTTTTTTCTTCTTTCTTACTTCTTTCTTAATTCTTTCTTTCTTACTTCTTTCTTACTTCTTTCTTACTTCTTTCTTACTTATTTCTTACTTATTTCTTACTTCTTTCTAACTTCTTTCTTACTTCTTTCTTACTTCTTTCTAACTTCTTTCTTACTTCTTTCTTACTTCTTTCTAACTTCTTTTTTCTTCTTTCTTACTTCTTTCTTACTTCTTTCTTTCTTCTTTCTAATTTCTTTCTTACTTCCTTCTTACTTCTTTCTTACTTCTTTCTTACTTCTTTCTTTCTTCTTTCTTACTTCTTTCATACTTCTTTCTTACTTCTTTCATACTTCTTTCTTACTTCTTTCTTACTTCTTTCTTCCTTACTTCATTCTTACTTCTTTCTTACTTCTTTCTTACTTCTTTCTTACTTCTTTCTTACTTCTTTATTCTTTCTTTCTTTCTTCTTGCTTACTTCTTTCTTTCTTACTTCTTTATTACTTCTTTATTACTTCTTTCTAACCGCTTTCTTACTTCTTTCTTACTTCTTTCTAACTTCTTTTTTCTTCTTTCTTACTTCTTTCTTACTTCTTTCTAACTTCTTTTTTCTTCTTTCTTACTTCTTTCTTACTTCTTTCTTACTTCTTTCTTACTTCTTTCTTTCTTCTTTCTTACTTCTTTCTTACTTCTTTCTTACTTCTTTCTTCTTTCTTTCTTACTTCTTTCTTACTTCTTTCTTACTTCTTTCTTACTTCTTTCTTCATTCCTTCTTACTTCTATCTTACTTCTTTCTTCATTCCTTCTTACTTCTTTCTTACTTCTTTCTTACTTCTTTCATGCTTCTTTGTTCTTTCTTTCTTTTTTCTTACTTTCTTCTTTCTTACTTCTTTCTTAATTCTTTCTTACTTCTTTCTAACTTCTTTTTTCTTCTTTCTTTCTGCTTTCTTACTTCTTTCTCACTTCTATCTTCTTTCTTTCTTACATCTTTCTAACTTCTTTTTTCTTCTTTCTTACTTCTTTCTTACTTCTTTCTTACTTCTTTCTTACTTCTTTCTTTCTTCTTTCTTACTTCTTTCTTTCTTCTTTCTTACTTCTTTCTTCTTTCTTCTTTCTTCATTCCTTCTTACTTCTTTCTTACTTCTTTCTTACTTCTTTCTTACTTCTTTCTTACTTCTTTATTACTTCGTTCTTACTTCTTTCTTCTTTCTTTCTTTCTTCTTTCTTTCTTCTTTCTTACTTCTTTCTTACTTCTTTCTTACTTCTTTCTAACTTCTTTTTTCTTCTTTCTTACTTCTTTCTTAATTCTTTCTTTCTTACTTCTTTCTTACTTCTTTCTTACTTCTTTCTTACTTATTTCTTACTTCTTTCTAACTTCTTTCTTACTTCTTTCTTACTTCTTTCTTACTTCTTTCTAACTTCTTTCTTACTTCTTTCTTACTTCTTTCTTACTTCTTTCTTTCTTCTTTCTTACTTCTTTCATACTTCTTTCTTACTTCTTTCTTACTTCTTTCTTCCTTACTTCATTCTTACTTCTTTCTTACTTCTTTCTTACTTCTTTCTTACTTCTTTCTTACTTCTTTATTCTTTCTTTCTTTCTTCTTGCTTACTTCTTTCTTTCTTACTTCTTTATTACTTGTTTATTACTTCTTTCTAACCTCTTTCTTACTTCTTTCTTACTTCTTTCTAACTTCTTTTTTCTTCTTTCTTACTTCTTTCTTACTTCTTTCTTACTTCTTTCTTACTTCTTTCTTTCTTCTTTCTTACTTCTTTCTTACTTCTTTCTTACTTCTTTCTTACTTCTTTCTTACTTCTTTGTTCTTTCTTTCTTTCTTCTTACTTACTTCTTTCTTCCTTCCTTCTTACTTCTTTCTTTCTTCTTTCTTTCTTCTTTCTTCTTTCTTTCTTACTTCTTTCTTACTTCTTTCTTCCTTCCTTCTTACTTCTTTCTTTCTTCTTTCTTACTTCTTTCATACTTCTTTCTTACTTCTTTCTTACTTCTTTCTTACTTCTTTCTTACTTCTTTCTTACTTCTTTCTAACTTCTTTTTTCTTCTTTCTTACTTCTTTCTTCTTTCTTACTTCTTTCTTACTTCTTTCTTACTTCTTTCTTACTTCTTTCTTACTTCTTTCTTCATTCCTTCTTACTTCTTTCTTACTTCTTTCTTACTTCTTTCATACTTCTTTGTTCTTTCTTTCTTTCTTCTTACTTACTTCTTTCTTACTTCTTTCTTTCTTACTTCTTTCTTACTTCTTTCTTACTTATTTCTTACTTATTTCTTACTTCTTTCTTACTTCTTTCTTACTTCTTTCTAACTTCTTTCTTAATTCTTTCTTACTTCTTTCGTACTTCTTTCTTACTTCTTTCTTTCTTACTTCTTTCTTACTTCTTTCATACTTCTTTCTTTCTTCTTTCTTACTTCTTTCTTCATTCCTTCTTACTTCTTTCTTTCTTCTTTTTTTTTCTTTTTTACTTCTTTCTTCTTTCTTTCTTACTTCTTTCTTACTTCTTTCTTACTTATTTCTTACTTCTTTCTTTCTTCTTTCTTCTTTCCTCTTTCTTTCTTCTATTTTACTTCTTTCTTAATTCTTTCTTCATTCCTTAGTACTTCTTTCTTACTTCTTTCTTACTTCTTTCTTACTTCTTTCATACTTCTTTGTTCTTTCTTTCTTTCTTCTTACTTTCTTCTTTCTTACTTCTTTCTTACTTCTTTCTTACTTCTTTCTAACTTCATTTTTCTTCTTTCTTACTTCTTTCTTACTTCTTTCTTACTTCTTTCTTACTTCTTTCTTTCTTACTTATTTCTTACTTCTTTCTTACTTCTTTCTTACTTCTTTCTAACTTCTTTCTTACTTCTTTCTTACTTCTTTCTTACTTCTTTCTTACTTCTTTCTTTCTTACTTCTTTCTTACTTCTTTCATACTTCTTTCTTTCTTCTTTCTTACTTCTTTCTTCATTCCTTCTTACTTCTTTCTTTCTTCTTTCTTACTTCATTTTTACTTCTTTCTTCTTTCTTTCTTACTTCTTTCTTACTTCTTTCTTACTTCTTTCTTACTTCTTTCTTTCTTCTTTCTTACTTCTTTCTTTCTTCTTTCTTACTTCTTTCTTACTTCTTTCTTTCATACTTGTTTCTTACTTCTTTCTTACTTCTTTCTTACTTCTTTCTTTCTTCTTTCTTACTTCTTTCTTACTTCTTTCTTTCATACTTGTTTCTTACTTCTTTCTTACTTCTTACTTACTTATTTCTTACTTCTTTCTTACTTCTTTCTTACTTCTTTCTAACTTCTCTCTTCCTTCTTTCTTACTTCTTTCTTACTTCTTTCTTACTTCTTTCTTTCTTGCTTCTTTCTTACTTCTTTCATACTTCTTTCTTTCTTCTTCCTTACTTCTTTCTTCTTTCTTTCTTACATCTTTCTTACTTCTTTCTTACTTCTTTCTTACTTCTTTCTAACTTCTTTCTTACTTCTTTCTTACTTCTTTCTTTCTTCTTTCTTACTTCTTTCTTACTTCTTTCTTCATTCCTTAGTACTTCTTTCTTACTTCTTTCTTACTTCTTTCTTACTTCTTTCATACTTCTTTGTTCTTTCTTTCTTTCTTCTTACTTTCTTCTTTCTTACTTCTTTCTTACTTCTTTCTTACTTCTTTCTAACTTCATTTTTCTTCTTTATTACTTCTTTCTTACTTCTTTCTTACTTCTTTCTTACTTCTTTCTTTCTTACTTCTTTCTTACTTCTTTCTTACTTCTTTCTTACTTATTTCTTACTTCTTTCTTACTTCTTTCTTACTTCTTTCTAACTTCTTTCTTACTTCTTTCTTACTTCTTTCTTACTTCTTTCTTACTTCTTTCTTTCTTACTTCTTTCTTACTTCTTTCATACTTCTTTCTTTCTTCTTTCTTACTTCTTTCTTCATTCCTTCTTACTTCTTTCTTCTTTCTTACTTCTTTTTTACTTCTTTCTTCTTTCTTTCTTACTTCTTTCTTACTTCTTTCTTACTTCTTTCTTACTTCTTTCTTTCTTCTTTCTTACTTCTTTCTTTCTTCTTTCTTACTTCTTTCTTACTTCTTTCTTTCATACTTGTTTCTTACTTCTTTCTTACTTCTTTCTTACTTATTTCTTACTTCTTTCTAACTTCTTTCTTACTTCTTTCTTACTTCTTTCTTACTTATTTCTTACTTCTTTCTAACTTCTTTCTTACTTCTTCCTTACTTCTTTCTTTCTTACTTCTTTCTTACTTCTTTCTTACTTATTTCTTACTTCTTTCTTACTTTTTTCTTACGTCTTTCTTCATTCCTTCTTACTACTTTCTTTCTTCTTTCTTACTTCTTTTTTACTTCTTTCTTCTTTCTTTCTTACTTCTTTCTTACTTCTTTCTTACTTCTTTCTTTCTTACTTCTTTCTTACTTCTTTCTTACTTCTTTCTTACTTCTATCTTACTTATTTCTTACTTCTTTCATACTTCTTTCTTACTTCTTTCTTACTTCTTTATTACTTCTTTCTGATTCTTTCTTACTTCTTTCTTTCTTCTTTCTTACTTCTTTCTTCTTTCTTACTTCTTTCTTCATTCCTTCTTACTTCTTTCTTACTTCTTTCTTACTTCTTTCTTTCTTCTTTCTTCTTTCTTTCTTAATTCTTTCTTACTTCTTTCTTCCTTCCTTCTTACTTCTTTCTTTCTTCTTCTTACTTCTTTCATACTTCTTTCTTACTTCTTTCTTACTTCTTTCTTACTTCTTTCTTCATTCCTTCTTACTTCTATCTTACTTCTTTCTTCATTCCTTCTTACTTCTTTCTTACTTCTTTCTTACTTCTTTCATACTTCTTTGTTCTTTCTTTCTTTTTTCTTACTTTCTTCTTTCTTACTTCTTTCTTAATTCTTTCTTACTTCTTTCTTCTTTCTTCTTTCTTCATTCCTTCTTACTTCTTTCTTACTTCTTTCTTACTTCTTTCTTACTTCTTTCTTACTTCTTTATTACTTCGTTCTTACTTCTTTCTTCTTTCTTTCTTTCTTCTTTCTTTCTTCTTTCTTACTTCTTTCTTACTTCTTTCTTACTTCTTTCTAACTTCTTTTTTCTTCTTTCTTACTTCTTTCTTAATTCTTTCTTTCTTACTTCTTTCTTACTTCTTTCTTACTTCTTTCTTACTTCTTTCTTACTTCTTTCTTACTTCTTTCTAACCTCTTTCTTACTTCTTTCTTACTTCTTTCTAACTTCTTTCTTACTTCTTTCTTACTTCTTTCTTACTTCTTTCTAACTTCTTTTTTCTTCTTTCTTACTTCTTTCTTACTTCTTTCTAACTTCTTTTTTCTTCTTTCTTACTTCTTTCTTACTTCTTTCTTACTTCTTTCTTACTTATTTCTTACTTATTTCTTACTTCTTTCTAACTTCTTTCTTACTTCTTTCTTACTTCTTTATAACTTCTTTCTTACTTCTTTCTAACTTCTTTCTTACTTCTTTCTTACTTCTTTCTTACTTCTTTATTCTTTCTTTCTTTCTTCTTGCTTACTTCTTTCTTTCTTACTTCTTTCTTACTTCTTTCTTACTTCTTTCTTTCTTCTTTCTTACTTCTTTCTTACTTCTTTCTTACTTCTTTCTTCTTTCTTTCTTACTTCTTTCTTACTTCTTTCTTACTTCTTTCTTACTTCTTTCTTCATTCCTTCTTACTTCTATCTTACTTCTTTCTTCATTCCTTCTTAGTTCTTTCTTACTTCTTTCTTACTTCTTTCATACTTCTTTGTTCTTTCTTTCTTTTTTCTTACTTTCTTCTTTCTTACTTCTTTCTTAATTCTTTCTTACTTCTTTCTAACTTCTTTTTTCTTCTTTCTTTCTGCTTTCTTACTTCTTTCTCACTTCTATCTTCTTTCTTTCTTACATCTTTCTAAGTTCTTTTTTCTTCTTTCTTACTTCTTTCTTACTTCTTTCTTACTTCTTTCTTACTTCTTTCTTAATTCTTTCTTTCTTACTTCTTTCTTACTTCTTTCTTACTTCTTTCTTACTTCTTTCTTACTTCTTTCTTCATTCCTTCTTACTTCTATCTTACTTCTTTCTTACTTCTTTCTTACTTCTTTATTACTTCGTTCTTACTTATTTCTTACTTCTTTCCTACTTCTTTCTTTCTTCTTTCTAATTTCTTTCTTACTTCCTTCTTACTTCTTTCTTACTTCTTTCTTACTTCTTTCTTTCTTCTTTCTTACTTCTTTCATACTTCTTTCTTACTTCTTTCTTACTTCTTTCTTCCTTACTTCTTTCTTACTTCTTTATTCTTTCTTTCTTTCTCCTTTCTTACTTCTTTCTTTCTTACTTCTTTATTACTTCTTTATTACTTCTTTCTAACCTCTTTCTTACTTCTTTCTTACTTCTTTCTAACTTCTTTTTTCTTCTTTCTTACTTCTTTCTTACTTCTTTCTAACTTCTTTCTTACTTCTTTCTTATTTCTTTCTTTCTTGCTTCTTTCTTACTTCTTTCATACATCTTTCTTTCTTCTTCCTTACTTCTTTCTTCTTTCTTTCTTACATCTTTCTTACTTCTTTCTTACTTCTTCCTTACTTCTTTCTTACTTCTTTCTTCATTCCTTCTTACTTCTTTCTTACTTCTTTCTTACTCCTTTCTTACTTCTTTCTTACTTCTTTCTTACTTCTTTCTTCATTCCTTCTTACTTCTTTCAAACTTCTTTCTTACTTATTTCTTACTTCTTTCTTACTTCTTTCTTCTTTCTTTCTTACTACTTTCTTAATTCTTTCTTACTTCTTTCTTACTTCTTTCTTACTTATTTATTCATTCCTTCTTACTTCTTTCTTACTTCTTTCTTACTTCTTGCTTACTTCTTTCTTCTTCTTTCTTTCTTACTTCTTTCTTACTTCTTCCTTACTTCCTTCTTACTTCTTTCTTTCTTCTTTCTTACTTCTTTCATACTTCTTTCTTACTTCTTTCATTCTTCTTTCTTACTTCTTTCTTAATTCTTTCTTACTTCTTTCTTCATTCCTTCTTACTTCTTTCTTACTTCATTCTTACTTCTTTCTTACTTCTTTCTTACTTCTTTCTTACATCTTTCTTACTTCTTTCTTACTTCTTTCTTCTTTCTTTCTTTCTTCTTTCTTATTTCTTTCTTTCTTACTTCTTTATTACTTCTTTATTACTTCTTTCTAACCTCTTTCTTACTTCTTTCTTACTTCTTTCTAACTTCTTTTTTCTTCTTTCTTACTTCTTTCTTACTACTTTCTAACTTCTTTTTTCTTCTTTCTTACTTCTTTCTTACTTCTTTCTTACTTCTTTCTTCTTTCTTTCTTACTTCTTTCTTACTTCTTTCTTCCTTCCTTCTTACTTCTTTCTTACTTCATTCTTACTTCTTTCTTACTTCTTTCTTACTTCTTTCTTACATCTTTCTTACTTCTTTCTTACTTCTTTATTCTTTCTTTCTTTCTTCTTTCTTATTTCTTTCTTTCTTACTTCTTTATTACTTCTTTATTACTTCTTTCTAACCTCTTTCTTACTTCTTTCTTACTTCTTTCTAACGTCTTTTTTCTTCTTTCTTACTTCTTTCTTACTTCTTTCTAACTTCTTTTTTCTTCTTTCTTACTTCTTTCTTACTTCTTTCTTACTTCTTTCTTACTTCTTTCTTTCTTCTTTCTTACTTCTTTCTTACTTCTTTCTTACATCTTTCTTACTTCTTTCTTACTTCTTTATTCTTTCTTTCTTTCTTCTTTCTTATTTCTTTCTTTCTTACTTCTTTATTACTTCTTTATTACTTCTTTCTAACCTCTTTCTTACTTCTTTCTTACTTCTTTCTAACTTCTTTTTTCTTCTTTCTTACTTCTTTCTTACTTCTTTCTAACTTCTTTTTTCTTCTTTCTTACTTCTTTCTTACTTCTTTCTTACTTCTTTCTTACTTCTTTCTTTCTTCTTTCTTACTTCTTTCTTACTTCTTTCTTACTTCTTTCGTCTTTCTTTCTTACTTCTTTCTTACTTCTTTCTTACTTCTTTCTTACTTCTTTCTTAATTCTTTCTTACTTCTTTCTTCATTCCTTATTACTTCTTTCAAACTTCTTTCTTACTTCTTTCTTACTTCTTTCTTGCTTCTTTCTTACTTCTTTCTTACTTCTTTCTTACTTCTTTCTTACTTCTTTCTTTCTTCTTTCTTACTTCTTTCACACTTCTTTCTTACTTCTTTCTTTCTTCTTTCTTACTTCTTTCTTACTTCTTTCTTACTTCTTTCTTCTTTCTTTCTTACTTCTTTCTTACTTCTTTCTTACTTCTTTCTAAATTCTTTTTTCTTCTTTCTGACTTCTTTCTTACTTCTTTCTTACTTCTTTCTTACTTCTTTCTTTCTTACTTCTTTCTTACTTCTTTCTTACTTCTTTCTTACTTCTTTCTTACTTCTTTCTTCTTTCTTTCTTACTTCTTTCTTACTTCTTTCTTACTTCTTTCTTACTTCTTTCTTCTTTCTTTCTTACTTCTTTCTTACTTCTTTCTTCATTCCTTCTTACTTCTTTCTTACTTCATTCTTAATTCTTTCTTACTTCTTTCTTACTTCTTTCTTACTTCTTTCTTACTTCTTTATTCTTTCTTTCTTTCTTCTTTCTTACTTCTTTCTTTCTTACTTCTTTATTACTTCTTTATTACTTCTTTCTAACCTCTTTCTTACTTCTTTCTTACTTCTTTCTAACTTCTTTTTTCTTCTTTCTTACTTCTTTCTTACTTCTTTCTTACTTCTTTCTTTCTTCTTTCTTTCTTCTTTCTTACTTCTTTCTTTCTTCTTTCTTACTTCTTTCTTACTTCTTTCTTACTTCATTCTTCTTTCTTTCTTACTTCTCTCTTACTTCTTTCTTACTTCTTTCTTACTTCTTTCTTACTTCTTTCTTCATTCCTTCTTATTTCTTTCTTACTTCTTTCTTACTTCTTTCTTACTTCTTTCATACTTCTTTGTTCTTTCTTTCTTTCTTCTTACTTTCTTCTTTCTTACTTCTTTCTTACTTCTTTCTTACTTCTTTCTAACTTCATTTTTCTTCTTTCTTTCTTTTTTCATACCTCTTTCTTACTTCTTTCTTACTTCTTTCTTTCTTACTTCTTTCTTACTTCTTTCTTACTTATTTCTTACTTATTTCTTACTTCTTTCTTACTTCTTTCTTACTTCTTTCTAACTTCTTTCTTACTTCTTTCTTACTTCTTTCTTACTTCTTTCTTACTTCTTTCTTACTACTTTCTTTCTTACTTCTTTCTTACTTCTTTCATACTTCTTTCTTTCTTACTTCTTTCTTCATTCCTTCTTACTTCTTTTTTTCTTCTTTCTTACTTCTTTTTTACTTCTTTCTTCTTTCTTTCTTACATCTTTCTTACTTCTTTCTTACTTCTTTCTTACTTCTTTCTTACTTCTTTCTTCATTCCTTCTTACTTCTTTCTTACTTCTTTCTTACTCCTTTCTTACTTCTTTCTTACTTCTTTCTTACTTCTTTCTTCATTCCTTCTTACTTCTTTCAAACTTCTTTCTTACTTCTTTCTTACTTCTTTCTTACTTCTTTCTTTCTTCTTTCTTACTTCTTTCTTACTTCTTTCTTACTTCTTTCTAACTTCTTTTTTCTTCTTTCTTACTTCTTTCTTACTTCTTTCTTACTTCTTTCTTCATTCCTTCTTACTTGTTTCAAACTTCTTTCTTACTTCTTTCTTACTTCTTTCTTACTTCTTTCTTTCTTCTTTCTTACTTCTTTCTTTCTTCTTTCTTACTTCTTTCTAACTTCTTTTTTCTTCTTTCTTACTTCTTTCTTACTTCTTTCTTACTTCTTTCTTACTTCTTTCTTTCTTCTTTCTTACTTCTTTCTTTCTTCTTTCTTCTTTCATACTTCTTTCTTACTTCTTTCTTACTTCTTTCTTACTTCTTTCTTTCATCTTTCTTACTTCTTTCTTTCTTCTTTCTTAATTCTTTCTTACTTCTTTCTTTCTTACATCTTTCTTACTTCTTTCTTACTTCTTTCTTACTTCTTTCTTTCTTACTTCTTTCTTACTTCTTTCTTACTTCTTTCTTACTTCTTTCATACTTCTTTCTTTCTTCTTTTTTACTTCTTTCTTCATTCATTCTTACTTCTTTCTTTCTTCTTTCTTACTTCTTTTTACTTCTTTCTTCTTTCTTTCTTACTTCTTTCTTACTTCTTTCTTACTTCTTTCTTACTTCTTTCTTTCTTCTTTCTTACTTCTTTCTTTCTTCTTTCTTACTTCTTTCTTACTTCTTTCTTTCTTACTTCTTTCTTACTTCTTTCTTACTTCTTTCTTACTTATTTCTTACTTCTTTCTAACTTCTTTCTTACTTCTTTCTTACTTCTTTCTAACTTCTTTCTTACTTCTTTCTTACTTCTTTCTTTCTTGCTTCTTTCTTACTTCTTTCATACTTCTTTATTTCTTCTTCCTTACTTCTTTCTTCTTTCTTTCTTTCATCTTTCTTACTTCTTTCTTACTTCTTCCTTACTTCTTTCTTACTTCTTTCTTAATTCCTTCTTACTTCTTTCTTACTTCTTTCTTACTCCTTTCTTACTTCTTTCTTACTTCTTTCTTACTTCTTTCTTCATTCCTTCTTACTTGTTTCAAACTTCTTTCTTACTTCTTTCTTACTTCTTTCTTACTTCTTTCTTTCTTCTTTCTTACTTCTTTCTTTCTTCTTTCTTACTTCTTTCTTACTTCTTTCTTCATTCCTTCTTACTTCTTTCTTACTTCTTGCTTACTTCTTGCTTACTTCTTTCTTTCTTCTTCTTTCTTTCTTACTTCTTTCTTACTTCTTCCTTACTTCCTTCTTACTTCTTTCTTTCTTCTTTCTTACTTCTTTCATACTTCTTTCTTACTTCTTTCATTCTTCTTTCTTACTTCTTTCTTACTTCTTTCTTACTTCTTTCTTACTTCTTTCTTCTTTCTTTCTTACTTCTTTCCTACTTCTTTCTTACTTCTTTCTTACTTCTTTCTAACTTCTTTTTTCTTCTTTCTTACTTCTTTCTTACTTCTTTCTACCTTCTTTCTTCTTTCTTTCTTACTTCTTTCTAACTTCTTTCTTACTTCTTTACTACTTCTTTCTGATTCTTTCTTACTTCTTTCTTACTTCTTTCTTACTTCTTTCTTACTTCTTTCTTCATTCCTTCTTACTTCTTTCTTACTTCTTTCTTACTTCTTTCTTACTTCTTTCTTACTTCTTTCTTACTTCTTTCTTTCTTCTTTCTTACTTCTTTCATACTTCTTTCTTACTTCTTTCTTACTTCTTCCTTACTTCTTTCTTACTTCTTTCTTCATTCCTTCTTACTTCTTTCTTACTCCTTTCTTACTTCTTTCTTACTTCTTTCTTACTTCTTTCTTCATTCCTTCTTACTTCTTTCAAACTTCTTTCTTACTTATTTCTTACTTCTTTCTTGCTTCTTTCTTACTTCTTTCTTACTTCTTTCTTACTTCTTTCTTACTTCTTTCTTTCTTCTTTCTTACTTCTTTCACACTTCTTTCTTACTTCTTTCTTTCTTCTTTCTTACTTCTTTCTTACTTCTTTCTTACTTCTTTCTTCTTTCTTTCTTACTTCTTTCTTACTTCTTTCTTACTTCTTTCTAAATTCTTTTTTCTTCTTTCTGACTTCTTTCTTACTTCTTTCTTACTTCTTTCTTACTTCTTTCTTTCTTACTTCTTTCTTACTTCTTTCTTACTTCTTTCTTACTTCTTTCTTACTTCTTTCTTCTTTCTTTCTTACTTCTTTCTTACTTCTTTCTTACTTCTTTCTTACTTCTTTCTTCTTTCTTTCTTACTTCTTTCTTACTTCTTTCTTCATTCCTTCTTACTTCTTTCTTACTTCATTCTTAATTCTTTCTTACTTCTTTCTTACTTCTTTCTTACTTCTTTCTTACTTCTTTATTCTTTCTTTCTTTCTTCTTTCTTACTTCTTTCTTTCTTACTTCTTTATTACTTCTTTATTACTTCTTTCTAACCTCTTTCTTACTTCTTTCTTACTTCTTTCTAACTTCTTTTTTCTTCTTTCTTACTTCTTTCTTACTTCTTTCTAACTTCCTTTTTCTTCTTTCTTACTTCTTTCTTACTTCTTTCTTACTTCTTTCTTTCTTCTTTCTTTCTTCTTTCTTACTTCTTTCTTTCTTCTTTCTTACTTCTTTCTTACTTCTTTCTTACTTCATTCTTCTTTCTTTCTTACTTCTCTCTTACTTCTTTCTTACTTCTTTCTTACTTCTTTCTTACTTCTTTCTTCATTCCTTCTTATTTCTTTCTTACTTCTTTCTTACTTCTTTCTTACTTCTTTCATACTTCTTTGTTCTTTCTTTCTTTCTTCTTACTTTCTTCTTTCTTACTTCTTTCTTACTTCTTTCTTACTTCTTTCTAACTTCATTTTTCTTCTTTCTTTCTTTTTTCATACTTCTTTCTTACTTCTTTCTTACTTCTTTCTTTCTTACTTCTTTCTTACTTCTTTCTTACTTATTTCTCACTTATTTCTTACTTCTTTCTTACTTCTTTCTTACTTCTTTCTAACTTCTTTCTTACTTCTTTCTTACTTCTTTCTTACTTCTTTCTTTCTTACTTCTTTCTTACTTCTTTCTTTCTTACTTCTTTCTTACTTCTTTCATACTTCTTTCTTTCTTACTTCTTTCTTCATTCCTTCTTACTTCTTTCTTTCTTCTTTCTTACTTCTTTTTTACTTCTTTCTTCTTTCTTTCTTACATCTTTCTTACTTCTTTCTTACTTCTTCCTTACTTGTTTCTTACTTCTTTCTTCATTCCTTCTTACTTCTTTCTTACTTCTTTCTTATCCTTTCTTACTTCTTTCTTACTTCTTTCTTACTTCTTTCTTCATTCCTTCTTACTTCTTTCAAACTTCTTTCTTACTTCTTTCTTACTTCTTTCTTACTTCTTTCTTTCTTATTTCTTACTTCTTTCTTTCTTCTTTCTTACTTCTTTCATACTTCTTTTTACTTCTTTCATTCTTCTTTCTTACTTCTTTCTTACTTCTTTCTTACTTCTTTCTTACTTCTTTCTTCTTTCTTTCTTATTTCTTTCTTAATTCTTTCTTACCTCTTTCTTACTTCTTTCTTACTTCTTTCTTTCTTCTTTCTTTCTTCTTTTTTACTTCTTTCTTACTTCTTTCTTACTTCTTTCTAACTTCTTTTTTCTTCTTTCTTACTTCTTTCTTACTTCTTTCTTACTACTTACTTCTTCTTTCTTTCTTACTTCTTTCTTACTTCTTCCTTACTTCCTTCTTACTTCTTTCTTTCTTCTTTCTTACTTCTTTCATACTTCTTTCTTACTTCTTTCATTCTTCTTTCTTACTTCTTTCTTTTTTCTTTCTTACTTCTTTCTTACTTCTTTCTTACTTCTTTCTTCTTTCTTTCTTACTTCTTTCTAACTTCTTTCTTACTTCTTTTCTACTTCTTTCGGATTCTTTCTTACTTCTTTCTTACTTCTTTCTTACTTCTTTCTTACTTCTTTCTTCATTCCTTCTTACTTCTTTCTTACTTCTTTCTTACTTCTTTCTTACTTCTTTCTTCTTTCTTCTTTCTTTCTTACTTCTTTCTTACTTCTTTCTTACTTCCTTCTTCTTTCTTTCTTCTTTCTTACTTCTTTCATACTTCTTTCTTACTTCTTTATTACTTCTTTCTTCCTTACTTCTTTATAACTTCTTTCTTACTTCTTTCTTACTTCTTTCTTACTTCTTTGTTCTATCTTTCTTTCTTACTTTCTTCTTTCTTACTTCTTTCTTACTTCTTTCTTCATTCCTTCTTACTTCTTTCTTACTTCTTTCTTACTTCTTTCTTAATTCTTTATTATTTCTTTCTTTCTTCATTCTTAATTCTTTCTTTCTTACTTCTTTATTACGTCTTTATTACTTCTTTCTAACCTCTTTCTTACTTCTTTCTTACTTGTTTCTTACTCTTTTCTTACTTCTTTCTTTCTTACTTCTTTCTTACTTCTTTCTTCTTTCTTTCTTCTTTCTTTCTTCTTTCTTACTTCTTTCTTACTTCTTTCTTACTTCTTTCTAACTTCTTTTTTCTTCTTTCTTACTTCTTTCTTACTTCTTTCTTACTTCTTTCTTTCTTACTTCTTTCTTACTTCTTTCTTACTTCTTTCTTACTTCTTTCTTACTTCTTTCTTACTTCTTTCTTACTTCTTTCTTCTTTCTTTCTTACTTCTTTCTTACTTCTTTCTTACTTCTTTCTTACTTCTTTCTTACTTCTATCTTACTTCTATCTTACTTCTTTCTTCATTCCTTCTTACTTCTTTCTTATTTCTTTCTTACTCCTTTCTTACTTCTTTCTTACTTCTTTCTTACTTCTTTCTTCATTCCTTCTTACTTGTTTCAAACTTCTTTCTTACTTCTTTCTTACTTCTTTCTTACTTCTTTCTTTCTTCTTTCTTACTTCTTTCTTTCTTCTTTCTTACTTCTTTCATACTTCTTTCTTACTTCTTTCTTACTTCTTTCTTTCATCTTTCTTACTTCTTTCTTTCTTCTTCCTTAATTCTTTCTTACTTCTTTCTTTCTTACATCTTTCTTACTTCTTTCTTACTTCTTTCTTACTTCTTTCTTACTTCTTTCTTTCTTACTTCTTTCTTACTTCTTTCTTACTTCTTTCTTACTTCTTTCATTCTTCTTTCTTTCTTCTTTTTTACTTCTTTCTTCATTCATTCTTACTTCTTTCTTTCTTCTTTCTTACTTCTTTTTTACTTCTTTCTTCTTTCTTTCTTACTTCTTTCTTACTTCTTTCTTACTTCTTTCTTACTTCTTTCTTTCTTACTTCTTTCATACTTCTTTCTTACTTATTTCTTACTTCTTTCTTACTTTTTTCTTACTTCTTTCTTCATTCCTTCTTACTACTTTCTTTCTTCTTTCTTACTTCTTTTTTACTTCTTTCTTCTTTCTTTCTTACTTCTTTCTTACTTCTTTCTTTCTTACTTCTTTCTTACTTCTTTCTTACTTATTTCTTACTTATTTCTTACTTCTTTCTAACTTCTTTCTTCCTTCTTTCTTACTTCTTTCTAACTTCTTTCTTACTTCTTTCTTACTTCTTTCTTTCTTGCTTCTTTCTTACTTTTTTCATACATCTTTCTTTCCTCTTCCTTACTTCTTTCTTCTTTCTTTCTTACATCTTTCTTACTTCTTTCTTACTTCTTCCTTACTTATTTCTTACTTCTTTCTTCATTCCTTCTTACTTCTTTCTTACTTCTTTCTTACTCCTTTCTCAATTCTTTCTTACTTCTTTCTTACTTGTTTCTTCATTCCTTCTTACTTCTTTCAAACTTCTTTCTTACTTCTTTCTTACTTCTTTCTTACTTCTTTCTTCTTTCTTTCTTACTACTTTCTTCATTCTTTCTTACTACTTTCTTACTTCTTTCTTCTTTCTTACTTATTTATTCATTCCTTCTTACTTCTTCCTTACTTCTTTCTTACTTCTTGCTTACTTCTTTCTTTCTTCTTCTTTCTTACTTCTTTCTTACTTCTTTCTTACTTCTTCCTTACTTCCTTCTTACTTCTTTCTTTCTTCTTTCTTACTTCTTTCATACTTCTTTCTTACTTCTTTCATTCTTCTTTCTTACTTCTTTCTTACTTCTTTCTTACTTCTTTCTTACTTCTTTCTTCTTTCTTTCTTACTTCTTTCTTACTTCTTTATAACTTCTTTCTTCATTCCTTCTTACTTCTTTCTTACTTCATTCTTACTTCATTCTTACTTCTTTCTTACTTCTTTCTTACTTCTTTCTTACTTCTTTATTCTTTCTTTCTTTCTTCTTTCTTACTTCTTTCTTTCTTACTTCTTTATTACTTCTTTATTACTTCTTTCTAACCTCTTTCTTACTTCTTTCTTACTTCTTTCTTCATTCCTTCTTACTTCTTTCTTACTTCTTTCTAACTTCTTTTTTCTTCTTTCTTCTTTCTTACTTCTTTCTTACTTCTTTCTTACTTCTTTCTTACTTCTTTCTTTCTTACTTCTTTCTTACTTCTTTCTTACTTCTTTCTTACTTATTTCTTACTTCTTTCTTACTTCTTTCTTACTTATTTCTTACTTCTTTCTTACTTCTTTCTTACTTCTTTCTTACTTCTTTCATACTTCTTTCTTACTTCTTTCTTACTTCTTTCTAACTTCATTTTTCTTCTTTCTTACTTCTTTCTTACTTCTTTCTTGCTTCTTTCTTACTTCTTTCTTTCTTTCTTCTTTCTTACTTCTTTTTTACTTCTTCCTTCTTTCTTTCTTACTTCTTTCTTACTTCTTTCTTACTTCTTTCTTACTTCTTTCTTTCTTCTTTCTTACTTCTTTCTTTCTTCTTTCTTACTTCTTTCTTACTTCTTTCTTTCTTACTTCTTTCTTACTTCTTTCTTACTTATTTCTTCTTTCTAACTTCTTTCTTACTTCTTTCTTACTTCTTTCCAACTTCTTTCTTACTTCTTTCTTACTTCTTTCTTTCTTGCTTCTTTCTTACTTCTTTCATACATCTTTCTTTCTTCTTCCTTACTTCTTTCTTCTTTCTTTCTTACATCTTTCTTACTTCTTTCTTACTTCTTCCTTACTTCTTTCTTACTTATTTCTTCATTCCTTCTTACTTCTTTCTTACTTTTTTCTTACTCCTTTCTTACTTCTTTCTTACTTCTTTCTTACTTCTTTCTTCATTCCTTCTTACTTCTTTCAAACTTCTTTCTTACTTCTTTCTTACTTCTTTCTTACTTCTTTCTTCTTTCTTTCTTACTACTTTCTTAATTCTTTCTTACTTCTTTCTTACTTCTTTCTTCTTTCTTACTTATTTATTCATTCCTTCTTACTTCTTTCTTACTTCTTTCTTTCTTCTTTCTTACTTCTTTCTTTCTTCTTTCTTACTTCTTTCTTACTTCTTTCTTTCTTACTTCTTTCTTACTTCTTTCTTACTTCTTTCTTACTTCTTTCTTACTTATTTCTTACTTCTTTCTAACTTCTTTCTTACTTCTTTCTTACTTCTTTCTAACTTCTTTCTTACTTCTTTCTTATTTCTTTCTTTCTTGCTTCTTTCTTACTTCTTTCATACATCTTTCTTTCTTCTTCCTTACTTCTTTCTTCTTTCTTTCTTACATCTTTCTTACTTCTTTCTTACTTCTTCCTTACTTCTTTCTTACTTCTTTCTTCATTCCTTCTTACTTCTTTCTTACTTCTTTCTTACTCCTTTCTTACTTCTTTCTTACTTCTTTCTTACTTCTTTCTTCATTCCTTCTTACTTCTTTCAAACTTCTTTCTTACTTATTTCTTACTTCTTTCTTACTTCTTTCTTCTTTCTTTCTTACTACTTTCTTAATTCTTTCTTACTTCTTTCTTACTTCTTTCTTACTTATTTATTCATTCCTTCTTACTTCTTTCTTACTTCTTTCTTACTTCTTGCTTACTTCTTTCTTCTTCTTTCTTTCTTACTTCTTTCTTACTTCTTCCTTACTTCCTTCTTACTTCTTTCTTTCTTCTTTCTTACTTCTTTCATACTTCTTTCTTACTTCTTTCATTCTTCTTTCTTACTTCTTTCTTACTTCTTTCTTACTTCTTTCTTCATTCCTTCTTACTTCTTTCTTACTTCATTCTTACTTATTTCTTACTTCTTTCTTACTTCTTTCTTACATCTTTCTTACTTCTTTCTTACTTCTTTATTCTTTCTTTCTTTCTTCTTTCTTATTTCTTTCTTTCTTACTTCTTTATTACTTCTTTATTACTTCTTTCTAACCTCTTTCTTACTTCTTTCTTACTTCTTTCTAACTTCTTTTTTCTTCTTTCTTACTTCTTTCTTACTACTTTCTAACTTCTTTTTTCTTCTTTCTTACTTCTTTCTTACTTCTTTCTTCTTTCTTTCTTACTTCTTTCTTACTTCTTTCTTCATTCCTTCTTACTTCTTTCTTACTTCATTCTTACTTCTTTCTTACTTCTTTCTTACTTCTTTCTTACATCTTTCTTACTTCTTTCTTACTTCTTTATTCTTTCTTTCTTTCTTCTTTCTTATTTCTTTCTTTCTTACTTCTTTATTACTTCTTTATTACTTCTTTCTAACCTCTTTCTTACTTCTTTCTTACTTCTTTCTAACTTCTTTTTTCTTCTTTCTTACTTCTTTCTTACTTCTTTCTAACTTCTTTTTTCTTCTTTCTTACTTCTTTCTTACTTCTTTCTTACTTCTTTCTTACTTCTTTCTTTCTTCTTTCTTACTTCTTTCTTACTTCTTTCTTACATCTTTCTTACTTCTTTCTTACTTCTTTATTCTTTCTTTCTTTCTTCTTTCTTATTTCTTTCTTTCTTACTTCTTTATTACTTCTTTATTACTTCTTTCTAACCTCTTTCTTACTTCTTTCTTACTTCTTTCTAACTTCTTTTTTCTTCTTTCTTACTTCTTTCTTACTTCTTTCTAACTTCTTTTTTCTTCTTTCTTACTTCTTTCTTACTTCTTTCTTACTTCTTTCTTTCTTCTTTCTTACTTCTTTCTTACTTCTTTCTTACTTCTTTCGTCTTTCTTTCTTACTTCTTTCTTACTTCTTTCTTAATTCTTTCTTACTTCTTTCTTCATTCCTTCTTACTTCTTTCAAACTTCTTTCTTACTTCTTTCTTACTTCTTTCTTGCTTCTTTCTTACTTTTTCTTACTTCTTTCTTACTTCTTTGTTACTTCTTTCTTTCTTCTTTCTTACTTCTTTCACACTTCTTTCTTACTTCTTTCTTTCTTCTTTCTTACTTCTTTCTTACTTCTTTCTTACTTCTTTCTTCTTTCTTTCTTACTTCTTTCTTACTTCTTTCTTACTTCTTTCTAAATTCTTTTTTCTTCTTTCTGACTTCTTTCTTACTTCTTTCTTACTTCTTTCTTACTTCTTTCTTTCTTACTTCTTTCTTACTTCTTTCTTACTTCTTTCTTACTTCTTTCTTACTCCTTTCTTACTTCTTTCTTACTTCTTTCTTACTTCTTTCTTCATTCCTTCTTACTTCTTTCAAACTTCTTTCTTACTTATTTCTTACTTCTTTCTTACTTCTTTCTTCTTTCTTTCTTACTACTTTCTTAATTCTTTCTTACTTCTTTCTTACTTCTTTCTTACTTATTTATTCATTCCTTCTTACTTCTTTCTTACTTCTTTCTTACTTCTTGCTTACTTCTTTCTTCTTCTTTCTTTCTTACTTCTTTCTTACTTCTTCCTTACTTCCTTCTTACTTCTTTCTTTCTTCTTTCTTACTTCTTTCATACTTCTTTCTTACTTCTTTCATTCTTCTTTCTTACTTCTTTCTTACTTCTTTCTTACTTCTTTCTTCATTCCTTCTTACTTCTTTCTTACTTCATTCTTACTTATTTCTTACTTCTTTCTTACTTCTTTCTTACATCTTTCTTACTTCTTTCTTACTTCTTTATTCTTTCTTTCTTTCTTCTTTCTTATTTCTTTCTTTCTTACTTCTTTATTACTTCTTTATTACTTCTTTCTAACCTCTTTCTTACTTCTTTCTTACTTCTTTCTAACTTCTTTTTTCTTCTTTCTTACTTCTTTCTTACTACTTTCTAACTTCTTTTTTCTTCTTTCTTACTTCTTTCTTACTTCTTTCTTCTTTCTTTCTTACTTCTTTCTTACTTCTTTCTTCATTCCTTCTTACTTCTTTCTTACTTCATTCTTACTTCTTTCTTACTTCTTTCTTACTTCTTTCTTACATCTTTCTTACTTCTTTCTTACTTCTTTATTCTTTCTTTCTTTCTTCTTTCTTATTTCTTTCTTTCTTACTTCTTTATTACTTCTTTATTACTTCTTTCTAACCTCTTTCTTACTTCTTTCTTACTTCTTTCTAACTTCTTTTTTCTTCTTTCTTACTTCTTTCTTACTTCTTTCTAACTTCTTTTTTCTTCTTTCTTACTTCTTTCTTACTTCTTTCTTACTTCTTTCTTACTTCTTTCTTTCTTCTTTCTTACTTCTTTCTTACTTCTTTCTTACATCTTTCTTACTTCTTTCTTACTTCTTTATTCTTTCTTTCTTTCTTCTTTCTTATTTCTTTCTTTCTTACTTCTTTATTACTTCTTTATTACTTCTTTCTAACCTCTTTCTTACTTCTTTCTTACTTCTTTCTAACTTCTTTTTTCTTCTTTCTTACTTCTTTCTTACTTCTTTCTAACTTCTTTTTTCTTCTTTCTTACTTCTTTCTTACTTCTTTCTTACTTCTTTCTTTCTTCTTTCTTACTTCTTTCTTACTTCTTTCTTACTTCTTTCGTCTTTCTTTCTTACTTCTTTCTTACTTCTTTCTTAATTCTTTCTTACTTCTTTCTTCATTCCTTCTTACTTCTTTCAAACTTCTTTCTTACTTCTTTCTTACTTCTTTCTTGCTTCTTTCTTACTTTTTCTTACTTCTTTCTTACTTCTTTGTTACTTCTTTCTTTCTTCTTTCTTACTTCTTTCACACTTCTTTCTTACTTCTTTCTTTCTTCTTTCTTACTTCTTTCTTACTTCTTTCTTACTTCTTTCTTCTTTCTTTCTTACTTCTTTCTTACTTCTTTCTTACTTCTTTCTAAATTCTTTTTTCTTCTTTCTGACTTCTTTCTTACTTCTTTCTTACTTCTTTCTTACTTCTTTCTAACTTCTTTTTTCTTCTTTCTTACTTCTTTCTTACTTCTTTCTTACTTCTTTCTTTCTTCTTTCTTTCTTCTTTCTTACTTTTTTCTTTCTTCTTTCTTACTTCTTTCTTACTTCTTTCTTACTTCTTTCTAAATTCTTTTTTCTTCTTTCTGACTTCTTTCTTACTTCTTTCTTACTTCTTTCTTACTTCTTTCTTTCTTACTTCTTTCTTACTTCTTTCTTACTTCTTTCTTACTTCTTTCTTACTTCTTTCTTCTTTCTTTCTTACTTCTTTCTTACTTCTTTCTTCATTCCTTCTTACTTCTTTCTTACTTCATTCTTAATTCTTTCTTACTTCTTTCTTACTTCTTTCTTACTTCTTTCTTACTTCTTTATTCTTTCTTTCTTTCTTCTTTCTTACTTCTTTCTTTCTTACTTCTTTATTACTTCTTTATTACTTCTTTCTAACCTCTTTCTTACTTCTTTCTTACTTCTTTCTAACTTCTTTTTTCTTCTTTCTTACTTCTTTCTTACTTCTTTCTTACTTCTTTCTTACTTCTTTCTTTCTTCTTTCTTACTTCTTTCTTACTTCTTTCTTACTTCTTTCGTCTTTCTTTCTTACTTCTTTCTTACTTCTTTCTTACTTCTTTCTTAATTCTTTCTTACTTCTTTCTTCATTCCTTCTTACTTCTTTCAAACTTCTTTCTTACTTCTTTCTTACTTCTTTCTTGCTTCTTTCTTACTTCTTTCTTACTTCTTTCTTACTTCTTTGTTACTTCTTTCTTTCTTCTTTCTTACTTCTTTCACACTTCTTTCTTACTTCTTTCTTTCTTCTTTCTTACTTCTTTCTTACTTCTTTCTTACTTCTTTCTTCTTTCTTTCTTACTTCTTTCTTACTTCTTTCTTACTTCTTTCTAAATTCTTTTTTCTTCTTTCTGACTTCTTTCTTACTTCTTTCTTACTTCTTTCTTCTTTCTTTCTTACTTCTTTCTTACTTCTTTCTTACTTCTTTCTTACTTCTTTCTTACTTCTTTCTTCTTTCTTTCTTACTTCTTTCTTACTTCTTTCTTCATTCCTTCTTACTTCTTTCTTACTTCATTCTTAATTCTTTCTTACTTCTTTCTTACTTCTTTCTTACTTCTTTCTTACTTCTTTATTCTTTCTTTCTTTCTTCTTT
This sequence comes from Columba livia, assembly GCF_036013475.1. Taxonomy (NCBI): domain Eukaryota; kingdom Metazoa; phylum Chordata; class Aves; order Columbiformes; family Columbidae; genus Columba; species Columba livia. The sequence continues at coordinate 79,306 of NW_027043057.1, forward strand.
CTTACTTCTTTCTTTCTTACTTCTTTATTACTTCTTTATTACTTCTTTCTAACCTCTTTCTTACTTCTTTCTTACTTCTTTCTAACTTCTTTTTTCTTCTTTCTTACTTCTTTCTTACTTCTTTCTTACTTCTTTCTTTCTTCTTTCTTTCTTCTTTCTTACTTCTTTCTTTCTTCTTTCTTACTTCTTTCTTACTTCTTTCTTACTTCATTCTTCTTTCTTTCTTACTTCTCTCTTACTTCTTTCTTACTTCTTTCTTACTTCTTTATTACTTCTTTCTTCATTCCTTCTTATTTCTTTCTTACTTCTTTCTTACTTCTTTCTTACTTCTTTCTAACTTCATTTTTCTTCTTTCTTTCTTTTTTCATACTTCTTTCTTACTTCTTTCTTACTTCTTTCTTTCTTACTTCTTTCTTACTTCTTTCTTCTTTCTTTCTTCTTTCTTTCTTCTTTCTTACTTCTTTCTTACTTCTTTCTTACTTCTTTCTAACTTCTTTTTTCTTCTTTCTTACTTCTTTCTTACTTCTTTCTTACTTCTTTCTTTCTTACTTCTTTCTTACTTCTTTCTTACTTCTTTCTTACTTCTTTCTTACTTCTTTCTTACTTCTTTCTTCTTTCTTTCTTACTTCTTTCTTACTTCTTTCTTACTTCTTTCTTACTTCTTTCTTACTTCTATCTTACTTCTATCTTACTTCTTTCTTCATTCCTTCTTACTTCTTTCTTATTTCTTTCTTACTCCTTTCTTACTTCTTTCTTACTTCTTTCTTACTTCTTTCTTCATTCCTTCTTACTTGTTTCAAACTTCTTTCTTACTTCTTTCTTACTTCTTTCTTACTTCTTTCTTACTTCTTTCTTACTTCTTTCTTTCTTCTTTCTTTCTTCTTTCTTACTTCTTTCTTTCTTCTTTCTTACTTCTTTCATACTTCTTTCTTACTTCTTTCTTACTTCTTTCTTACTTCTTTCTTTCATCTTTCTTACTTCTTTCTTTCTTCTTCCTTAATTCTTTCTTACTTCTTTCTTTCTTACATCTTTCTTACTTCTTTCTTACTTCTTTCTTACTTCTTTCTTTCTTACTTCTTTCCTACTTCTTTCTTACTTCTTTCTTACTTCTTTCATTCTTCTTTCTTTCTTCTTTTTTACTTCTTTCTTCATTCATTCTTACTTCTTTCTTTCTTCTTTCTTACTTCTTTTTTACTTCTTTCTTCTTTCTTTCTTACTTCTTTCTTACTTCTTTCTTACTTCTTTCTTACTTCTTTCTTTCTTACTTCTTTCTTACTTCTTTCTTACTTATTTCTTACTTCTTTCTTACTTTTTTCTTACTTCTTTCTTCATTCCTTCTTACTACTTTCTTTCTTCTTTCTTACTTCTTTTTTACTTCTTTCTTCTTTCTTTCTTACTTCTTTCTTACTTCTTTCTTACTTCTTTCTTTCTTACTTCTTTCTTACTTCTTTCTTACTTATTTCTTACTTATTTCTTACTTCTTTCTAACTTCTTTCTTCCTTCTTTCTTACTTCTTTCTAACTTCTTTCTTGCTTCTTTCTTACTTTTTTCATACATCTTTCTTTCCTCTTCCTTACTTCTTTCTTCTTTCTTTCTTACATCTTTCTTACTTCTTTCTTACTTCTTCTTTACTTATTTCTTACTTCTTTCTTCATTCCTTCTTACTTCTTTCTTACTTCTTTCTTACTCCTTTCTTAATTCTTTCTTACTTCTTTCTTACTTGTTTCTTCATTCCTTCTTACTTCTTTCAAACTTCTTTCTTACTTCTTTCTTACTTCTTTCTTACTTCTTTCTTCTTTCTTTCTTACTACTTTCTTCATTCTTTCTTACTTCTTTCTTACTTCTTTCTTCTTTCTTACTTATTTATTCATTCCTTCTTACTTCTTCCTTACTTCTTTCTTACTTCTTGCTTACTTCTTTCTTTCTTCTTCTTTCTTACTTCTTTCTTACTTCTTCCTTACTTCCTTCTTACTTCTTTCTTTCTTCTTTCTTACTTCTTTCATACTTCTTTCTTACTTCTTTCATTCTTCTTTCTTACTTCTTTCTTACTTCTTTCTTACTTCTTTCTTACTTCTTTCTTCTTTCTTTCTTACTTCTTTCTTACTTCTTTATAACTTCTTTCTTCATTCCTTCTTACTTCTTTCTTACTTCATTCTTACTTCATTCTTACTTCTTTCTTACTTCTTTCTTACTTCTTTCTTACTTCTTTATTCTTTCTTTCTTTCTTCTTTCTTACTTCTTTCTTTCTTACTTCTTTATTACTTCTTTATTACTTCTTTCTAACCTCTTTCTTACTTCTTTCTTACTTCTTTCTTCATTCCTTCTTACTTCTTTCTTACTTCTTTCTAACTTCTTTTTTCTTCTTTCTTCTTTCTTACTTCTTTCTTACTTCTTTCTTACTTCTTTCTTACTTCTTTCTTTCTTACTTCTTTCTTACTTCTTTCTTACTTCTTTCTTACTTATTTCTTACTTCTTTCTTACTTCTTTCTTACTTATTTCTTACTTCTTTCTTACTTCTTTCTTACTTCTTTCTTACTTCTTTCATAATTCTTTCTTACTTCTTTCTTACTTCTTTCTAACTTCATTTTTCTTCTTTCTTACTTCTTTCTTACTTCTTTCTTGCTTCTTTCTTACTTCTTTCTTTCTTTCTTCTTTCTTACTTCTTTTTTACTTCTTCCTTCTTTCTTTCTTACTTCTTTCTTACTTCTTTCTTACTTCTTTCTTAATTCTTTCTTTCTTCTTTCTTACTTCTTTCTTTCTTCTTTCTTACTTCTTTCTTACTTCTTTCTTTCTTACTTCTTTCTTACTTCTTTCTTACTTATTTCTTCTTTCTAACTTCTTTCTTACTTCTTTCTTACTTCTTTCTTACTTCTTTCCAACTTCTTTCTTACCTCTTTCTTACTTCTTTCTTTCTTGCTTCTTTCTTACTTCTTTCATACATCTTTCTTTCTTCTTCCTTACTTCTTTCTTCTTTCTTTCTTACATCTTTCTTACTTCTTTCTTACTTCTTCCTTACTTCTTTCTTACTTATTTCTTCATTCCTTCTTACTTCTTTCTTACTTTTTTCTTACTCCTTTCTTACTTCTTTCTTACTTCTTTCTTACTTCTTTCTTCATTCCTTCTTACTTCTTTCAAACTTCTTTCTTACTTCTTTCTTACTTCTTTCTTACTTCTTTCTTCTTTCTTTCTTACTACTTTCTTAATTCTTTCTTACTTCTTTCTTACTTCTTTCTTCTTTCTTACTTATTTATTCATTCCTTCTTACTTCTTTCTTACTTCTTTCTTTCTTCTTTCTTACTTCTTCCTTTCTTCTTTCTTACTTCTTTCTTACTTCTTTCTTTCTTACTTCTTTCTTACTTCTTTCTTACTTCTTTCTTACTTCTTTCTTACTTATTTCTTACTTCTTTCTAACTTCTTTCTTACTTCTTTCTTACTTCTTTCTAACTTCTTTCTTACTTCTTTCTTATTTCTTTCTTTCTTGCTTCTTTCTTACTTCTTTCATACATCTTTCTTTCTTCTTCCTTACTTCTTTCTTCTTTCTTTCTTACATCTTTCTTACTTCTTTCTTACTTCTTCCTTACTTCTTTCTTACTTCTTTCTTCATTCCTTCTTACTTCTTTCTTACTTCTTTCTTACTCCTTTCTTACTTCTTTCTTACTTCTTTCTTACTTCTTTCTTACTTCTTTCTTCATTCCTTCTTACTTCTTTCAAACTTCTTTCTTACTTATTTCTTACTTCTTTCTTACTTCTTTCTTCTTTCTTTCTTACTACTTTCTTAATTCTTTCTTACTTCTTTCTTACTTCTTTCTTACTTCTTTCTTACTTATTTATTCATTCCTTCTTACTTCTTTCTTACTTCTTTCTTACTTCTTGCTTACTTCTTTCTTCTTCTTTCTTTCTTACTTCTTTCTTACTTCTTCCTTACTTCCTTCTTACTTCTTTCTTTCTTCTTTCTTACTTCTTTCATACTTCTTTCTTACTTCTTTCATTCTTCTTTCTTACTTCTTTCTTACTTCTTTCTTACTTCTTTCTTCATTCCTTCTTACTTCTTTCTTACTTCATTCTTACTTCTTTCTTACTTCTTTCTTACTTCTTTCTTACATCTTTCTTACTTCTTTCTTACTTCTTTATTCTTTCTTTCTTTCTTCTTTCTTATTTCTTTCTTTCTTACTTCTTTATTACTTCTTTATTACTTCTTTCTAACCTCTTCCTTACTTCTTTCTTACTTCTTTCTAACTTCTTTTTTCTTCTTTTTTACTTCTTTCTTACTACTTTCTAACTTCTTTTTTCTTCTTTCTTACTTCTTTCTTACTTCTTTCTTACTTCTTTCTTCTTTCTTTCTTACTTCTTTCTTACTTCTTTCTTACTTCTTTCTTCATTCCTTCTTACTTCTTTCTTACTTCATTCTTACTTCTTTCTTACTTCTTTCTTACTTCTTTCTTACATCTTTCTTACTTCTTTCTTACTTCTTTATTCTTTCTTTCTTTCTTCTTTCTTATTTCTTTCTTTCTTACTTCTTTATTACTTCTTTATTACTTCTTTCTAACCTCTTTCTTACTTCTTTCTTACTTCTTTCTAACTTCTTTTTTCTTCTTTCTTACTTCTTTCTTACTTCTTTCTAACTTCTTTTTTCTTCTTTCTTACTTCTTTCTTACTTCTTTCTTTCTCCTTTCTTACTTCTTTCTTTCTTCTTTCTTACTTCTTTCTTACTTCTTTCTTACATCTTTCTTACTTCTTTCTTACTTCTTTATTCTTTCTTTCTTTCTTCTTTCTTATTTCTTTCTTTCTTACTTCTTTATTACTTCTTTATTACTTCTTTCTAACCTCTTTCTTACTTCTTTCTTACTTCTTTCTAACTTCTTTTTTCTTCTTTCTTACTTCTTTCTTACTTCTTTCTAACTTCTTTTTTCTTCTTTCTTACTTCTTTCTTACTTCTTTCTTACTTCTTTCTTACTTCTTTCTTTCTTCTTTCTTACTTCTTTCTTACTTCTTACTTACTTCTTTCGTCTTTCTTTCTTACTTCTTTCTTACTTCTTTCTTACTTCTTTCTTAATTCTTTCTTACTTCTTTCTTCATTCCTTCTTACTTCTTTCAAACTTCTTTCTTACTTCTTTCTTACTTCTTTCTTGCTTCTTTCTTACTTCTTTCTTACTTCTTTCTTACTTCTTTCGTACTTCTTTCTTTCTTCTTTCTTACTTCTTTCACACTTCTTTCTTACTTCTTTCTTTCTTCTTTCTTACTTCTTTCTTACTTCTTTCTTACTTCTTTCTTCTTCCTTTCTTACTTCTTTCTTACTTCTTTCTTACTTCTTTCTAAATTCTTTTTTCTTCTTTCTGACTTCTTTCTTACTTCTTTCTTTCTTACTTCTTTCTTACTTCTTTCTTACTTCTTTCTTACTTCTTTCTTACTTCTTTCTTCTTTCTTTCTTACTTCTTTCTTACTTCTTTCTTACTTCTTTCTTACTTCTTTCTTACTTCTTTCTTCTTTCTTTCTTACTTCTTTCTTACTTCTTTCTTCATTCCTTCTTACTTCTTTCTTACTTCATTCTTAATTCTTTCTTACTTCTTTCTTACTTCTTTCTTACTTCTTTCTTACTTCTTTATTCTTTCTTTCTTTCTTCTTTCTTACTTCTTTCTTTCTTACTTCTTTATTACTTCTTTATTACTTCTTTCTAACCTCTTTCCTACTTCTTTCTTACTTCTTTCTAACTTCTTTTTTCTTCTTTCTTACTTCTTTCTTACTTCTTTCTTACTTCTTTCTTTCTTCTTTCTTTCTCCTTTCTTACTTCTTTCTTTCTTCTTTCTTACTTCTTTCTTACTTCTTTCTTACTTCATTCTTCTTTCTTTCTTACTTCTCTCTTACTTCTTTCTTACTTCTTTCTTACTTCTTTCTTACTTCTTTCTTCATTCCTTCTTATTTCTTTCTTACTTCTTTCTTACTTCTTTCTTACTTCTTTCTAACTTCATTTTTCTTCTTTCTTTCTTTTTTCATACTTCTTTCTTACTTCTTTCTTACTTCTTACTTTCTTACTTCTTTCTTACTTCTTTCTTACTAATTTCTTACTTATTTCTTACTTCTTTCTTACTTCTTTGTTACTTCTTTCTAACTTCTTTCTTACTTCTTTCTTACTTCTTTCTTACTTCTTTCTTACTTCTTTCTTACTACTTTCTTTCTTACTTCTTTCTTACTTCTTTCATACTTCTTTCTTTCTTACTTCTTTCTTCATTCCTTCTTACTTCTTTTTTTCTTCTTTCTTACTTCTTTTTTACTTCTTTCTTCTTTCTTTCTTACATCTTTCTTACTTCTTTCTTACTTCTTCCTTACTTCTTTCTTACTTCTTTCTTCATTCCTTCTTACTTCTTTCTTACTTCTTTCTTACTCCTTTCTTACTTCTTTCTTACTTCTTTCTTACTTCTTTCTTCATTCCTTCTTACTTCTTTCAAACTTCTTTCTTACTTCTTTCTTTCTTCTTTCTTACTTCTTTCTTACTTCTTTCTTCATTCCTTCTTACTTCTTTCTTACTTCTTTCTTACTTCTTGCTTACTTCTTTCTTTCTTCTTCTTTCTTTCTTACTTCTTTCTTACTTCTTCGTTACTTCCTTCTTACTTTTTTCTTTCTTCTTTCTTACTTCTTTCATACTTCTTTTTACTTCTTTCATTCTTCTTTCTTACTTCTTTCTTACTTCTTTCTTACTTCTTTCTTACTTCTTTCTTCTTTCTTTCTTACTTCTTTCTTACTTCTTTCTTACTTCTTTCTTACTTCTTTCTTACTTCTTTCTTTCTTCTTTCTTTCTTCTTTTTTACTTCTTTCTTACTTCTTTCTTACTTCTTTCTAACTTCTTTTTTCTTCTTTCTTACTTCTTTCTTACCTCTTTCTTACTACTTTCTTCTTCTTTCTTTCTTACTTCTTTCTTACTTCTTCCTTACTTCCTTCTTACTTCTTTCTTTCTTCTTTCTTACTTCTTTCATACTTCTTTCTTACTTCTTTCATTCTTCTTTCTTACTTCTTTCTTTCTTCTTTCTTACTTCTTTCTTACTTCTTTCTTACTTCTTTCTTCTTTCTTTCTTACTTCTTTCTAACTTCTTTGTTACTTCTTTTCTACTTCTTTCGGATTCTTTCTTACTTCTTTCTTACTTCTTTCTTACTTCTTTCTTACTTCTTTCTTCATTCCTTCTTAATTCTTTCTTACTTCTTTCTTACTTCTTTCTTACTTCTTTCTTCTTTCTTCTTTCTTTCTTACTTCTTTCTTACTTCTTTCTTACTTCCTTCTTCTTTCTTTCTTCTTTCTTACTTCTTTCATACTTCTTTCTTACTTCTTTATTACTTCTTTCTTCCTTACTTCTTTATAACTTCTTTCTTACTTCTTTCTTACTTCTTTCTTACTTCTTTGTTCTTTCTTTCTTTCTTACTTTCTTCTTTCTTACTTCTTTCTTACTTCTTTCTTCATTCCTTCTTACTTCTTTCTTACTTCTCTCTTACTTCTTTCTTAGTTCTTTATTCTTTCTTTCTTTCTTCATTCTTAATTCTCTCTTTCTTACTTCTTTATTACGTCTTTATTACTTCTTTCTAACCTCTTTCTTACTTCTTTCTTACTTCTTTCTTACTTTTTTCTTACTTCTTTCTTTCTTACTTCTTTCTTACTTCTTTCTTCTTTCTTTCTTCTTTCTTTCTTCTTTCTTACTTCTTTCTTACTTCTTTCTTACTTCTTTCTAACTTCTTTTTTCTTCTTTCTTACTTCTTTCTTACTTCTTTCTTACTTCTTTCTTCATTCCTTCTTACTTGTTTCAAACTTCTTTCTTACTTCTTTCTTACTTCTTTCTTACTTCTTTCTTTCTTCTTTCTTACTTCTTTCTTTCTTCTTTCTTACTTCTTTCTTACTTCTTTCTAACTTCTTTTTTCTTCTTTCTTACTTCTTTCTTACTTCTTTCTTACTTCTTTCTTACTTCTTTCTTACTTCTTTCTTTCTTCTTTCTTACCTTTTTCTTTCTTCTTTCTTACTTCTTTCATACTTCTTTCTTACTTCTTTCTTACTTCTTTCTTACTTCTTTCTTTCATCTTTCTTACTTCTTTCTTTCTTCTTTCTTAATTCTTTCTTACTTCTTTCTTTCTTACATCTTTCTTACTTCTTTCTTACTTCTTTCTTACTTCTTTCTTTCTTACTTCTTTCTTACTTCTTTCTTTCTTCTTTCTTACTTCTTTCTTACTTCTTTCTAACTTCTTTTTTCTTCTTTCTTACTTCTTTCTTACTTCTTTCTTACTTCTTTCTTACTTCTTTCTTTCTTCTTTCTTACCTTTTTCTTTCTTCTTTCTTACTTCTTTCATACTTCTTTCTTACTTCTTTCTTACTTCTTTCTTACTTCTTTCTTTCATCTTTCTTACTTCTTTCTTTCTTCTTTCTTAATTCTTTCTTACTTCTTTCTTTCTTACATCTTTCTTACTTCTTTCTTACTTCTTTCTTACTTCTTTCTTTCTTACTTCTTTCTTACTTCTTTCTTACTTCTTTCTTACTTCTTTCATACTTCTTTCTTTCTTCTTTTTTACTTCTTTCTTCATTCATTCTTACTTCTTTCTTTCTTCTTTCTTACTTCTTTTTTACTTCTTTCTTCTTTCTTTCTTACTTCTTTCTTACTTCTTTCTTACTTCTTTCTTACTTCTTTCTTTATTCTTTCTTACTTCTTTCTTTCTTCTTTCTTACTTCTTTCTTACTTCTTTCTTTCTTACTTCTTTCTTACTTCTTTCTTACTTCTTTCTTACTTATTTCTTACTTCTTTTTAACTTCTTTTATACTTCTTTCTTACTTCTTTCTAACTTCTTTCTTACTTCTTTCTTACTTCTTTCTTTCTTGCTTCTTTCTTACTTCTTTCATACTTCTTTATTTCTTCTTCCTTACTTCTTTCTTCTTACTTTCTTTCATCTTTCTTACTTCTTTCTTACTTCTTCCTTACTTCTTTCTTACTTCTTTCTTAATTCCTTCTTACTTCTTTCTTACTTCTTTCTTACTCCTTTCTTACTTCTTTCTTACTTCTTTCTTACTTCTTTCTTCATTCCTTCTTACTTGTTTCAAACTTCTTTCTTACTTCTTTCTTACTTCTTTCTTACTTCTTTCTTTCTTCTTTCTTACTTCTTTCTTTCTTCTTTCTTACTTCTTTCTTACTTCTTTCTTCATTCCTTCTTACTTCTTTCTTACTTCTTGCTTACTTCTTGCTTACTTCTTTCTTTCTTCTTCTTTCTTTCTTACTTCTTTCTTACTTCTTCCTTACTTCCTTCTTACTTCTTTCTTTCTTCTTTCTTACTTCTTTCATACTTCTTTCTTACTTCTTTCATTCTTCTTTCTTACTTCTTTCTTACTTCTTTCTTACTTCTTTCTTACTTCTTTCTTCTTTCTTTCTTACTTCTTTCCTACTTCTTTCTTACTTCTTTCTTACTTCTTTCTAACTTCTTTTTTCTTCTTTCTTACTTCTTTCTTACTTCTTTCTACCTTCTTTCTTCTTTCTTTCTTACTTCTTTCTAACTTCTTTCTTACTTCTTTACTACTTCTTTCTGATTCTTTCTTACTTCTTTCTTACTTCTTTCTTACTTCTTTCTTACTTCTTTCTTCATTCCTTCTTACTTCTTTCTTACTTCTTTCTTACTTCTTTCTTACTTCTTTCTTACTTCTTTCTTTCTTCTTTCTTCTTTCTTTCTTACTTCTTTCTTACTTCTTTCTTACTTCTTTCTTACTTCTTTCTTTCTTCTTTCTTACTTCTTTCATACTTCTTTCTTACTTCTTTCTTACTTCTTCCTTACTTCTTTCTTACTTCTTTCTTCATTCCTTCTTACTTCTTTCTTACTTCTTTCTTACTCCTTTCTTACTTCTTTCTTACTTCTTTCTTACTTCTTTCTTCATTCCTTCTTACTTCTTTCAAACTTCTTTCTTACTTATTTCTTACTTCTTTCTTGCTTCTTTCTTACTTCTTTCTTACTTCTTTCTTACTTCTTTCTTACTTCTTTCTTTCTTCTTTCTTACTTCTTTCACACTTCTTTCTTACTTCTTTCTTACTTCTTTCTTACTTCTTTCTTCTTTCTTTCTTACTTCTTTCTTACTTCTTTCTTACTTCTTTCTAAATTCTTTTTTCTTCTTTCTGACTTCTTTCTGACTTCTTTCTTACTTCTTTCTTACTTCTTTCTTACTTCTTTCTTACTTCTTTCTAAATTCTTTTTTCTTCTTTCTGACTTCTTTCTTACTTCTTTCTTACTTCTTTCTTACTTCTTTCTTTCTTACTTCTTTCTTACTTCTTTCTTACTTCTTTCTTACTTCTTTCTTACTTCTTTCTTCTTTCTTTCTTACTTCTTTCTTACTTCTTTCTTACTTCTTTCTTACTTCTTTCTTCTTTCTTTCTTACTTCTTTCTTACTTCTTTCTTCATTCCTTCTTACTTCTTTCTTACTTCATTCTTAATTCTTTCTTACTTCTTTCTTACTTCTTTCTTACTTCTTTATTCTTTCTTTCTTTCTTCTTTCTTACTTCTTTCTTTCTTACTTCTTTATTACTTCTTTATTACTTCTTTCTAACCTCTTTCTTACTTCTTTCTTACTTCTTTCTAACTTCTTTTTTCTTCTTTCTTACTTCTTTCTTACTTCTTTCTAACTTCCTTTTTCTTCTTTCTTACTTCTTTCTTACTTCTTTCTTACTTCTTTCTTTCTTCTTTCTTTCTTCTTTCTTACTTCTTTCTTTGTTCTTTCTTACTTCTTTCTTACTTCTTTCTTACTTCATTCTTCTTTCTTTCTTACTTCTCTCTTACTTCTTTCTTACTTCTTTCTTACTTCTTTCTTACTTCTTTCTTCATTCCTTCTTATTTCTTTCTTACTTCTTTCTTACTTCTTTCTTACTTCTTTCATACTTCTTTGTTCTTTCTTTCTTTCTTCTTTCTTTCTTCTTTCTTACTTCTCTCTTACTTCTTTCTTACTTCTTTCTTACTTCTTTCTTACTTCTTTCTACCTTCTTTCTTCTTTCTTCCTTACTTCTTTCTAACTTCTTTCTTACTTCTTTACTACTTCTTTCTGATTCTTTCTTACTTCTTTCTTACTTCTTTCTTACTTCTTTCTTACTTCTTTCTTCATTCCTTCTTACTTCTTTCTTACTTCTTTCTTACTTCTTTCTTACTTCTTTCTTACTTCTTTCTTTCTTCTTTCTTCTTTCTTTCTTACTTCTTTCTTACTTCTTTCTTACTTCTTTCTTACTTCTTTCTTTCTTCTTTCTTACTTCTTTCATACTTCTTTCTTACTTCTTTCTTACTTCTTCCTTACTTCTTTCTTACTTCTTTCTTCATTCCTTCTTACTTCTTTCTTACTTCTTTCTTACTCCTTTCTTACTTCTTTCTTACTTCTTTCTAACTTCATTTTTCTTCTTTCTTTCTTTTTTCATACTTCTTTCTTACTTCTTTCTTTCTTACTTCTTTCTTACTTCTTTCTTACTTATTTCTTACTTATTTCTTACTTCTTTCTTACTTCTTTCTTACTTCTTTCTAACTTCTTTCTTACTTCTTTCTTACTTCTTTCTTACTTCTTTCTTTCTTACTTCTTTCTTACTTCTTTCTTTCTTACTTCTTTCTTACTTCTTTCATACTTCTTTCTTTCTTACTTCTTTCTTCATTCCTTCTTACTTCTTTCTTTCTTCATTCTTACTTCTTTTTTACTTCTTTCTTCTTTCTTTCTTACATCTTTCTTACTTCTTTCTTACTTCTTCCTTACTTGTTTCTTACTTCTTTCTTCATTCCTTCTTACTTCTTTCTTACTTCTTTCTTACTCCTTTCTTACTTCTTTCTTACTTCTTTCTTACTTCTTTCTTCATTCCTTCTTACTTCTTTCAAACTTCTTTCTTACTTCTTTCTTACTTCTTTCTTACTTCTTTCTTTCTTCTTTCTTACTTCTTTCTTTCTTCTTTCTTACTTCTTTCTTACTTCTTTCTTCATTCCTTCTTACTTCTTTCTTACTTCTTTCTTACTTCTTGCTTACTTCTTTCTTTCTTCTTCTTTCTTTCTTACTTCTTTCTTACTTCTTCGTTACTTCCTTCTTACTTTTTTCTTTCTTCTTTCTTACTTCTTTCATACTTCTTTTTACTTCTTTCATTCTTCTTTCTTACTTCTTTCTTACTTCTTTCTTACTTCTTTCTTCTTTCTTTCTTATTTCTTTCTTACTTCTTTCTTACTTTTTTCTTACTTCTTTCTTACTTCTTTCTTTCTTCTTTCTTTCTTCTTTTTTACTTCTTTCTTACTTCTTTCTTACTTCTTTCTAACTTCTTTTTTCTTCTTTCTTACTTCTTTCTTACTTCTTTCTTACTACTTACTTCTTCTTTCTTTCTTACTTCTTTCTTACTTCTTCCTTACTTCCTTCTTACTTCTTTCTTTCTTCTTTCTTACTTCTTTCTTACTTCTTTCTTACTTCTTTCTTCTTTCTTTCTTACTTCTTTCTAACTTCTTTCTTACTTCTTTTCTACTTCTTTCGGATTCTTTCTTACTTCTTTCTTACTTCTTTCTTACTTCTTTCTTACTTCTTTCTTACTTCTTTCTTTCATCTTTCTTACTTCTTTCTTTCTTCTTTCTTAATTCTTTCTTACTTCTTTCTTTCTTACATCTTTCTTACTTCTTTCTTACTTCTTTCTTACTTCTTTCTTTCTTACTTCTTTCTTACTTCTTTCTTTCTTCTTTCTTACTTCTTTCTTACTTCTTTCTAACTTCTTTTTTCTTCTTTCTTACTTCTTTCTTACTTCTTTCTTACTTCTTTCTTACTTCTTTCTTTCTTCTTTCTTACTTCTTTCTTTCTTCTTTCTTACTTCTTTCATACTTCTTTCTTACTTCTTTCTTACTTCTTCCTTACTTCTTTCTTTCATCTTTCTTACTTCTTTCTTTCTTCTTTCTTAATTCTTTCTTACTTCTTTCTTTCTTTCATCTTTCTTACTTCTTTCTTACTTCTTTCTTACTTCTTTCTTTCTTACTTCTTTCTTACTTCTTTCTTACTTCTTTCTTACTTCTTTCATACTTCTTTCTTTCTTCTTTTTTACTTCTTTCTTCATTCATTCTTACTTCTTTCTTTCTTCTTTCTTACTTCTTTTTTACTTCTTTCTTCTTTCTTTCTTACTTCTTTCTTACTTCTTTCTTACTTCTTTCTTACTTCTTTCTTTCTTCTTTCTTACTTCTTTCTTTCTTCTTTCTTACTTCTTTCTTACTTCTTTCTTTCTTACTTCTTTCTTACTTCTTTCTTACTTCTTTCTTACTTATTTCTTACTTCTTTTTAACTTCTTTTATACTTCTTTCTTACTTCTTTCTAACTTCTTTCTTACTTCTTTCTTACTTCTTTCTTTCTTGCTTCTTTCTTACTTCTTTCATACTTCTTTATTTCTTCTTCCTTACTTCTTTCTTCTTTCTTTCTTTCATCTTTCTTACTTCTTTCTTACTTCTTCCTTACTTCTTTCTTACTTCTTTCTTAATTCCTTCTTACTTCTTTCTTACTTCTTTCTTACTCCTTTCTTACTTCTTTCTTACTTCTTTCTTACTTCTTTCTTCATTCCTTCTTACTTGTTTCAAACTTCTTTCTTACTTCTTTCTTACTTCTTTCTTACTTCTTTCTTTCTTCTTTCTTACTTCTTTCTTTCTTCTTTCTTACTTCTTTCTTACTTCTTTCTTCATTCCTTCTTACTTCTTTCTTACTTCTTGCTTACTTCTTGCTTACTTCTTTCTTTCTTCTTCTTTCTTTCTTACTTCTTTCTTACTTCTTCCTTACTTCCTTCTTACTTCTTTCTTTCTTCTTTCTTACTTCTTTCATACTTCTTTCTTACTTCTTTCATTCTTCTTTCTTACTTCTTTCTTACTTCTTTCTTACTTCTTTCTTACTTCTTTCTTCTTTCTTTCTTACTTCTTTCCTACTTCTTTCTTACTTCTTTCTTACTTCTTTCTAACTTCTTTTTTCTTCTTTCTTACTTCTTTCTTACTTCTTTCTACCTTCTTTCTTCTTTCTTTCTTACTTCTTTCTAACTTCTTTCTTACTTCTTTACTACTTCTTTCTGATTCTTTCTTACTTCTTTCTTACTTCTTTCTTACTTCTTTCTTACTTCTTTCTTCATTCCTTCTTACTTCTTTCTTACTTCTTTCTTACTTCTTTCTTACTTCTTTCTTACTTCTTTCTTTCTTCTTTCTTCTTTCTTTCTTACTTCTTTCTTACTTCTTTCTTACTTCTTTCTTACTTCTTTCTTTCTTCTTTCTTACTTCTTTCATACTTCTTTCTTACTTCTTTCTTACTTCTTCCTTACTTCTTTCTTACTTCTTTCTTCATTCCTTCTTACTTCTTTCTTACTTCTTTCTTACTCCTTTCTTACTTCTTTCTTACTTCTTTCTTACTTCTTTCTTCATTCCTTCTTACTTCTTTCAAACTTCTTTCTTACTTATTTCTTACTTCTTTCTTGCTTCTTTCTTACTTCTTTCTTACTTCTTTCTTACTTCTTTCTTACTTCTTTCTTTCTTCTTTCTTACTTCTTTCACACTTCTTTCTTACTTCTTTCTTTCTTCTTTCTTACTTCTTTCTTACTTCTTTCTTACTTCTTTCTTCTTTCTTTCTTACTTCTTTCTTACTTCTTTCTTACTTCTTTCTAAATTCTTTTTTCTTCTTTCTGACTTCTTTCTTACTTCTTTCTTACTTCTTTCTTACTTCTTTCTTTCTTACTTCTTTCTTACTTCTTTCTTACTTCTTTCTTACTTCTTTCTTACTTCTTTCTTCTTTCTTTCTTACTTCTTTCTTACTTCTTTCTTACTTCTTTCTTACTTCTTTCTTCTTTCTTTCTTACTTCTTTCTTACTTCTTTCTTCATTCCTTCTTACTTCTTTCTTACTTCATTCTTAATTCTTTCTTACTTCTTTCTTACTTCTTTCTTACTTCTTTCTTACTTCTTTATTCTTTCTTTCTTTCTTCTTTCTTACTTCTTTCTTTCTTACTTCTTTATTACTTCTTTATTACTTCTTTCTAACCTCTTTCTTACTTCTTTCTTACTTCTTTCTAACTTCTTTTTTCTTCTTTCTTACTTCTTTCTTACTTCTTTCTAACTTCCTTTTTCTTCTTTCTTACTTCTTTCTTACTTCTTTCTTACTTCTTTCTTTCTTCTTTCTTTCTTCTTTCTTACTTCTTTCTTTGTTCTTTCTTACTTCTTTCTTACTTCTTTCTTACTTCATTCTTCTTTCTTTCTTACTTCTCTCTTACTTCTTTCTTACTTCTTTCTTACTTCTTTCTTACTTCTTTCTTCATTCCTTCTTATTTCTTTCTTACTTCTTTCTTACTTCTTTCTTACTTCTTTCATACTTCTTTGTTCTTTCTTTCTTTCTTCTTTCTTTCTTCTTTCTTACTTCTCTCTTACTTCTTTCTTACTTCTTTCTTACTTCTTTCTTACTTCTTTCTACCTTCTTTCTTCTTTCTTTCTTACTTCTTTCTAACTTCTTTCTTACTTCTTTACTACTTCTTTCTGATTCTTTCTTACTTCTTTCTTACTTCTTTCTTACTTCTTTCTTACTTCTTTCTTCATTCCTTCTCACTTCTTTCTTACTTCTTTCTTACTTCTTTCTTACTTCTTTCTTACTTCTTTCTTTCTTCTTTCTTCTTTCTTTCTTACTTCTTTCTTACTTCTTTCTTACTTCTTTCTTACTTCTTTCTTTCTTCTTTCTTACTTCTTTCATACTTCTTTCTTACTTCTTTCTTACTTCTTCCTTACTTCTTTCTTACTTCTTTCTTCATTCCTTCTTACTTCTTTCTTACTTCTTTCTTACTCCATTCTTACTTCTTTCTTACTTCTTTCTAACTTCATTTTTCTTCTTTCTTTCTTTTTTCATACTTCTTCCTTACTTCTTTCTTACTTCTTTCTTTCTTACTTCTTTCTTACTTATTTCTTACTTATTTCTTACTTCTTTCTTACTTCTTTCTTACTTCTTTCTAACTTCTTTCTTACTTCTTTCTTACTTCTTTCTTACTTCTTTCTTTCTTACTTCTTTCTTACTTCTTTCTTTCTTACTTCTTTCTTACTTCTTTCATACTTCTTTCTTTCTTACTTCTTTCTTCATTCCTTCTTACTTCTTTCTTTCTTCATTCTTACTTCTTTTTTACTTCTTTCTTCTTTCTTTCTTACATCTTTCTTACTTCTTTCTTACTTCTTCCTTACTTGTTTCTTACTTCTTTCTTCATTCCTTCTTACTTCTTTCTTACTTCTTTCTTACTCCTTTCTTACTTCTTTCTTACTTCTTTCTTACTTCTTTCTTCATTCCTTCTTACTTCTTTCAAACTTCTTTCTTACTTCTTTCTTACTTCTTTCTTCTTTCTTTCTTCTTTCTTACTTCTTTCTTTCTTCTTTCTTACTTCTTTCTTACTTCTTTCTTCATTCCTTCTTACTTCTTTCTTACTTCTTTCTTACTTCTTGCTTACTTCTTTCTTTCTTCTTCTTTCTTTCTTACTTCTTTCTTACTTCTTCGTTACTTCCTTCTTACTTTTTTCTTTCTTCTTTCTTACTTCTTTCATACTTCTTTTTACTTCTTTCATTCTTCTTTCTTACTTCTTTCTTACTTCTTTCTTACTTCTTTCTTCTTTCTTTCTTATTTCTTTCTTACTTCTTTCTTACTTTTTTCTTACTTCTTTCTTACTTCTTTCTTTCTTCTTTCTTTCTTCTTTTTTACTTCTTTCTTACTTCTTTCTTACTTCTTTCTAACTTCTTTTTTCTTCTTTCTTACTTCTTTCTTACTTCTTTCTTACTACTTACTTCTTCTTTCTTTCTTACTTCTTTCTTACTTCTTCCTTACTTCCTTCTTACTTCTTTCTTTCTTCTTTCTTACTTCTTTCTTACTTCTTTCTTACTTCTTTCTTCTTTCTTTCTTACTTCTTTCTAACTTCTTTCTTACTTCTTTTCTACTTCTTTCGGATTCTTTCTTACTTCTTTCTTACTTCTTTCTTACTTCTTTCTTACTTCTTTCTTCATTCCTTCTTACTTCTTTCTTACTTCTTTCTTACTTCTTTCTTACTTCTTTCTTCTTTCTTCTTTCTTTCTTACTTCTTTCTTACTTCTTTCTTACTTCCTTCTTCTTTCTTTCTTCTTTCTTACTTCTTTCATACTTCTTTCTTACTTCTTTATTACTTCTTTCTTCCTTACTTCTTTATAACTTCTTTCTTACTTCTTTCTTACTTCTTTCTTACTTCTTTGTTCTTTCTTTCTTTCTTACTTTCTTCTTTCTTACTTCTTTCTTACTTCTTTCTTCATTCCTTCTTACTTCTTTCTTACTTCTTTCTTACTTCTTTCTTAATTCTTTATTATTTCTTTCTTTCTTCATTCTTAATTCTTTCTTTCTTACTTCTTTATTACGTCTTTATTACTTCTTTCTAACCTCTTTCTTACTTCTTTCTTACTTCTTTCTTACTTTTTTCTTACTTCTTTCTTTCTTACTTCTTTCTTACTTCTTTCTTCTTTCTTTCTTCTTTCTTTCTTCTTTCTTACTTCTTTCTTACTTCTTTCTTACTTCTTTCTAACTTCTTTTTTCTTCTTTCTTACTTCTTTCTTCATTCCTTCTTACTTCTTTCTTATTTCTTTCTTACTCCTTTCTTACTTCTTTCTTACTTCTTTCTTACTTCTTTCTTCATTCCTTCTTACTTGTTTCAAACTTCTTTCTTACTTCTTTCTTACTTCTTTCTTACTTCTTTCTTACTTCTTTCTTACTTCTTTCTTACTTCTTTCTTTCTTCTTTCTTACTTCTTTCTTTCTTCTTTCTTACTTCTTTCTTTCTTCTTTCTTACTTCTTTCATACTTCTTTCTTACTTCTATCTTACTTCTATCTTACTTCTTTCTTCATTCCTTCTTACTTCTTTCTTATTTCTTTCTTACTCCTTTCTTACTTCTTTCTTACTTCTTTCTTACTTCTTTCTTCATTCCTTCTTACTTGTTTCAAACTTCTTTCTTACTTCTTTCTTACTTCTTTCTTACTTCTTTCTTACTTCTTTCTTACTTCTTTCTTACTTCTTTCTTTCTTCTTTCTTACTTCTTTCTTTCTTCTTTCTTACTTCTTTCTTTCTTCTTTCTTACTTCTTTCATACTTCTTTCTTACTTCTTTCTTACTTCTTTCTTACTTCTTTCTTTCATCTTACTTCTTTCTTTCTTCTCCCTTAATTCTTTCTTACTTCTTTCTTTCTTACATCTTTCTTACTTCTTTCTTACTTCTTTCTTACTTCTTTCTTTCTTACTTCTTTCTTACTTCTTTCTTACTTCTTTCTTACTTCTTTCATTCTTCTTTCTTTCTTCTTTTTTACTTCTTTCTTCATTCATTCTTACTTCTTTCTTTCTTCTTTCTTACTTCTTTTTTACTTCTTTCTTCTTTCTTTCTTACTTCTTTCTTACTTCTTTCTTACATCTTTCTTACTTCTTTCTTTCTTCTTTCTTACTTCTTTCTTTCTTCTTTCTTACTTCTTTCTTACTTCTTTCTTTCTTACTTCTTTCTTACTTCTTTCTTACTTCTTTCTTACTTATTTCTTACTTTTTTCTAACTTCTTTCTTACTTCTTTCTTACTTCTTTCTAACTTCTTTCTTACTTCTTTCTTACTTCTTTCTTTCTTGCTTCTTTCTTACTTCTTTCATACTTCTTTCTTTCTTCTTCCTTACTTCTTTCTTCTTTCTTTCTTTCATCTTTCTTACTTCTTTCTTACTTCTTTCTTACTTCTTTCTTACTTCTTTCTTACTTCTTTCTTAATTCCTTCTTACTTCTTTCTTACTTCTTTCTTACTCCTTTCTTACTTCTTTCTTACTTCTTTCTTACTTCTTTCTTTCTTCTTTCTTACTTCTTTCTTTCTTCTTTCTTACTTCTTTCTTACTTCTTTCTTACTCCTTTCTTACTTCTTTCTTACTTCTTTCTTACTTCTTTCTTACTTCTTTCTTTCTTCTTTCTTACTTCTTTCTTACTTCTTTCTTACTTCTTCCTTACTTCCTTCTTACTTCTTTCTTTCTTCTTTCTTACTTCTTTCATACTTCTTTCTTACTTCTTTCATTCTTCTTTCTTACTTCTTTCTTACTTCTTTCTTACTTCTTTCTTCTTTCTTTCTTACTTCTTTCCTACTTCTTTCTTACTTCTTTCTTACTTCTTTCTAACTTCTTTTTTCTTCTTTCTTACTTCTTTCTTACTTCTTTCTACCTTCTTTCTTCTTTCTTTCTTACTTCTTTCTAACTTCTTTCTTACTTCTTTACTACTTCTTTCTGATTCTTTCTTACTTCTTTCTTACTTCTTTCTTACTTCTTTCTTCATTCCTTCTTACTTCTTTCTTACTTCTTTCTTACTTCTTTCTTACTTCTTTCTTACTTCTTTCTTACTTCTTTCTTACTTCTTTCTTTCTTCTTTCTTCTTTCTTTCTTACTTCTTTCTTACTTCTTTCTTACTTCTTTCTTACTTCTTTCTTTCTTCTTTCTTACTTCTTTCATACTTCTTTCTTACTTCTTTCTTACTTCTTCCTTACTTCTTTCTTACTTCTTTCTTCATTCCTTCTTATTTCTTTCTTACTTCTTTCTTACTCCTTTCTTACTTCTTTCTTACTTCTTTCTTACTTCTTTCTTCATTCCTTCTTACTTGTTTCAAACTTCTTTCTTACTTCTTTCTTACTCCTTTCTTACTTCTTCCTTACTTGTTTCTTACTTCTTTCTTACTTCTTTCTTACTTCTTTCTTACTTCTTTGTTCTTTCTTTCTTTCTTACTTTCTTCATTCTTACTTCTTTCTTACTTCTTTCTTCATTCCTTCTTACTTCTTTCTTACTTCTTTCTTACTTCTTTCTTACTTCTTTCTTACTTCTCTATTCTTTCTTTCTTTCTTCATTCTTACTTCTTTCTTTCTTACTTCTTTACTACGTCTTTATTACTTCTTTCTAACCTCTTTATTACTTCTTTCTTACTTCTTTCTTACTTTTTTCTTTCTTCTTTCTGTCTTACTTCTTTCTTACTTCTTTCTTCTATCTTTCTTTCTTCTTTCTTTCTTCTTTCTTACTTCTTTCCTACTTCTTTCTTACTTCTTTCTAACTTCTTTTTTCTTCTTTCTTACTTCTTTCTTACTTCTTTCTTACTTCTTTCTTACTTCTTTCTTTCTTCTTTCTTACTTCTTTCTTACTTCTTTCTTACATCTTTCTTACTTCTTTCTTACTTCTTTCTTACTTCTTACTTACTTCTTTCGTCTTTCTTTCTTACTTCTTTCTTACTTCTTTCTTACTTCTTTCTTAATTCTTTCTTACTTCTTTCTTCATTCCTTCTTACTTCTTTCAAACTTCTTTCTTACTTCTTTCTTACTTCTTTCTTGCTTCTTTCTTACTTCTTTCTTACTTCTTTCTTACTTCTTTCGTACTTCTTTCTTTCTTCTTTCTTACTTCTTTCACACTTCTTTCTTACTTCTTTCTTTCTTCTTTCTTACTTCTTTCTTACTTCTTTCTTACTTCTTTCTTCTTCCTTTCTTACTTCTTTCTTACTTCTTTCTTACTTCTTTCTAAATTCTTTTTTCTTCTTTCTGACTTCTTTCTTACTTCTTTCTTTCTTACTTCTTTCTTACTTCTTTCTTACTTCTTTCTTACTTCTTTCTTACTTCTTTCTTCTTTCTTTCTTACTTCTTTCTTACTTCTTTCTTACTTCTTTCTTACTTCTTTCTTACTTCTTTCTTCTTTCTTTCTTACTTCTTTCTTACTTCTTTCTTCATTCCTTCTTACTTCTTTCTTACTTCATTCTTAATTCTTTCTTACTTCTTTCTTTCTTCTTTCTTACTTCTTTCTTACTTCTTTATTCTTTCTTTCTTTCTTCTTTCTTACTTCTTTCTTTCTTACTTCTTTATTACTTCTTTATTACTTCTTTCTAACCTCTTTCTTACTTCTTTCTTACTTCTTTCTAACTTCTTTTTTCTTCTTTCTTACTTCTTTCTTACTTCTTTCTTACTTCTTTCTTTCTTCTTTCTTTCTTCTTTCTTACTTCTTTCTTTCTTCTTTCTTACTTCTTTCTTACTTCATTCTTACTTCATTCTTCTTTCTTTCTTACTTCTCTCTTACTTCTTTCTTACTTCTTTCTTACTTCTTTCTTACTTCTTTCTTCATTCCTTCTTATTTCTTTCTTACTTCTTTCTTACTTCTTTCTTACTTCTTTCTAACTTCATTTTTCTTCTTTCTTTCTTTTTTCATACTTCTTTCTTACTTCTTTCTTACTTCTTACTTTCTTACTTCTTTCTTACTTCTTTCTTACTAATTTCTTACTTATTTCTTACTTCTTTCTTACTTCTTTGTTACTTCTTTCTAACTTCTTTCTTACTTCTTTCTTACTTCTTTCTTACTTCTTTCTTACTTCTTTCTTACTACTTTCTTTCTTACTTCTTTCTTACTTCTTTCATACTTCTTTCTTTCTTACTTCTTTCTTCATTCCTTCTTACTTCTTTTTTTCTTCTTTCTTACTTCTTTTTTACTTCTTTCTTCTTTCTTTCTTACATCTTTCTTTCTTCTTTCTTACTTCTTCCTTACTTCTTTCTTACTTCTTTCTTCATTCCTTCTTACTTCTTTCTTACTTCTTTCTTACTCCTTTCTTACTTCTTTCTTACTTCTTTCTTACTTCTTTCTTACTTCTTTCTTCATTCCTTCTTACTTCTTTCAAACTTCTTTCTTACTTCTTTCTTTCTTCTTTCTTACTTCTTTCTTACTTCTTTCTTCATTCCTTCTTACTTCTTTCTTACTTCTTTCTTACTTCTTGCTTACTTCTTTCTTTCTTCTTCTTTCTTTCTTACTTCTTTCTTACTTCTTCGTTACTTCCTTCTTACTTTTTTCTTTCTTCTTTCTTACTTCTTTCATACTTCTTTTTACTTCTTTCATTCTTCTTTCTTACTTCTTTCTTACTTCTTTCTTACTTCTTTCTTACTTCTTTCTTCTTTCTTTCTTACTTCTTTCTTACTTCTTTCTTACTTCTTTCTTACTTCTTTCTTACTTCTTTCTTTCTTCTTTCTTTCTTCTTTTTTACTTCTTTCTTACTTCTTTCTTACTTCTTTCTAACTTCTTTTTTCTTCTTTCTTACTTCTTTCTTACCTCTTTCTTACTACTTTCTTCTTCTTTCTTTCTTACTTCTTTCTTACTTCTTCCTTACTTCCTTCTTACTTCTTTCTTTCTTCTTTCTTACTTCTTTCATACTTCTTTCTTACTTCTTTCATTCTTCTTTCTTACTTCTTTCTTTCTTCTTTCTTACTTCTTTCTTACTTCTTTCTTACTTCTTTCTTCTTTCTTTCTTACTTCTTTCTAACTTCTTTGTTACTTCTTTTCTACTTCTTTCGGATTCTTTCTTACTTCTTTCTTACTTCTTTCTTACTTCTTTCTTACTTCTTTCTTCATTCCTTCTTAATTCTTTCTTACTTCTTTCTTACTTCTTTCTTACTTCTTTCTTCTTTCTTCTTTCTTTCTTACTTCTTTCTTACTTCTTTCTTACTTCCTTCTTCTTTCTTTCTTCTTTCTTACTTCTTTCATACTTCTTTCTTACTTCTTTATTACTTCTTTCTTCCTTACTTCTTTATAACTTCTTTCTTACTTCTTTCTTACTTCTTTCTTACTTCTTTGTTCTTTCTTTCTTTCTTACTTTCTTCTTTCTTACTTCTTTCTTACTTCTTTCTTCATTCCTTCTTACTTCTTTCTTACTTCTCTCTTACTTCTTTCTTAGTTCTTTATTCTTTCTTTCTTTCTTCATTCTTAATTCTTTCTTTCTTACTTCTTTATTACGTCTTTATTACTTCTTTCTAACCTCTTTCTTACTTCTTTCTTCATTCCTTCTTACTTGTTTCAAACTTCTTTCTTACTTCTTTCTTACTTCTTTCTTACTTCTTTCTTTCTTCTTTCTTACTTCTTTCTTTCTTCTTTCTTACTTCTTTCTTACTTCTTTCTAACTTCTTTTTTCTTCTTTCTTACTTCTTTCTTACTTCTTTCTTACTTCTTTCTTACTTCTTTCTTACTTCTTTCTTTCTTCTTTCTTACCTTTTTCTTTCTTCTTTCTTACTTCTTTCATACTTCTTTCTTACTTCTTTCTTACTTCTTTCTTACTTCTTTCTTTCATCTTTCTTACTTCTTTCTTTCTTCTTTCTTAATTCTTTCTTACTTCTTTCTTTCTTACATCTTTCTTACTTCTTTCTTACTTCTTTCTTACTTCTTTCTTTCTTACTTCTTTCTTACTTCTTTCTTTCTTCTTTCTTACTTCTTTCTTACTTCTTTCTAACTTCTTTTTTCTTCTTTCTTACTTCTTTCTTACTTCTTTCTTACTTCTTTCTTACTTCTTTCTTTCTTCTTTCTTACCTTTTTCTTTCTTCTTTCTTACTTCTTTCATACTTCTTTCTTACTTCTTTCTTACTTCTTTCTTACTTCTTTCTTTCATCTTTCTTACTTCTTTCTTTCTTCTTTCTTAATTCTTTCTTACTTCTTTCTTTCTTACATCTTTCTTACTTCTTTCTTACTTCTTTCTTACTTCTTTCTTTCTTACTTCTTTCTTACTTCTTTCTTACTTCTTTCTTACTTCTTTCATACTTCTTTCTTTCTTCTTTTTTACTTCTTTCTTCATTCATTCTTACTTCTTTCTTTCTTCTTTCTTACTTCTTTTTTACTTCTTTCTTCTTTCTTTCTTACTTCTTTCTTACTTCTTTCTTACTTCTTTCTTACTTCTTTCTTTCTTCTTTCTTACTTCTTTCTTTCTTCTTTCTTACTTCTTTCTTACTTCTTTCTTTCTTACTTCTTTCTTACTTCTTTCTTACTTCTTTCTTACTTATTTCTTACTTCTTTTTAACTTCTTTTATACTTCTTTCTTACTTCTTTCTAACTTCTTTCTTACTTCTTTCTTACTTCTTTCTTTCTTGCTTCTTTCTTACTTCTTTCATACTTCTTTATTTCTTCTTCCTTACTTCTTTCTTCTTTCTTTCTTTCATCTTTCTTACTTCTTTCTTACTTCTTCCTTACTTCTTTCTTACTTCTTTCTTAATTCCTTCTTACTTCTTTCTTACTTCTTTCTTACTCCTTTCTTACTTCTTTCTTACTTCTTTCTTACTTCTTTCTTCATTCCTTCTTACTTGTTTCAAACTTCTTTCTTACTTCTTTCTTACTTCTTTCTTTCTTCTTTCTTACTTCTTTCTTTCTTCTTTCTTACTTCTTTCTTACTTCTTTCTTCATTCCTTCTTACTTCTTTCTTACTTCTTGCTTACTTCTTGCTTACTTCTTTCTTTCTTCTTCTTTCTTTCTTACTTCTTTCTTACTTCTTCCTTACTTCCTTCTTACTTCTTTCTTTCTTCTTTCTTACTTCTTTCATACTTCTTTCTTACTTCTTTCATTCTTCTTTCTTACTTCTTTCTTACTTCTTTCTTACTTCTTTCTTACTTCTTTCTTCTTTCTTTCTTACTTCTTTCCTACTTCTTTCTTACTTCTTTCTTACTTCTTTCTAACTTCTTTTTTCTTCTTTCTTACTTCTTTCTTACTTCTTTCTACCTTCTTTCTTCTTTCTTTCTTACTTCTTTCTAACTTCTTTCTTACTTCTTTACTACTTCTTTCTGATTCTTTCTTACTTCTTTCTTACTTCTTTCTTACTTCTTTCTTACTTCTTTCTTCATTCCTTCTTACTTCTTTCTTACTTCTTTCTTACTTCTTTCTTACTTCTTTCTTACTTCTTTCTTTCTTCTTTCTTCTTTCTTTCTTACTTCTTTCTTACTTCTTTCTTACTTCTTTCTTACTTCTTTCTTTCTTCTTTCTTACTTCTTTCATACTTCTTTCTTACTTCTTTCTTACTTCTTCCTTACTTCTTTCTTACTTCTTTCTTCATTCCTTCTTACTTCTTTCTTACTTCTTTCTTACTCCTTTCTTACTTCTTTCTTACTTCTTTCTTACTTCTTTCTTCATTCCTTCTTACTTCTTTCAAACTTCTTTCTTACTTATTTCTTACTTCTTTCTTGCTTCTTTCTTACTTCTTTCTTACTTCTTTCTTACTTCTTTCTTACTTCTTTCTTTCTTCTTTCTTACTTCTTTCACACTTCTTTCTTACTTCTTTCTTTCTTCTTTCTTACTTCTTTCTTACTTCTTTCTTACTTCTTTCTTCTTTCTTTCTTACTTCTTTCTTACTTCTTTCTTACTTCTTTCTAAATTCTTTTTTCTTCTTTCTGACTTCTTTCTTACTTCTTTCTTACTTCTTTCTTACTTCTTTCTTTCTTACTTCTTTCTTACTTCTTTCTTACTTCTTTCTTACTTCTTTCTTACTTATTTCTTACTTCTTTCTTGCTTCTTTCTTACTTCTTTCTTACTTCTTTCTTACTTCTTTCTTACTTCTTTCTTTCTTCTTTCTTACTTCTTTCACACTTCTTTCTTACTTCTTTCTTTCTTCTTTCTTACTTCTTTCTTACTTCTTTCTTACTTCTTTCTTCTTTCTTTCTTACTTCTTTCTTACTTCTTTCTTACTTCTTTCTAAATTCTTTTTTCTTCTTTCTGACTTCTTTCTTACTTCTTTCTTACTTCTTTCTTACTTCTTTCTTTCTTACTTCTTTCTTACTTCTTTCTTACTTCTTTCTTACTTCTTTCTTACTTCTTTCTTCTTTCTTTCTTACTTCTTTCTTACTTCTTTCTTACTTCTTTCTTACTTCTTTCTTCTTTCTTTCTTACTTCTTTCTTACTTCTTTCTTCATTCCTTCTTACTTCTTTCTTACTTCATTCTTAATTCTTTCTTACTTCTTTCTTACTTCTTTCTTACTTCTTTATTCTTTCTTTCTTTCTTCTTTCTTACTTCTTTCTTTCTTACTTCTTTATTACTTCTTTATTACTTCTTTCTAACCTCTTTCTTACTTCTTTCTTACTTCTTTCTAACTTCTTTTTTCTTCTTTCTTACTTCTTTCTTACTTCTTTCTAACTTCCTTTTTCTTCTTTCTTACTTCTTTCTTACTTCTTTCTTACTTCTTTCTTTCTTCTTTCTTTCTTCTTTCTTACTTCTTTCTTTGTTCTTTCTTACTTCTTTCTTACTTCTTTCTTACTTCATTCTTCTTTCTTTCTTACTTCTCTCTTACTTCTTTCTTACTTCTTTCTTACTTCTTTCTTACTTCTTTCTTCATTCCTTCTTATTTCTTTCTTACTTCTTTCTTACTTCTTTCTTACTTCTTTCATACTTCTTTGTTCTTTCTTTCTTTCTTCTTTCTTTCTTCTTTCTTACTTCTCTCTTACTTCTTTCTTACTTCTTTCTTACTTCTTTCTTACTTCTTTCTACCTTCTTTCTTCTTTCTTTCTTACTTCTTTCTAACTTCTTTCTTACTTCTTTACTACTTCTTTCTGATTCTTTCTTACTTCTTTCTTACTTCTTTCTTACTTCTTTCTTACTTCTTTCTTCATTCCTTCTTACTTCTTTCTTACTTCTTTCTTACTTCTTTCTTACTTCTTTCTTACTTCTTTCTTTCTTCTTTCTTCTTTCTTTCTTACTTCTTTCTTACTTCTTTCTTACTTCTTTCTTACTTCTTTCTTTCTTCTTTCTTACTTCTTTCATACTTCTTTCTTACTTCTTTCTTACTTCTTCCTTACTTCTTTCTTACTTCTTTCTTCATTCCTTCTTACTTCTTTCTTACTTCTTTCTTAC
Source organism: Columba livia (assembly GCF_036013475.1). NCBI lineage: Eukaryota > Metazoa > Chordata > Aves > Columbiformes > Columbidae > Columba > Columba livia. The sequence goes on from NW_027043057.1 coordinate 105,919, forward strand.
TCCTTTCTTACTTCTTTCTTACTTCTTTCTAACTTCATTTTTCTTCTTTCTTTCTTTTTTCATACTTCTTTCTTACTTCTTTCTTACTTCTTTCTTTCTTACTTCTTTCTTACTTCTTTCTTACTTATTTCTTACTTATTTCTTACTTCTTTCTTACTTCTTTCTTACTTCTTTCTAACTTCTTTCTTACTTCTTTCTTACTTCTTTCTTACTTCTTTCTTTCTTACTTCTTTCTTACTTCTTTCTTTCTTACTTCTTTCTTACTTCTTTCATACTTCTTTCTTTCTTACTTCTTTCTTCATTCCTTCTTACTTCTTTCTTTCTTCATTCTTACTTCTTTTTTACTTCTTTCTTCTTTCTTTCTTACATCTTTCTTACTTCTTTCTTACTTCTTCCTTACTTGTTTCTTACTTCTTTCTTCATTCCTTCTTACTTCTTTCTTACTTCTTTCTTACTCCTTTCTTACTTCTTTCTTACTTCTTTCTTACTTCTTTCTTCATTCCTTCTTACTTCTTTCAAACTTCTTTCTTACTTCTTTCTTACTTCTTTCTTACTTCTTTCTTTCTTCTTTCTTACTTCTTTCTTTCTTCTTTCTTACTTCTTTCTTACTTCTTTCTTCATTCCTTCTTACTTCTTTCTTACTTCTTTCTTACTTCTTGCTTACTTCTTTCTTTCTTCTTCTTTCTTTCTTACTTCTTTCTTACTTCTTCGTTACTTCCTTCTTACTTTTTTCTTTCTTCTTTCTTACTTCTTTCATACTTCTTTTTACTTCTTTCATTCTTCTTTCTTACTTCTTTCTTACTTCTTTCTTACTTCTTTCTTCTTTCTTTCTTATTTCTTTCTTACTTCTTTCTTACTTTTTTCTTACTTCTTTCTTACTTCTTTCTTTCTTCTTTCTTTCTTCTTTTTTACTTCTTTCTTACTTCTTTCTTACTTCTTTCTAACTTCTTTTTTCTTCTTTCTTACTTCTTTCTTACTTCTTTCTTACTACTTACTTCTTCTTTCTTTCTTACTTCTTTCTTACTTCTTCCTTACTTCCTTCTTACTTCTTTCTTTCTTCTTTCTTACTTCTTTCTTACTTCTTTCTTACTTCTTTCTTCTTTCTTTCTTACTTCTTTCTAACTTCTTTCTTACTTCTTTTCTACTTCTTTCGGATTCTTTCTTACTTCTTTCTTACTTCTTTCTTACTTCTTTCTTACTTCTTTCTTACTTCTTTCTTTCATCTTTCTTACTTCTTTCTTTCTTCTTTCTTAATTCTTTCTTACTTCTTTCTTTCTTACATCTTTCTTACTTCTTTCTTACTTCTTTCTTACTTCTTTCTTTCTTACTTCTTTCTTACTTCTTTCTTTCTTCTTTCTTACTTCTTTCTTACTTCTTTCTAACTTCTTTTTTCTTCTTTCTTACTTCTTTCTTACTTCTTTCTTACTTCTTTCTTACTTCTTTCTTTCTTCTTTCTTACCTTTTTCTTTCTTCTTTCTTACTTCTTTCATACTTCTTTCTTACTTCTTTCTTACTTCTTTCTTACTTCTTTCTTTCATCTTTCTTACTTCTTTCTTTCTTCTTTCTTAATTCTTTCTTACTTCTTTCTTTCTTACATCTTTCTTACTTCTTTCTTACTTCTTTCTTACTTCTTTCTTTCTTACTTCTTTCTTACTTCTTTCTTACTTCTTTCTTACTTCTTTCATACTTCTTTCTTTCTTCTTTTTTACTTCTTTCTTCATTCATTCTTACTTCTTTCTTTCTTCTTTCTTACTTCTTTTTTACTTCTTTCTTCTTTCTTTCTTACTTCTTTCTTACTTCTTTCTTACTTCTTTCTTACTTCTTTCTTTCTTTTTTCTTACTTCTTTCTTTCTTCTTTCTTACTTCTTTCTTACTTCTTTCTTTCTTACTTCTTTCTTACTTCTTTCTTACTTCTTTCTTACTTATTTCTTACTTCTTTTTAACTTCTTTTATACTTCTTTCTTACTTCTTTCTAACTTCTTTCTTACTTCTTTCTTACTTCTTTCTTTCTTGCTTCTTTCTTACTTCTTTCATACTTCTTTATTTCTTCTTCCTTACTTCTTTCTTCTTTCTTTCTTTCATCTTTCTTACTTCTTTCTTACTTCTTCCTTACTTCTTTCTTACTTCTTTCTTAATTCCTTCTTACTTCTTTCTTACTTCTTTCTTACTCCTTTCTTACTTCTTTCTTACTTCTTTCTTACTTCTTTCTTCATTCCTTCTTACTTGTTTCAAACTTCTTTCTTACTTCTTTCTTACTTCTTTCTTACTTCTTTCTTTCTTCTTTCTTACTTCTTTCTTTCTTCTTTCTTACTTCTTTCTTACTTCTTTCTTCATTCCTTCTTACTTCTTTCTTACTTCTTGCTTACTTCTTGCTTACTTCTTTCTTTCTTCTTCTTTCTTTCTTACTTCTTTCTTACTTCTTCCTTACTTCCTTCTTACTTCTTTCTTTCTTCTTTCTTACTTCTTTCATACTTCTTTCTTACTTCTTTCATTCTTCTTTCTTACTTCTTTCTTACTTCTTTCTTACTTCTTTCTTACTTCTTTCTTCTTTCTTTCTTACTTCTTTCCTACTTCTTTCTTACTTCTTTCTTACTTCTTTCTAACTTCTTTTTTCTTCTTTCTTACTTCTCTCTTACTTCTTTCTACCTTCTTTCTTCTTTCTTTCTTACTTCTTTCTAACTTCTTTCTTACTTCTTTACTACTTCTTTCTGATTCTTTCTTACTTCTTTCTTACTTCTTTCTTACTTCTTTCTTACTTCTTTCTTCATTCCTTCTTACTTCTTTCTTACTTCTTTCTTACTTCTTTCTTACTTCTTTCTTACTACTTTCTTTCTTCTTTCTTCTTTCTTTCTTACTTCTTTCTTACTTCTTTCTTACTTCTTTCTTACTTCTTTCTTTCTTCTTTCTTACTTCTTTCATACTTCTTTCTTACTTCTTTCTTACTTCTTCCTTACTTCTTTCTTACTTCTTTCTTCATTCCTTCTTACTTCTTTCTTACTTCTTTCTTACTCCTTTCTTACTTCTTTCTTACTTCTTTCTTACTTCTTTCTTCATTCCTTCTTACTTCTTTCAAACTTCTTTCTTACTTATTTCTTACTTCTTTCTTGCTTCTTTCTTACTTCTTTCTTACTTCTTTCTTACTTCTTTCTTACTTCTTTCTTTCTTCTTTCTTACTTCTTTCACACTTCTTTCTTACTTCTTTCTTTCTTCTTTCTTACTTCTTTCTTACTTCTTTCTTACTTCTTTCTTCTTTCTTTCTTACTTCTTTCTTACTTCTTTCTTACTTCTTTCTAAATTCTTTTTTCTTCTTTCTGACTTCTTTCTTACTTCTTTCTTACTTCTTTCTTACTTCTTTCTTTCTTACTTCTTTCTTACTTCTTTCTTACTTCTTTCTTACTTCTTTCTTACTTCTTTCTTCTTTCTTTCTTACTTCTTTCTTACTTCTTTCTTACTTCTTTCTTACTTCTTTCTTCTTTCTTTCTTACTTCTTTCTTACTTCTTTCTTCATTCCTTCTTACTTCTTTCTTACTTCATTCTTAATTATTTCTTACTTCTTTCTTACTTCTTTCTTACTTCTTTCTTACTTCTTTATTCTTTCTTTCTTTCTTCTATCTTACTTCTTTCTTTCTTACTTCTTTATTACTTCTTTATTACTTCTTTCTAACCTCTTTCTTACTTCTTTCTTACTTCTTTCTAACTTCTTTTTTCTTCTTTCTTACTTCTTTCTTACTTCTTTCTAACTTCCTTTTTCTTCTTTCTTACTTCTTTCTTACTTCTTTCTTACTTCTTTCTTTCTTCTTTCTTTCTTCTTTCTTACTTCTTTCTTTGTTCTTTCTTACTTCTTTCTTACTTCTTTCTTACTTCATTCTTCTTTCTTTCTTACTTCTCTCTTACTTCTTTCTTACTTCTTTCTTACTTCTTTCTTACTTCTTTCTTCATTCCTTCTTATTTCTTTCTTACTTCTTTCTTACTTCTTTCTTACTTCTTTCATACTTCTTTGTTCTTTCTTTCTTTCTTCTTTCTTTCTTCTTTCTTACTTCTCTCTTACTTCTTTCTTACTTCTTTCTTACTTCTTTCTTACTTCTTTCTACCTTCTTTCTTCTTTCTTTCTTACTTCTTTCTAACTTCTTTCTTACTTCTTTACTACTTCTTTCTGATTCTTTCTTACTTCTTTCTTACTTCTTTCTTACTTCTTTCTTACTTCTTTCTTCATTCCTTCTTACTTCTTTCTTACTTCTTTCTTACTTCTTTCTTACTTCTTTCTTACTTCTTTCTTTCTTCTTTCTTCTTTCTTTCTTACTTCTTTCTTACTTCTTTCTTACTTCTTTCTTACTTCTTTCTTTCTTCTTTCTTACTTCTTTCATACTTCTTTCTTACTTCTTTCTTACTTCTTCCTTACTTCTTTCTTACTTCTTTCTTCATTCCTTCTTACTTCTTTCTTACTTCTTTCTTACTCCATTCTTACTTCTTTCTTACTTCTTTCTAACTTCATTTTTCTTCTTTCTTTCTTTTTTCATACTTCTTTCTTACTTCTTTCTTACTTCTTTCTTTCTTACTTCTTTCTTACTTCTTTCTTACTTATTTCTTACTTATTTCTTACTTCTTTCTTACTTCTTTCTTACTTCTTTCTAACTTCTTTCTTACTTCTTTCTTACTTCTTTCTTACTTCTTTCTTTCTTACTTCTTTCTTACTTCTTTCTTTCTTACTTCTTTCTTACTTCTTTCATACTTCTTTCTTTCTTACTTCTTTCTTCATTCCTTCTTACTTCTTTCTTTCTTCATTCTTACTTCTTTTTTACTTCTTTCTTCTTTCTTTCTTACATCTTTCTTACTTCTTTCTTACTTCTTCCTTACTTGTTTCTTACTTCTTTCTTCATTCCTTCTTACTTCTTTCTTACTTCTTTCTTACTCCTTTCTTACTTCTTTCTTACTTCTTTCTTACTTCTTTCTTCATTCCTTCTTACTTCTTTCAAACTTCTTTCTTACTTCTTTCTTACTTCTTTCTTCTTTCTTTCTTCTTTCTTACTTCTTTCTTTCTTCTTTCTTACTTCTTTCTTACTTCTTTCTTCATTCCTTCTTACTTCTTTCTTACTTCTTTCTTACTTCTTGCTTACTTCTTTCTTTCTTCTTCTTTCTTTCTTACTTCTTTCTTACTTCTTCGTTACTTCCTTCTTACTTTTTTCTTTCTTCTTTCTTACTTCTTTCATACTTCTTTTTACTTCTTTCATTCTTCTTTCTTACTTCTTTCTTACTTCTTTCTTACTTCTTTCTTCTTTCTTTCTTATTTCTTTCTTACTTCTTTCTTACTTTTTTCTTACTTCTTTCTTACTTCTTTCTTTCTTCTTTCTTTCTTCTTTTTTACTTCTTTCTTACTTCTTTCTTACTTCTTTCTAACTTCTTTTTTCTTCTTTCTTACTTCTTTCTTACTTCTTTCTTACTACTTACTTCTTCTTTCTTTCTTACTTCTTTCTTACTTCTTCCTTACTTCCTTCTTACTTCTTTCTTTCTTCTTTCTTACTTCTTTCTTACTTCTTTCTTACTTCTTTCTTCTTTCTTTCTTACTTCTTTCTAACTTCTTTCTTACTTCTTTTCTACTTCTTTCGGATTCTTTCTTACTTCTTTCTTACTTCTTTCTTACTTCTTTCTTACTTCTTTCTTCATTCCTTCTTACTTCTTTCTTACTTCTTTCTTACTTCTTTCTTACTTCTTTCTTCTTTCTTCTTTCTTTCTTACTTCTTTCTTACTTCTTTCTTACTTCCTTCTTCTTTCTTTCTTCTTTCTCACTTCTTTCATACTTCTTTCTTACTTCTTTATTACTTCTTTCTTCCTTACTTCTTTATAACTTCTTTCTTACTTCTTTCTTACTTCTTTCTTACTTCTTTGTTCTTTCTTTCTTTCTTACTTTCTTCTTTCTTACTTCTTTCTTACTTCTTTCTTCATTCCTTCTTACTTCTTTCTTACTTCTTTCTTACTTCTTTCTTAATTCTTTATTATTTCTTTCTTTCTTCATTCTTAATTCTTTCTTTCTTACTTCTTTATTACGTCTTTATTACTTCTTTCTAACCTCTTTCTTACTTCTTTCTTACTTCTTTCTTCTTTCTTTCTTCTTTCTTTCTTACTTCTTTCTTACTTCTTTCTTCTTTCTTTCTTCTTTCTTTCTTCTTTCTTACTTCTTTCTTACTTCTTTCTTACTTCTTTCTAACTTCTTTTTTCTTCTTTCTTACTTCTTTCTTCATTCCTTCTTACTTCTTTCTTATTTCTTTCTTACTCCTTTCTTACTTCTTTCTTACTTCTTTCTTACTTCTTTCTTCATTCCTTCTTACTTGTTTCAAACTTCTTTCTTACTTCTTTCTTACTTCTTTCTTACTTCTTTCTTACTTCTTTCTTACTTCTTTCTTACTTCTTTCTTTCTTCTTTCTTACTTCTTTCTTTCTTCTTTCTTACTTCTTTCTTTCTTCTTTCTTACTTCTTTCATACTTCTTTCTTACTTCTATCTTACTTCTATCTTACTTCTTTCTTCATTCCTTCTTACTTCTTTCTTATTTCTTTCTTACTCCTTTCTTACTTCTTTCTTACTTCTTTCTTACTTCTTTCTTCATTCCTTCTTACTTGTTTCAAACTTCTTTCTTACTTCTTTCTTACTTCTTTCTTACTTCTTTCTTACTTCTTTCTTACTTCTTTCTTACTTCTTTCTTTCTTCTTTCTTTCTTCTTTCTTTCTTCTTTCTTACTTCTTTCTTTCTTCTTTCTTACTTCTTTCATACTTCTTTCTTACTTCTTTCTTACTTCTTTCTTACTTCTTTCTTTCATCTTACTTCTTTCTTTCTTCTTCCTTAATTCTTTCTTACTTCTTTCTTTCTTACATCTTTCTTACTTCTTTCTTACTTCTTTCTTACTTCTTTCTTTCTTACTTCTTTCTTACTTCTTTCTTACTTCTTTCTTACTTCTTTCATTCTTCTTTCTTTCTTCTTTTTTACTTCTTTCTTCATTCATTCTTACTTCTTTCTTTCTTCTTTCTTACTTCTTTTTTACTTCTTTCTTCTTTCTTTCTTACTTCTTTCTTACTTCTTTCTTACATCTTTCTTACTTCTTTCTTTCTTCTTTCTTACTTCTTTCTTTCTTCTTTCTTACTTCTTTCTTACTTCTTTCTTTCTTACTTCTTTCTTACTTCTTTCTTACTTCTTTCTTACTTATTTCTTACTTTTTTCTAACTTCTTTCTTACTTCTTTCTTACTTCTTTCTAACTTCTTTCTTACTTCTTTCTTACTTCTTTCTTTCTTGCTTCTTTCTTACTTCTTTCATACTTCTTTCTTTCTTCTTCCTTACTTCTTTCTTCTTTCTTTCTTTCATCTTTCTTACTTCTTTCTTACTTCTTTCTTACTTCTTTCTTAATTCCTTCTTACTTCTTTCTTACTTCTTTCTTACTCCTTTCTTACTTCTTTCTTACTTCTTTCTTACTTCTTTCTTTCTTCTTTCTTACTTCTTTCTTTCTTCTTTCTTACTTCTTTCTTACTTCTTTCTTACTCCTTTCTTACTTCTTTCTTACTTCTTTCTTTCTTCTTTCTTACTTCTTTCTTACTTCTTTCTTACTTCTTCCTTACTTCCTTCTTACTTCTTTCTTTCTTCTTTCTTACTTCTTTCATACTTCTTTCTTACTTCTTTCATTCTTCTTTCTTACTTCTTTCTTACTTCTTTCTTACTTCTTTCTTCTTTCTTTCTTACTTCTTTCCTACTTCTTTCTTACTTCTTTCTTACTTCTTTCTAACTTCTTTTTTCTTCTTTCTTACTTCTTTCTTACTTCTTTCTACCTTCTTTCTTCTTTCTTTCTTACTTCTTTCTAACTTCTTTCTTACTTCTTTACTACTTCTTTCTGATTCTTTCTTACTTCTTTCTTACTTCTTTCTTACTTCTTTCTTCATTCCTTCTTACTTCTTTCTTACTTCTTTCTTACTTCTTTCTTACTTCTTTCTTACTTCTTTCTTACTTCTTTCTTTCTTCTTTCTTCTTTCTTTCTTACTTCTTTCTTACTTCTTTCTTACTTCTTTCTTACTTCTTTCTTTCTTCTTTCTTACTTCTTTCATACTTCTTTCTTACTTCTTTCTTACTTCTTCCTTACTTCTTTCTTACTTCTTTCTTCATTCCTTCTTATTTCTTTCTTACTTCTTTCTTACTCCTTTCTTACTTCTTTCTTACTTCTTTCTTACTTCTTTCTTCATTCCTTCTTACTTGTTTCAAACTTCTTTCTTACTTCTTTCTTACTCCTTTCTTACTTCTTCCTTACTTGTTTCTTACTTCTTTCTTACTTCTTTCTTACTTCTTTCTTACTTCTTTGTTCTTTCTTTCTTTCTTACTTTCTTCATTCTTACTTCTTTCTTACTTCTTTCTTCATTCCTTCTTACTTCTTTCTTACTTCTTTCTTACTTCTTTCTTACTTCTTTCTTACTTCTTTCTTACTTCTCTATTCTTTCTTTCTTTCTTCATTCTTACTTCTTTCTTTCTTACTTCTTTACTACGTCTTTATTACTTCTTTCTAACCTCTTTATTACTTCTTTCTTACTTCTTTCTTACTTTTTTCTTTCTTCTTTCTGTCTTACTTCTTTCTTACTTCTTTCTTCTATCTTTCTTTCTTCTTTCTTTCTTCTTTCTTACTTCTTTCCTACTTCTTTCTTACTTCTTTCTAACTTCTTTTTTCTTCTTTCTTACTTCTTTCTTACTTCTTTCTTACTTCTTTCTTACTTCTTTCTTTCTTACTTCTTTCTTTCTTACTTCTTTCTTACTTCTTTCTTACTTCTTTCTTACTTCTTTCTTTCTTCTTTCTTACTTCTTTCATACTTCTTTCTTACTTCTTTCTTACTTCTTTCTTACTTCTTTCTTTCATCTTACTTCTTTCTTTCTTCTTCCTTAATTCTTTCTTACTTCTTTCTTTCTTACATCTTTCTTACTTCTTTCTTACTTCTTTCTTACTTCTTTCTTTCTTACTTCTTTCTTACTTCTTTCTTACTTCTTTCTTACTTCTTTCATTCTTCTTTCTTTCTTCTTTTTTACTTCTTTCTTCATTCATTCTTACTTCTTTCTTTCTTCTTTCTTACTTCTTTTTTACTTCTTTCTTCTTTCTTTCTTACTTCTTTCTTACTTCTTTCTTACTTCTTTCTTACTTCTTTCTTTCTTCTTTCTTACTTCTTTCTTTCTTCTTTCTTACTTCTTTCTTAGTTCTTTCTTTCTTACTTCTTTCTTACTTCTTTCTTACTTCTTTCTTACTTATTTCTTACTTTTTTCTAACTTCTTTCTTACTTCTTTCTTACTTCTTTCTAACTTCTTTCTTACTTCTTTCTTACTTCTTTCTTTCTTGCTTCTTTCTTACTTCTTTCATACTTCTTTCTTTCTTCTTCCTTACTTCTTTCTTCTTTCTTTCTTTCATCTTTCTTACTTCTTTCTTACTTCTTCCTTACTTCTTTCTTACTTCTTTCTTAATTCCTTCTTACTTCTTTCTTACTTCTTTCTTACTCCTTTCTTACTTCTTTCTTACTTCTTTCTTACTTCTTTCTTCATTCCTTCTTACTTCTTTCTTACTTCTTTCTTACTTCTTTCTTACTTCTTTCTTACTTCTTTCTTTCTTCTTTCTTCTTTCTTTCTTACTTCTTTCTTACTTCTTTCTTACTTCTTTCTTACTACTTTCTTTCTTCTTTCTTACTTCTTTCATACTTCTTTCTTACTTCTTTCTTACTTCTTCCTTACTTCTTTCTTACTTCTTTCTTCATTCCTTCTTATTTCTTTCTTACTTCTTTCTTACTCCTTTCTTACTTCTTTCTTACTTCTTTCTTACTTCTTTCTTCTTTCCTTCTTACTTGTTTCAAACTTCTTTCTTACTTCTTTCTTACTTCTTTCTTACTTCTTTCTTCCTTACTTGTTTCTTACTTCTTTCTTACTTCTTTCTTACTTCTCTATTCTTTCTTTCTTTCTTCATTCTTACTTCTTTCTTTCTTACTTCTTTACTACGTCTTTATTACTTCTTTCTAACCTCTTTATTACTTCTTTCTTACTTCTTTCTTACTTTTTTCTTTCTTCTTTCTGTCTTACTTCTTTCTTACTTCTTACTTCTATCTTTCTTTCTTCTTTCTTTCTTCTTTCTTACTTCTTTCCTACTTCTTTCCTACTTCTTTCTAACTTCTTTTTTCTTCTTTCTTACTTCTTTCTTACTTCTTTCTTACTTCTTTCTTACTTCTTTCTTTCTTACTTCTTTCTTTCTTACTTCTTTCTTACTTCTTTCTTACTTCTTTCTTACTTCTTTCTTTCTTCTTTCTTACTTCTTTCATACTTCTTTCTTACTTCTTTCTTACTTCTTTCTTACTTCTTTCTTTCATCTTACTTCTTTCTTTCTTCTTCCTTAATTCTTTCTTACTTCTTTCTTTCTTACATCTTTCTTACTTCTTTCTTACTTCTTTCTTACTTCTTTCTTTCTTACTTCTTTCTTACTTCTTTCTTACTTCTTTCTTACTTCTTTCATTCTTCTTTCTTTCTTCTTTTTTACTTCTTTCTTCATTCCTTCTTACTTCTTTCTTTCTTCTTTCTTACTTCTTTTTTACTTCTTTCTTCTTTCTTTCTTACTTCTTTCTTACTTCTTTCTTACTTCTTTCTTACTTCTTTCTTTCTTCTTTCTTACTTCTTTCTTTCTTCTTTCTTACTTCTTTCTTACTTCTTTCTTTCTTACTTCTTTCTTACTTCTTTCTTACTTCTTTCTTACTTATTTCTTACTTTTTTCTAACTTCTTTCTTACTTCTTTCTTACTTCTTTCTAACTTCTTTCTTACTTCTTTCTTACTTCTTTCTTTCTTGCTTCTTTCTTACTTCTTTCATACTTCTTTCTTTCTTCTTCCTTACTTCTTTCTTCTTTCTTTCTTTCATCTTTCTTACTTCTTTCTTACTTCTTCCTTACTTCTTTCTTACTTCTTTCTTAATTCCTTCTTACTTCTTTCTTACTTCTTTCTTACTCCTTTCTTACTTCTTTCTTACTTCTTTCTTACTTCTTTCTTCATTCCTTCTTACTTCTTTCTTACTTCTTTCTTACTTCTTTCTTACTTCTTTCTTACTTCTTTCTTTCTTCTTTCTTCTTTCTTTCTTACTTCTTTCTTACTTCTTTCTTACTTCTTTCTTACTTCTTTCTTTCTTCTTTCTTACTTCTTTCATACTTTTTTCTTACTTCTTTCTTACTTCTTCCTTACTTCTTTCTTACTTCTTTCTTCATTCCTTCTTATTTCTTTCTTACTTCTTTCTTACTCCTTTCTTACTTCTTTCTTACTTCTTTCTTACTTCTTTCTTCATTCCTTCTTACTTGTTTCAAACTTCTTTCTTACTTCTTTCTTACTTCTTTCTTACTTCTTTCTTCCTTACTTGTTTCTTACTTCTTTCTTACTTCTTTCTTACTTCTTTCTTACTTCTTTGTTCTTTCTTTCTTTCTTACTTTCTTCATTCTTACTTCTTTCTTACTTCTTTCTTCATTCCTTCTTACTTCTTTCTTACTTCTTTCTTACTTCTTTCTTACTTCTTTCTTACTTCTCTATTCTTTCTTTCTTTCTTCATTCTTACTTCTTTCTTTCTTACTTCTTTATTACGTCTTTATTACTTCTTTCTAACCTCTTTATTACTTCTTTCTTACTTCTTTCTTACTTTTTTCTTTCTTCTTTCTGTCTTACTTCTTTCTTACTTCTTTCTTCTTTCTTTCTTTCTTCTTTCTTTCTTCTTTCTTACTTCTTTCCTACTTCTTTCTTACTTCTTTCTAACTTCTTTTTTCTTCTTTCTTACTTCTTTCTTACTTCTTTCTTACTTCTTTCTTACTTCTTTCTTTCTTACTTCTTTCTTTCTTACTTCTTTCTTACTTCTTTCTTACTTCTTTCTTACTTCTTTCTTACTTATTTCTTACTTTTTTCTAACTTCTTTCTTACTTCTTTCTTTCTTCTTTCTTACTTCTTTCATACTTCTTTCTTACTTCTTTCTTACTTCTTTCTTACTTCTTTCTTTCATCTTACTTCTTTCTTTCTTCTTCCTTAATTCTTTCTTACTTCTTTCTTTCTTACATCTTTCTTACTTCTTTCTTACTTCTTTCTTACTTCTTTCTTTCTTACTTCTTTCTTACTTCTTTCTTACTTCTTTCTTACTTCTTTCTTACTTCTTTCATTCTTCTTTCTTTCTTCTTTTTTACTTCTTTCTTCATTCATTCTTACTTCTTTCTTTCTTCTTTCTTACTTCTTTTTTACTTCTTTCTTCTTTCTTTCTTACTTCTTTCTTACTTCTTTCTTACTTCTTTCTTACTTCTTTCTTTCTTCTTTCTTACTTCTTTCTTTCTTCTTTCTTACTTCTTTCTTACTTCTTTCTTTCTTACTTCTTTCTTACTTCTTTCTTACTTCTTTCTTACTTATTTCTTACTTTTTTCTAACTTCTTTCTTACTTCTTTCTTACTTCTTTCTAACTTCTTTCTTACTTCTTTCTTACTTCTTTCTTTCTTGCTTCTTTCTTACTTCTTTCATACTTCTTTCTTTCTTCTTCCTTACTTCTTTCTTCTTTCTTTCTTTCATCTTTCTTACTTCTTTCTTACTTCTTTCTTACTTCTTTCTTACTTCTTTCTTACTTCTTTCTTACTTCTTTCTTTCTTCTTTCTTCTTTCTTTCTTACTTCTTTCTTACTTCTTTCATACTTCTTTCTTACTTCTTTCTTACTTCTTCCTTACTTCTTTCTTACTTCTTTCTTCATTCCTTCTTATTTCTTTCTTACTTCTTTCTTACTCCTTTCTTACTTCTTTCTTACTTCTTTCTTACTTCTTTCTTCATTCCTTCTTACTTGTTTCAAACTTCTTTCTTACTTCTTTCTTACTTCTTTCTTACTTCTTTCTTCCTTACTTGTTTCTTACTTCTTTCTTACTTCTTTCTTACTTCTTTGTTCTTTCTTTCTTTCTTACTTTCTTCATTCTTACTTCTTTCTTACTTCTTTCTTCATTCCTTCTTTCTTCTTTCTTACTTCTTTCTTACTTCTTTCTTACTTCTTTCTTACTTCTCTATTCTTTCTTTCTTTCTTCATTCTTACTTCTTTCTTTCTTACTTCTTTATTACGTCTTTATTACTTCTTTCTAACCTCTTTATTACTTCTTTCTTACTTCTTTCTTACTTTTTTCTTTCTTCTTTCTGTCTTACTTCTTTCTTACTTCTTTCTTCTTTCTTTCTTTCTTCTTTCTTTCTTCTTTCTTACTTCTTTCCTACTTCTTTCTTACTTCTTTCTAACTTCTTTTTTCTTCTTTCTTACTTCTTTCTTACTTCTTTCTTTCTTACTTCTTTCTTTCTTACTTCTTTCTTACTTCTTTCTTACTTCTTTCTTACTTCTTTCTTTCTTCTTTCTTACTTCTTTCATACTTCTTTCTTACTTCTTTCTTTCTTCTTTCGTACTTCTTTCTTACTTCTTTCTTAATTCTTTCTTCTTTATTTCTTACTTCTTTCTTACTTCTTTCTAACTTCTTTCTTACTTCTTTCTTACTTCTTTCTTACTTCTATCTTACTTCTTTCTTCATTCCTTCTTACTTCTTTCTTACTTCTTTCTTACTTCTTTCATACTTCTTTGTTCTTTCTTTCTTTTTTCTTACTTTCTTCTTTCTTACTTCTTTCTTAATTCTTTCTTACTTCTTTCTAACTTCTTTTTTCTTCTTTCTTTCTGCTTTCTTACTTCTTTCTCACTTCTTTCTTCTTTCTTTCTTACTTCTTTCTAACTTCTTTTTTCTTCTTTCTTACTTCTTTCTTACTTCTTTCTTACTTCTTTCTTACTTCTTTCTTTCTTCTTTCTTACTTTTTTCTTTCTTCTTTCTTACTTCTTTCATACTTCTTTCTTACTTCTTTCTTACTTCTTTCTTACTTCTTTCTTTCTTCTTTCTTACTTCTTTCTTTCTTCTTTCTTACTTCTTTCTTACTTCTTTCCTTCTTACTTCTTTCTTACTTCTTTCTTACTTCTTTCTTACTTCTTTCTTTCTTACTTCTTTCTTACTTCTTTCTTACTTCTTTCTTACTTCTTTTTTACTTCTTTCTTCTTTCTTTCTTACTTCTTTCTTACTTCTTTCTTACTTCTTTCTTACTTCTTTCTTTCTTCTTTCTTACTTCTTTCTTTCTTCTTTCTTACTTCTTTCTTACTTCTTTCTTTCTTACTTCTTTCTTACTTCTTTCTTACTTATTTCTTACTTTTTTCTAACTTCTTTCTTACTTCTTTCTTACTTCTTTCTAACTTCTTTATTACTTCTTTCTTACTTCTTTCTTTCTTGCTTCTTTCTTACTTCTTTCATACTTATTTCTTACTTCTTCCTTACTTCTTTCTTACTTCTTTCTTCATTCCTTCTTACTTCTTTCTTACTTCTTTCTTACTCCTTTCTTACTTCTTTCTTACTTCTTTCTTCATTCCTTCTTACTTCTTTCAAACTTCTTTCTTACTTCTTTCTTACTTCTTTCTTACTTCTTTCTTTCTTGTTTCTTACTTCTTTCTTTCTTCTTTCTTACTTCTTTCTTACTTCTTTCTTCTCTCTTTTTTACAACTTTCTTAATTCTTTCTTACTTCTTTATTACTTCTTTCTTCTTTCTTACTTATTTATTCATTCCTTCTTACTTCTTTCTTACTTCTTTCTTACTTCTTTCTTACTTCTTTCTTTCTTCTTCTTTCTTTCTTACTTCTTTCTTACTTCTTCCTTACTTCCTTCTTACTTCTTTCTTTCTTCTTTCTTACTTCTTTCATACTTCTTTCTTACTTCTTTCATTCTTCTTTCTTACTTCTTTCTTACTTCTTTCTTACTTCTTTCTTACTTCTTTCTTTCTTACTTCTTTCTTACTTCTTTCATACTTCTTTCTTTCTTCTGTCATACTTCTTTCTTCATTCCTTCTTACTTCTTTCTTTCTTCTTTCTTACTTCTTTTTTACTTCTTTCTTCTTTCTTTCTTACTTCTTTCTCACTTCTTTCTTACTTCTTTCTTACTTCTTTCTTTCTTCTTTCTTACTTCTTTCTTAATTCTTTCTTACTTCTTTCTTACTTCTTTCTTCTTACTTTTTTCTTACTTATTTCTTACTTCTTTCTTACTTATTTCTTACTTCCTTCTAACTTCTTTCTTACTTCTTTCTTACTTCTTTCTAACTTCTTTCTTACTTCTTTCTTACTTCTTTCTTTCTTGCTTCTTTCTTACTTCTTTCATACTTCTTTCTTTCTTCTTCCTTACTTCTTTCTTCTTTCTTTCTTACATCTTTCTTACTTCTTTCTTACTTCTTCCTTACTTCTTTCTTACTTCTTTCTTCATTCCTTCTTACTTCTTTCTTACTTCTTTCTTACTCCTTTCTTCTTTCTTACTTCTTTCTTACTTCTTTCCTCATTCCTTCTTACTTCTTTCAAACTTCTTTCTTACATCTTTCTTACTTCTTTCTTACTTCTTTCTTTCTTCTTTCTTACTTCTTTCTTTCCTCTTTCTTACTTCTTTCTTACTTCTTTCTTCTTTCTTTCTTACTACTTTCTTAATGCTTTCTAACTTCTTTCTTACTTCTTTCCTCTTTCTTACTTATTTATTCATTCCTTCTTACTTCTTTCTTACTTCTTTCTTACTTCTTGCTTACTTCTTTCTTTCTTCTTCTTTCTTTCTTACTTCTTTCTTACTTCTTCCTTACTTCCTTCTTACTTCTTTCTTTCTTCTTTCTTACTTCTTTCATACTTCTTTCTTATTTCTTTCATTCTTCTTTCTTACTTCTTTCTTACTTCTTTCTTACTTCTTTCTTACTTCTTTCTTCTTTCTTTCTTACTTCTTTCTTACTTCTTTCTTACTTCTTTCTTACTTCATTCTTACTTCTTTCTTTCTTCTTTCTTTCTTCTTTCTTACTTCTTTCTTACTTCTTTCTTACTTCTTTCTAACTTCTTTTTTCTTCTTTCTTACTTCTTTCTTACTTCTTTCTTACTTCTTTCTTTCCTACTTCTTTCTTACTTCTTTCTTACTTCTTTCTTACTTCTTTCTTTCTTCTTTCTTACTTCTTTCTTACTTCTTTCTTCTTGCTTTCTTACTTCTTTCTTACTTCTTTCTTACTTCTTTACTACTTCTTTCTGATTCTTTCTTACTTCTTTCTTACTTCTTTCTTACTTCTTTCTTACTTCTTTCTTCATTCCTTCTTACTACTTTCTTACGTCTTTCTTACTTCTTTCTTACTTCTTTCTTACTTCTTTCTTTCTTCTTTCTTCTTTCTTTCTTACTTCTTTCTTACTTCTTTCTTACTTCTTTATAACTTCATTCTTACTTCTTTCTTTTTTCTTTCTTTCTTCTTTCTTACTTCTTTCTTACTTCTTTCTTACCTCTTTCTAACTTCTTTTTTCTTCTTTCTTACTTCTTCCTTACTTCTTTCTTACTTCTTTCTTACTTCTTTCTTCCTTACTTCTTTCTTTCCTACTTCTTTCTTACTTCTTTCTTACTTCTTTCCTACTTCTTTCTTACTTCTTTCTTACTTCTTTCTTACTTCTTTCTTTCTTCTTTCTTACTTCTTTCTTACTTCTTTCTTACTTCTTTCTTCATTCCTTCTTACTTCTTTCTTTCTTACTTCTTTCTTACTTCTTTCTTACTTCTTTCTTTCTTCTTTCTTCTTTCTTTCTTACTTCTTTCTTACTTCTTTCTTACTTCTTTCTTACTTCTTTCTTTCTTCTTTCTTACTTCTTTCATACTTCTTTCTTACTTCTTTCGTACTTCTTTCTTCCTTACTTCTTTCTTACTTCTTTTATACTTCTTTCTTACTTTCTTACTTCTTTCTTACTTCTTTCTTACTTCTTTCTTACTTCTTTGTTCTTTCTTTCTTTCTTACATTCTTCATTCTTACTTCTTTCTTACTTCTTTCTTCATTCCTTCTTACTTCTTTCTTACTTCTTTCTTACTTCTTTCTTACTTCTTTCTTACTTATTTATTCTTTCTTTTTTTCTTCATTCTTACTTCTTTCTTTCTTCCTTCTTTACTACTTCTTTAATACTTCTTTCTAACCTCTTTCTTACTTCTTTCTTACTTCTTTCTAACTTCTTTTTTCTTCTTTCTTACTTCTTTCTTACTTCTTTATAACTTTTTTCTTACTTCTTTCTTTCTTACTTCTTTCTTACTTCTTTCTTCTTTCTTTCTTTCTTCCTTCTTTCTTCTTTCTTACTTCTTTCTTACTTCTTTCTTACTTCTTTCTTACTTCTTTCTAACTTCTTTTTTCTTCTTTCTTACTTCTTTCTTACTTCTTTCTTACTTCTTTCTTACTTCTTTCTTTCTTACTTCTTTCTTACTTCTTTCTAACTTCTTTTTTCTTCTTTCTTAATTCTTTCTTACTTCTTTCTTACTTCTTTCTTACTTCTTTCTTTCTTCTTTCTTACTTCTTTCTTTCTTCTTTCTTACTTCTTTCTTACTTCTTTCTTCATTCCTTCTTACTTCTTTCTTACTTCTCTCTTACTTCTTTCTAACTTCTTTTTTCTTCTTTCTTACTTCTTCCTTACTTCTTTCTTTCTTACTTCTTTCTTACTACTTTCTAACTTCTTTTTTCTTCTTTCTTACTTCTTTCTTACTTCTTTCTTTCTTCTTTCTAATTTCTTTCTTACTTCCTTCTTACTTCTTTCTTACTTCTTTCTTACTTCTTTCTTTCTTGTTTCTTACTTCTTTCATAATTCTTACTTCTTTCTTAGTTCTTTCTTCCTTCCTTCTTCCTTACTTCTTTCTTACTTCTTTCTTACTTCTTTCTTACTTCTTTCTTACTTCTCTGTTCTTTCTTTCTTTCTTCTTACTTTCTTCTTTCTTACTTCTTTCTTACTTCTTTCTTCATTCCTTCTTACTTCTTTCTTACTTCTTTCTTACCTCTTTCTTACTTCTTTCTTACTTCTTTCTTACTTCTTTATTCTTTCTTTCTTTCTCCTTTCTTACTTCTTTCTTTCTTACTTCTTTATTACTTCTTTATTACTTCTTTCTAACCTCTTTCTTACTTCTTTCTTACTTCTTTCTAACTTCTTTTTTCTTCTTTCTTACTTCTTTCTTACTTCTTTCTTACTTTTTTGTTCTTTCTTTCTTACTTCTTTCTTACTTCTTTCTTAATTCTTTCTTACTTCTTTCTTCTTTCTTTTTTTCTTCTTTCTTTCTTCTTTCTTACTTCTTTCTTACTTCTTTCTTACTTCTTTCTAACTTCTTTTTTCTTCTTTCTTACTTCTTTCTAACTTCTTTCTTACTTCTTTCTTACTTCTTTCTTTCTTACTTCTTTCTTCTTTCTTACTTCTTTCTTACTTCTTTCTTCTTTCTTTCTTACTTCTTTCTTACTTCTTTCTTACTTCTTTCTTCTTTCTTTCTTACTTCTTTCTTACTTCTTTCTTACTTCTTTCTTCATTCCTTCTTACTTCTTTCTTACTTCTTTCTTACTGCTTTCTTACTTCTTTCATACTTCTTTGTTCTTTCTTTCTTTCTTCTTACTTTCTTCTTTCTTACTTCTTTCTTACTTCTTTCTTACTTCTTTCTTACTTCTTTCTAACTTCATTTTTCTTCTTTCTTACTTCTTCTTACTTCTTTCTTACTTCTTTCTTACTTCTTTCTTTCTTACTTCTTTCTTACTTCTTCCCTACTTCTTTCTTACTTCTTTCTTCTTTCTTACTTCTTTCTATCTTCTTTCTTACTTCTTTCATACTTCTTTCTTTCTTCTTTCTTACTTCTTTCTTCATTCCTTCTTTCTTCTTTCTTTCTTCTTTCTTACTTCTTTCTTCTTTCTTTTTTTCTTCTTTCTTTCTTCTTTCTTACTTCTTTCTTCCTTCTTTCTTACTTCTTTCTAACTTCTTTTTTCTTCTTTCTTACTTCTTTCTAACTTCTTTCTTACTTCTTTCTTACTTCTTTCTTTCTTACTTCTTTCTTCTTTCTTACTTCTTTCTTACTTCTTTCTTCTTTCTTTCTTACTTCTTTCTTAGTTCTTTCTTACTTCTTTCTTCTTTCTTTCTTACTTCTTTCTTACTTCTTTCTTACTTCTTTCTTACTTCTTTCTTCATTCCTTCTTACTTCTTTCTTACTTCTTTCTTACTTCTTTCTTACTTCTTTCATACTTCTTTGTTCTTTCTTTCTTTCTTCTTACTTTCTTCTTTCTTACTTCTTTCTTACTTCTTTCTTACTTCTTTCTAACTTCATTTTTCTTCTTTCTTACTTCTTCCTTACTTCCTTCTTACTTCTTTCTTTCTTCTTTCTTACTTCTTTCATATTTCTTTCTTACTTATTTCATTCTTCTTTCTTACTTCTTTCTTACTTCTTTCTTACTTCTTTATTCTTTCTTTCTTTCTTCATTCTTACCTCTTTCTTTCTTACTTTTTATTACTTCTTTCTTTCTTCATTCTTACCTCTTTCTTTCTTACTTTTTATTACTTCTTTATTACTTCTTTCTAACCTCTTTCTTACTTCTTTCTTACTTCTTTCTAACTTCTTTTTTCTTCTTTCTTACTTCTTTCTTACTTCTTTCTTAATTTTTCTTACTTCTTTCTTTCTTACTTCTTTCTTAGTTCTTTCTTCTTTCTTTCTTTCTTCTTTCTTTCTTCTTTCTTACTTCTTTCTTACTTCTTTCTCACTTCTTTCTAACTTCTTTCTTACTTCTTTCTTACTTCTTTCTTAATTCTTTCTTACTTCTTTCTTACTTCTTTCTTTCTTCTTTCTTACTTCTTTCTTACTTCTTTCTTACTTCTTTCTTACTTCTTTCATACTTCTTTCTTACTTCTTTATTTCTTCTTTCTTTATTCTTTCTTCTTTCTTACTTCTTTCTTCTTTCTTACTTCTTTGTTACTACTTTCTTCTTTCTTTCTTACTTCTTTCTTACTTCTTTCTTACTTCTTTCTTACTTCTCTCTTACTTCTTTCTTACTGCTTTCTTACTTCTATCTTACTTCTTTCTTCATTCCTTCTTACTTCTTTCTTACTTCTTTCTTACTTCTTTCATACTTCTTTGTTCTTTCTTTCTTTCTTCTTACTTTCTTCTTTCTTACTTCTTTCTTACTTCTTTCTTACTTCTTTCTAACTTCTTTTTTCTTCTTTCTTAATTCTTTCTTAATTCTTTCTTACTTCTTTCTTACTTCTTTCTTTCTTACTTCTTTCATACTTCTTTCTTACTTCTTTCATTCTTCTTTCTTACTTCTTTCTTACTTCTTTATTCATTCCTTCTTACTTCTTCCTTACTTCTTTCTTACTTCTTGCTTACTTCTTTCTTTCTTCTTCTTTCATTCTTACTTCTTTCTTACTTCTTCCTTACTTCCTTCTTACTTCTTTCTTTCTTCTTTCTTACTTCTTTCATACTTCTTTCTTACTTCTTTCATTCTTCTTTCTTACTTCTTTCTTACTTCTTTCTTACTTATTTGTTCTTTCTTTCTTTCTTACTTTCTTCTTTCTTACTTCTTTCTTACTTCTTTCTTCATTCCTTCTTACTTCTTTCTTACTTCTTTCTTACTTCTTTCTTACTTCTTTCTTACTTCTTTATTCTTTCTTTCTTTCTCCTTTCTTACTTCTTTCTTTCTTACTTCTTTCTTTCTTACTTCTTTCTTCTTTCTTACTTCTTTCTTACTTCTTTCTTCTTTCTTTCTTACTTCTTTCTTACTTCTTTCTTACTTCTTTCTTCTTTCTTTCTTACTTCTTTCTTACTTCTTTATTCTTTCTTTCTTTCTCCTTTCTTACTTCTTTCTTTCTTACTTCTTTATTACTTCTTTATTACTTCTTTCTAACCTCTTTCTTACTTCTTTCTTACTTCTTTCTAACTTCTTTTTTCTTCTTTCTTACTTCTTTCTTACTTCTTTCTTACTTCTTTCTTCTTTCTTTTTTTCTTCTTTCTTTCTTCTTTCTTACTTCTTTCTTACTTCTTTCTTACTTCTTTCTAACTTCTTTTTTCTTCTTTCTTACTTCTTTCTAACTTCTTTCTTACTTCTTTCTTACTTCTTTCTTTCTTACTTCTTTCTTCTTTCTTACTTCTTTCTTACTTCTTTCTTCTTTCTTTCTTACTTCTTTCTTACTTCTTTCTTACTTCTTTCTTCTTTCTTTCTTACTTCTTTCTTACTTCTTTCTTACTTCTTTCTTCATTCCTTCTTACTTCTTTCTTACTTCTTTCTTACTGCTTTCTTACTTCTTTCATACTTCTTTGTTCTTTCTTTCTTTCTTCTTACTTTCTTCTTTCTTACTTCTTTCTTACTTCTTTCTTACTTCTTTCTAACTTCATTTTTCTTCTTTCTTACTTCTTTCTTACTTCTTTCTTACTTCTTTCTTACTTCTTTCTTTCTTACTTCTTTCTTACTTCTTTCCTACTTATTTCTTACTTCTTTCTTACTTCTTTCTTACTTCTTTCTATCTTCTTTCTTACTTCTTTCTTACTTCTTTCTTACTTCTTTCTTTCTTACTTCTTTCTTACTTCTTTCTTACTTCTTTCATACTTCTTTGTTACTTCTTTATTTCTTCTTTCTTTATTCTTTCTTCTTTCTTACTTCTTTCTTCTTTCTTACTTCTTTGTTACTACTTTCTTCTTTCTTTCTTACTTCTTTCTTACTTCTTTCTTACTTCTTTCTTACTTCTTTCTTACTTCTTTCTTACTTCTTTCTTACTTCTATCTTACTTCTTTCTTCATTCCTTCTTACTTCTTTCTTACTTCTTTCTTACTTCTTTCATACTTCTTTGTTCTTTCTTTCTTTCTTCTTACTTTCTTCTTTCTTACTTCTTTCTTACTTCTTTCTTACTTCTTTCTAACTTCTTTTTTCTTCTTTCTTACTTCTTTATTACTTCTTTCTTTCTTACTTCTTTCATACTTCTTTCTTACTTCTTTCATTCTTCTTTCTTACTTCTTTCTTACTTCTTTATTCATTCCTTCTTACTTCTTCCTTACTTCTTTCTTACTTCTTGCTTACTTCTTTCTTTCTTCTTCTTTCTTTCTTACTTCTTTCTTACTTCTTCCTTACTTCCTTCTTACTTCTTTCTTTCTTCTTTCTTACTTCTTTCATACTTCTTTCTTACTTCTTTCATTCTTCTTTCTTACTTCTTTCTTACTTCTTTCTTACTTATTTGTTCTTTCTTTCTTTCTTACTTTCTTCTTTCTTACTTCTTTCTTACTTCTTTCTTCATTCCTTCTTACTTCTTTCTTACTTCTTTCTTACTTCTTTCTTACTTCTTTCTTACTTCTTTATTCTTTCTTTCTTTCTCCTTTCTTACTTCTTTCTTTCTTACTTCTTTATTACTTCTTTCTTTCTTCTTTCTTACTTCTTTCTTACTTCTTTCTTACTTCTTTTTAACTTCTTTTTTCTTCTTTCTTACTTCTTTCTTTCTTCTTTCTAACTTCTTTCTTACTTCTTTCTTTCTTACTTCTTTCTTCTTTCTTACTTCTTTCTTACTTCTTTCTTCTTTCTTTCTTACTTCTTTCTTACTTCTTTCTTACTTCTTTCTTCTTTCTTTCTTACTTCTTTCTTACTTCTTTATTCTTTCTTTCTTTCTCCTTTCTTACTTCTTTCTTTCTTACTTCTTTATTACTTCTTTATTACTTCTTTCTAACCTCTTTCTTACTTCTTTCTTACTTCTTTCTAACTTCTTTTTTCTTCTTTCTTACTTCTTTCTTACTTCTTTCTTACTTCTTTCTTCTTTCTTTTTTTCTTCTTTCTTTCTTCTTTCTTACTTCTTTCTTACTTCTTTCTTACTTCTTTCTAACTTCTTTTTTCTTCTTTCTTACTTCTTTCTAACTTCTTTCTTACTTCTTTCTTACTTCTTTCTTTCTTACTTCTTTCTTCTTTCTTACTTCTTTCTTACTTCTTTCTTCTTTCTTTCTTACTTCTTTCTTACTTCTTTCTTACTTCTTTCTTCTTTCTTTCTTACTTCTTTCTTACTTCTTTCTTACTTCTTTCTTCATTCCTTCTTACTTCTTTCTTACTTCTTTCTTACTGCTTTCTTACTTCTTTCATACTTCTTTGTTCTTTCTTTCTTTCTTCTTACTTTCTTCTTTCTTACTTCTTTCTTACTTCTTTCTTACTTCTTTCTAACTTCATTTTTCTTCTTTCTTACTTCTTTCTTACTTCTTTCTTACTTCTTTCTTTCTTACTTCTTTCTTACTTCTTTCCTACTTATTTCTTACTTCTTTCTTACTTCTTTCTTACTTCTTTCTATCTTCTTTCTTACTTCTTTCTTACTTCTTTCTTACTTCTTTCTTTCTTACTTCTTTCTTACTTCTTTCATACTTCTTTCATATTTCTTTCTTACTTATTTCATTCTTCTTTCTTACTTCTTTCTTACTTCTTTCTTACTTCTTTCTTACTTCTTTCTTACTTCTATCTTACTTCTTTCTTCATTCCTTCTTACTTCTTTCTTACTTCTTTCTTACTTCTTTCATACTTCTTTGTTCTTTCTTTCTTTCTTCTTACTTTCTTCTTTCTTACTTCTTTCTTACTTCTTTCTTACTTCTTTCTAACTTCTTTTTTCTTCTTTCTTACTTCTTTCTTCCTTCTTTCTTACTTCTTTCTTACTTCTTTCTTCTTTCTTACTTCTTTCTAACTTCTTTTTTCTTCTTTCTTACTTCTTTCTTACTTCTTTCTAACTTCTTTCTTACTTCTTTCTTTCTTACTTCTTTCTTCTTTCTTACTTCTTTCTTACTTCTTTCTTCTTTCTTTCTTACTTCTTTCTTACTTCTTTCTTACTTCTTTCTTCTTTCTTTCTTACTTCTTTCTTACTTCTTTATTCTTTCTTTCTTTCTCCTTTCTTACTTCTTTCTTTCTTACTTCTTTATTACTTCTTTATTACTTCTTTCTAACCTCTTTCTTACTTCTTTCTTACTTCTTTCTAACTTCTTTTTTCTTCTTTCTTACTTCTTTCTTACTTCTTTCTTACTTCTTTCTTCTTCCTTTTTTCTTCTTTCTTTCTTCTTTCTTACTTCTTTCTTACTTCTTTCTTACTTCTTTCTAACTTCTTTTTTCTTCTTTCTTACTTCTTTCTAACTTCTTTCTTACTTCTTTCTTACTTCTTTCTTTCTTACTTCTTTCTTCTTTCTTACTTCTTTCTTACTTCTTTCTTACTTCTTTCTTCATTCCTTCTTACTTCTTTCTTACTTCTTTCTTACTGCTTTCTTACTTCTTTCATACTTCTTTGTTCTTTCTTTCTTTCTTCTTACTTTCTTCTTTCTTACTTCTTTCTTACTTCTTTCTTACTTCTTTCTAACTTCATTTTTCTTCTTTCTTACTTCTTTCTTACTTCTTTCTTACTTCTTTCTTACTTCTTTCTTACTTCTTTCTTCTTTCTTTCTTACTTCTTTCTTACTTCTTTCTTACTTCTTTCTTCATTCCTTCTTACTTCTTTCTTACTTCTTTCTTACTGCTTTCTTACTTCTTTCATACTTCTTTGTTCTTTCTTTCTTTCTTCTTACTTTCTTCTTTCTTACTTCTTTCTTACTTCTTTCTTACTTCTTTCTAACTTCATTTTTCTTCTTTCTTACTTCTTTCTTACTTCTTTCTTACTTCTTTCTTACTTCTTTCTTTCTTACTTCTTTCTTACTTCTTTCCTACTTATTTCTTACTTCTTTCTTACTTCTTTCTTACTTCTTTCTATCTTCTTTCTTACTTCTTTCTTACTTCTTTCTTACTTCTTTCTTTCTTACTTCTTTCTTACTTCTTTCATACTTCTTTCTTTCTTCTTTCTTCTTTCTTCATTCCTTCTTTCTTCTTTCTTTCTTCTTTCTTACTTCTTTCTTACTTCTTTCTTCTTTCTTTTTTTCTTCTTTCTTTCTTCTTTCTTACTTCTTTCTTCCTTCTTTCTTACATCTTTCTAACTTCTTTTTTCTTCTTTCTTACTTCTTTCTAACTTCTTTCTTACTTCTTTCTTACTTCTTTCTTTCTTACTTCTTTCTCCTTTCTTACTTCTTTCTTACTCCTTTCTTCTTTCTTTCTTACTTCTTTCTTACTTCTTTCTTCTTTCTTTCTTACTTCTTTCTTACTTCTTTCTTACTTCTTTCTTACTTCTTTCTTCATTCCTTCTTACTTATTTCTTACTTCTTTCTTACTTCTTTCTTACTTCTTTCATACTTCTTTGTTCTTTCTTTCTTTCTTCTTACTTTCTTCTTTCTTACTTCTTTCTTACTTCTTTCTTACTTCTTTCTTACTTCTTTCTAACTTCATTTTTCTTCTTTCTTACTTCTTTCTTACTTCTTTCTTACTTCTTTCTTACTTCTTTATTCATTCCTTCTTACTTCTTTCTTACTTCTTTCTTACTTCTTTCTTACTTCTTTCTTTCTTCTTCTTTCTTTCTTACTTCTTTCTTACTTCTTCCTTACTTCCTTCTTACTTCTTTCTTTCTTCTTTCTTACTTCTTTCATATTTCTTTCTTACTTCTTTCATTCTTCTTTCTTACTTCTTTCTTACTTCTTTCTTCATTCCTTCTTACTTCTTTCTTACTTCTTTATTCTTTCTTTCTTTCTTCATTCTTACCTCTTTCTTTCTTACTTTTTATTACTTCTTTATTACTTCTTTCTAACCTCTTTCTTACTTCTTTCTTACTTCTTTCTAACTTCTTTCTTACTTCTTTCTTTCTTCTTCTTTCTTTCTTACTTCTTTCATACTTCTTTGTTCTTTCTTTCATTCTTCTTTCTTTCTTCTTTCTTACTTCTTTCTTACTTCTTTCTTTCTTACTTCTTTCTTACTTCTTTCTTACTTCTTTCTTACTTATTTCTTACTTCTTTCTAACTTCTTTCTTACTTCTTTCTTCTTTCTAACCTCTTTCTTACTTCTTTCTTACTTCTTTCTTTCTTGCTTCTTTCTTACTTCTTTCATACTTCTTTCTTTCTTCTTCCTTACTTCTTTCTTCTTTCTTTCTTACATTTTTCTTACTTCTTTCTTACTTCTTCCTTACTTCTTTCTTACTTCTTTCTTCATTCCTTCTTACTTCTTTCTTACTTCTTTCTTACTCCTTTCTTACTTCTTTCTTACTTCTTTCTTACTTCTTTCTTCATTCCTTCTTACTTATTTCAAACTTCTTTCTTACTTCTTTCTTACTTCTTTCTTACTTCTTTCTTTCTTCTTTCTTACTTCTTTCTTTCTTCTTTCTTACTTCTTTCTTACTTCTTTCTTCTTTCTTTCTTACTACTTTCTTACTTCTTTCTTACTTCTTTCTTACTTCTTTCTTCTTTCTTACTTATTTATTCATTCCTTCTTACTTCTTTCTTACTTCTTTCTTACTTCTTGCTTACTTCTTTCTTTCTTCTTCTTTCTTTCTTACTTCTTTCTTACTTCTTCCTTACTTCCTTCTTACTTCTTTCTTTCTTCTTTCTTACTTCTTTCATACTTCTTTCTTACTTCTTTCATTCTTCTTTCTTACTTCTTTCTTACTTCTTTCTTACATCTTTCTTACTTATTTCTTCTTTCTTTCTTACTTCTTTCTTACTTCTTACTTCTTTCTTACTTCTTTCTTACTTCTTTCTTCTTTCTTACTTCTTTCTTACTTCTTTCTTACTTCTTTCTAACTTCTTTTTTCTTCTTTCTTACTTCTTTCTTACTTCTTTCTTACTTCTTTCTTTCTTACTTCTTTCTTACTTCTTTCTTACTTCTTTCTTACTTCTTTCTTACTTCTTTCTTACTTCTTTCTTACTTCTTTCTTACTTCTTTCTTACTTCTTTCTTACTTCTTTCTTTCTTCTTTCTTACTTCTTTCTTACTTCTTTCTTACTTATTTCTTCTTTCTTTCTTACTTCTTTCTTACTTCTTTCTTACTTCTTTACTACTTCTTTCTGATTCTTTCTTACTTCTTTCTTACTTCCTTCTTACTTCTTTCTTACTTCTTTCTTCATTCCTTCTTACTTCTTTCTTACTTCTTTCTTACTTCTTTCTTACTTCTTTCTTACTTCTTTCTTTCTTCTTTCTTACTTCTTTCATACTTCTTTCTTACTTCTTTCTTACTTCTTTCTTCCTTACTTCTTTCTTACTTCTTTCTTACTTCTTTCATACTTCTTTCTTACTTCTTTCTTACTTCTTTCTTACTTCTTTCTTACTTCTTTCTTACTTCTTTCTTACATCTTTCTTCTTTCTTTCTTTCTTACTTTCTTCATTCTTACTTTTTTCTTATTTCTTTATTCTTTCTTTCTTTCTTCATTCTTACTTATTTCTTTCTTACTTCTTTATTACTTCATATTACTTCTTTGTAACCTCTTTCTTACTTATTTCTTACTTCTTTCTAACTTCTTTTTTCTTCTTTCTTACTTCTTTCTTACTTCTTTCTTACTTCTTTCTTACTTCTTTCTTTCTTACTTCTTTCTTACTTCTTTCTTACTTCTTTCTTACTTATTTCTTACTTCTTTCTTACTTCTTTCTTACTTCTTTCTAACTTCTTTCTTACTTTTTTCTTACTTCTTTCTTACTTCTTTCTTACTTCTTTCTTTCTTACTTCTTTCTTACTTCTTTCATACTTCTTTCTTTCTTCTTTCTTTCTTACTTCTTTCTTACTTCTTTCATACTTCTTTCTTTCTTCTTTCTTCTTTCTTTCTTACTTCTTTCTTACTTCTTTCTTACTTCTTTCTTTCTTCTTTCTTTCTTCTTTCTTACTTCTTGCTTACTTCTTTCTTACTTCTTTCTTACTTCTTTCTTACTTCTTTCTTACTTCTTTCTTCATTCCTTCTTACTTCTTTCTTACTTCTTGCTTACTTCTTTCTTACTTCTTTCATACTTCTTTGTTCTTTCTTTCTTTCTTCTTACTTTCTTCTTTCTTACTTCTTTCTTACTTCTTTCTAACTTCATTTTTCTTCTTTCTTACTTCTTTCTTACTTCTTTCTTACTTCTTTCTTACTTCTTTCTTACTTCTTTCTTACTTCTTTCTAACTTCTTTCTTACTTCTTTCTTACTTCTTGCTTACTTCTTTCTTACTTCTTTCATACTTCTTTGTTCTTTCTTTCTTTCTTCTTACTTTCTTCTTTCTTCTTTCTTACTTCTTTCTTCATTCCTTCTTACTTCTTTCGTTCTTCTTTCTTACTTCTTTCTTACTTCTTTCTTTCTTCCTTACTTCTTTCTTACTTCTTTCTTACTTCTTTCTTACTTCTTTCTTTCTTCTTTATTACTTCTTTCTTTCTTCTTTCTTACTTCTTTCTTACTTCTTTCTTTCTTACTTCTTTCTTACTTCTTTCTTACTTCTTTCTTACTTATTTCTTACTTCTTTCTAACTTCTTTCTTACTTCTTTCTTACTTCTTTCTTTCTTGCTTCTTTCTTACTTCTTTCATACTTCTTTCTTTCTTCTTCCTTACTTCTTTCTTCTTTCTTTCTTACATCTTTCTTACTTCTTTCTTACTTCTTCCATACTTCTTTCTTACTTCTTTCTTCATTCCTTCTTACTTCTTTCTTACTTCTTTCTTACTCCTTTCTTACTTCTTTCTTACTTCTTTCTTCATTCCTTCTTACTTCTTTCAAACTTCTTTCTTACTTCTTTCTTACTTCTTTCTTACTTCTTTCTTTCTTCTTTCTTACTTCTTTCTTTCTTCTTTCTTACTTCTTTCTTAATTCTTTCTTCTTTCTTTCTTACTACTTTCTTACTTCTTTCTTACTTCTTTCTTACTTCTTTCTTACTTCTTTCTTCTTTCTTACTTATTTATTCATTCCTTCTTACTTCTTTCTTACTTCTTTCTTACTTCTTGCTTACTTCTTTCTTTCTTCTTCTTTCTTTCTTACTTCTTTCTTACTTCTTCCTTACTTCCTTCTTACTTCTTTCTTTCTTCTTTCTTACTTCTTTCATACTTCTTTCTTACTTCATTCATTCTTCTTTCTTACTTCTTTCTTACTTCTTTCTTACTTCTTTCTTACTTCTTTCTTACTTCTTTCTTACTTCTTTCTTACTTCTTTCTTACTTCTTTCTTTCTTCTTTCTTACTTCTTTCTTACTTCTTTCTTCTTTCTAACTTCTTTTTTCTTCTTTCTTACTTCTTTCTTACTTCTTTCTTACTTCTTTCTTACTTCTTTCTTTCTTACTTCTTTCTTACTTCTTTCTTACTTCTTTCTTACTTCTTTCTTACTTCTTTCTTACTTCTTTCTTACTTCTTTCTTTCTTGCTTCTTTCTTACTTCTTTCATACTTCTTTCTTACTTCTTTCTTTCTTCTTTCTTAATTCTTTCTTACTTCTTTCTTACTTCTTTCTTCTTTCTTTCTTACTTCTTTCTTGCTTCTTTCTTACTTCTTTACTACTTCTTTCTGATTCTTTCTTACTTCTTTCTTACTTCTTTCTTACTTCTTTCTTTCTTCTTTCTTACTTCTTTCTTTCTTCTTTCTTACTTCTTTCTTACTTCTTTCTTTCTTACTTCTTTCTTACTTCTTTCTTACTTCTTTCTTACTTCTTTCTTACTTATTTCTTACTTCTTTCTAACTTCTTTCTTACTTCTTTCTTACTTCTTTCTAACTTCTTTCTTACTTCTTTCTTGCTTCTTTCTTACTTCTTTCATACTTCTTTCTTTCTTCTTCCTTACTTCTTTCTTCTTTCTTTCTTACATCTTTCTTACTTCTTTCTTACTTCTTCCATACTTCTTTCTTACTTCTTTCTTCATTCCTTCTTACTTCTTTCTTACTTCTTTCTTACTCCTTTCTTACTTCTTTCTTACTTCTTTCTTCATTCCTTCTTACTTCTTTCAAACTTCTTTCTTACTTCTTTCTTACTTCTTTCTTACTTCTTTCTTTCTTCTTTCTTACTTCTTTCTTTCTTCTTTCTTACTTCTTTCTTACTTCTTTCTTCTTTCTTTCTTACTACTTTCTTACTTCTTTCTTACTTCTTTCTTACTTCTTTCTTCTTTCTTACTTATTTATTCATTCCTTCTTACTTCTTTCTTACTTCTTTCTTACTTCTTTCATACTTCTTTCTTTCTTCTTTCTTCTTTCTTTCTTACTTCTTTCTTACTTCTTTCTTACTTCCTTCTTACTTCTTTATTTCTTCTTTCTTACTACTTTCATACTTCTTTCTTACTTCTTTCTTACTTCTTTCTTCCTTACTTCTTTCTTACTTCTTTCTTAATTCTTTCTTACTTCTCTCTATACTTCTTTCTTACTTCTTTCTTACTTCTTTCTTACTTCTTTGTTCTTTCTTTCTTTCTTCTTACTTTCTTCTTTCTTACTTCTTTCTTACTTCTTTCTTCATTCCTTCTTACTTCTTTCTTACTTCTTGCTTACTTCTTTCTTACTTCTTTCATACTTCTTTGTTCTTTCTTTCTTTCTTCTTACTTTCTTCTTTCTTACTTCTTTCTTACTTCTTCCTTACTTCTTTCTAACTTCATTTTTCTTCTTTCTTACTTCTTTCTTACTTCTTTCTAACTTCTTTCTTACTTCTTTCTTACTTCTTTCTTACTTCTTTCTTACTTCTTTCTTTCTTACTTCTTTCTTACTTCTTTCATACTTCTTTCTTTCTTCTTTCTTACTTCTTTCTTCATTCCTTCTTACTTCTTTCTTTCTTCTTTCTTACTTCTTTCTTACTTCTTTCTTCTTTCTTTCTTACTTCTTTCTTACTTCTTTCTTACTTCATTCTTACTTCTTTCTTACTTCTTTCTTACTTCTTTCTTACTTCTTTCTTACTTCTTTATTCTTTCTTTCTTTCTTCTTTCTTACTTCTTTCTTTCTTACTTCTTTATTACTTCTTTATTACTTCTTTCTAACCTCTTTCTTACTTCTTTCTTACTTCTTTCTAACTTCTTTTTTCTTCTTTCTTACTTCTTTCTTACTTCTTTCTAACTTCATTTTTCTTCTTTCTTACTTCTTTCTTACTTCTTTCTTACTTCTTTCTTACTTCTTTCTTACTTCTTTCTTACTTCTTTCTTACTTCTTTCTTACTTCTTTCTAACTTCTTTCTTACTTCTTACTTACTTCTTTCTTACTTCTTTCTTACTTCTTTCTTTCTTACTTCTTTCTTACTTCTTTCATACTTCTTTCTTTCTTCTTTCTTACTTCTTTCTTCATTCCTTCTTACTTCTTTCTTTCTTCTTTCTTACTTCTTTCTTACTTCTTTCTTTCTTTCTTACTTCTTTCTTACTTCTTTCTTACTTCTTTCTTACTTCTTTCTTTCTTCTTTCTTACTTCTTTCTTTCTTCTTTCTTACTTCTTTCTTACTTCTTTCTTTCTTACTTCTTTCTTACTTCTTTCTTACTTCTTTCTTACTTATTTCTTACTTCTTTCTAACTTCTTTCTTACTTCTTTCTTACTTCTTTCTAACTTCTTTCTTACTTCTTTCTTACTTCTTTCTTTCTTGCTTCTTTCTTACTTCTTTCATACTTCTTTCTTTCTTCTTCCTTACTTCTTTCTTCTTTCTTTCTTACATCTTTCTTACTTCTTTCTTACTTCTTCCATACTTCTTTCTTACTTCTTTCTTCATTCCTTCTTACTTCTTTCTTCATTCCTTCTTACTTCTTTCTTACTTCTTTCTTACTTCTTTCTTCATTCCTTCTTACTTCTTTCAAACTTCTTTCTTACTTCTTTCTTACTTCTTTCTTACTTCTTTCTTTCTTCTTTCTTACTACTTTCATACTTCTTTCTTACTTCTTTCTTACTTCTTTCTTCTTTCTTTCTTACTACTTTCTTACTTCTTTCTTACTTCTTTCTTACTTCTTTCTTCTTTCTTACTTATTTATTCATTCCTTCTTACTTCTTTCTTACTTCTTTCTTACTTCTTGCTTACTTCTTTCTTTCTTCTTCTTTCTTTCTTACTTCTTTCTTACTTCTTCCTTACTTCCTTCTTATTTCTTTCTTTCTTCTTTCTTACTTCTTTCATACTTCTTTCTTACTTCTTTCATTCTTCTTTCTTACTTCTTTCTTACTTCTTTCTTACTTCTTTCTTACTTCTTTCTTACTTCTTTCTTCATTCCTTCTTACTTCTTTCTTACTTCTTGCTTACTTCTTTCTTGCTTCTTTCATACTTCTTTGTTCTTTCTTTCTTTCTTCTTACTTTCTTCTTTCTTACTTCTTTCTTACTTCTTTCTAACTTCATTTTTCTTCTTTCTTACTTCTTTCTTACTTCTTTCTTGCTTCTTTCTTTCTTACTTCTTTCTTACTTCTTTCTTACTTCTTTCTTACTTCTTTCTTACTTCTTTCTTACTTCTTTCTTCATTCCTTCTTACTTCTTTCTTACTTCTTGCTTACTTCTTTCTTACTTCTTTCATACTTCTTTGTTCTTTCTTTCTTTCTTCTTACTTTCTTCTTTCTTACTTCTTTCTTACTTCTTTCTAACTTCATTTTTCTTCTTTCTTACTTCTTTCTTACTTCTTTCTTACTTCTTTCTTACTTCTTTCTTACTTCTTTCTTACTTCTTTCTTACTTCTTTCTAACTTCTTTCTTACTTCTTTCTTACTTCTTGCTTACTTCTTTCTTACTTCTTTCATACTTCTTTGTTCTTTCTTTCTTTCTTCTTACTTTCTTCTTTCTTCTTTCTTACTTATTTCTTCATTCCTTCTTACTTCTTTCTTTCTTCTTTCTTACTTCTTTCTTACTTCTTTCTTTCCTTCTTACTTCTTTCTTACTTCTTTCTTACTTCTTTCTTACTTCTTTCTTTCTTCTTTCTTACTTCTTTCTTTCTTCTTTCTTACTTCTTTCTTACTTCTTTCTTTCTTACTTCTTTCTTACTTCTTTCTTACTTCTTTCTTACTTATTTCTTACTTCTTTCTAACTTCTTTCTTTCTTCTTTCTTACTTCTTTCTAACTTCTTTCTTACTTCTTTCTTACTTCTTTCTTTCTTGCTTCTTTCTTACTTCTTTCATACTTCTTTCTTTCTTCTTCCTTACTTCTTTCTTCTTTCTTTCTTACATCTTTCTTACTTCTTTCTTACTTCTTCCATACTTCTTTCTTACTTCTTTCTTCATTCCTTCTTACTTCTTTCTTACTTCTTTCTTACTCCTTTCTTACTTCTTTCTTACTTCTTTCTTCATTCCTTCTTACTTCTTTCAAACTTCTTTCTTACTTCTTTCTTACTTCTTTCTTACTTCTTTCTTTCTTCTTTCTTACTTCTTTCTTTCTTCTTTCTTACTTCTTTCTTACTTCTTTCTTCTTTCTTTCTTACTACTTTCTTACTTCTTTCTTACTTCTTTCTTACTTCTTTCTTCTTTCTTACTTATTTATTCATTCCTTCTTACTTCTTTCTTACTTCTTTCTTACTTCTTGCTTACTTCTTTCTTTCTTCTTCTTTCTTTCTTACTTCTTTCTTACTTCTTCCTTACTTCCTTCTTACTTCTTTCTTTCTTCTTTCTTACTTCTTTCATACTTCTTTCTTACTTCATTCATTCTTCTTTCTTACTTCTTTCTTACTTCTTTCTTACTTCTTTCTTACTTCTTTCTTACTTCTTTCTTACTTCTTTCTTACTTCTTTCTTACTTCTTTCTTACTTCTTTCTTTCTTCTTTCTTACTTCTTTCTTACTTCTTTCTTCTTTCTAACTTCTTTTTTCTTCTTTCTTACTTCTTTCTTACTTCTTTCTTACTTCTTTCTTACTTCTTTCTTTCTTACTTCTTTCTTACTTCTTTCTTACTTCTTTCTTACTTCTTTCTTACTTCTTTCTTACTTCTTTCTTACTTCTTTCTTACTTCTTTCTTTCTTCTTTCTTACTTCTTTCTTACTTCTTTCTTTCTTCTTTCTTACTTCTTTCTTACTTCTTTCTTACTTCTTTCTTCTTTCTTTCTTACTTCTTTCTTGCTTCTTTCTTACTTCTTTACTACTTCTTTCTGATTCTTTCTTACTTCTTTCTTACTTCTTTCTTACTTATTTCTTACTTCTTTCTAACTTCTTTCTTACTTCTTTCTTACTTCTTTCTAACTTCTTTCTTACTTCTTTCTTGCTTCTTTCTTACTTCTTTCATACTTCTTTCTTTCTTCTTCCTTACTTCTTTCTTCTTTCTTTCTTACATCTTCCTTACTTCTTTCTTACTTCTTCCATACTTCTTTCTTACTTCTTTCTTCATTCCTTCTTACTTCTTTCTTACTTCTTTCTTACTCCTTTCTTACTTCTTTCTTACTTCTTTCTTCATTCCTTCTTACTTCTTTCAAACTTCTTTCTTACTTCTTTCTTACTTCTTTCTTACTTCTTTCTTTCTTCTTTCTTACTTCTTTCTTTCTTCTTTCTTACTTCTTTCTTACTTCTTTCTTCTTTCTTTCTTACTACTTTCTTACTTCTTTCTTACTTCTTTCTTACTTCTTTCTTCTTTCTTACTTATTTATTCATTCCTTCTTACTTCTTTCTTACTTCTTTCTTACTTCTTGCTTACTTCTTTCTTTCTTCTTCTTTCTTTCTTACTTCTTTCTTACTTCTTCCTTACTTCCTTCTTACTTCTTTCTTTCTTCTTTCTTACTTCTTTCATACTTCTTTCTTACTTCTTTCATTCTTCTTTCTTACTTCTTTCTTACTTCTTTCTTACTTCTTTCTTACTTATTTCTTCTTTCTTTCTTACTTCTTTCTTACTTCTTTCTTACTTCTTTCTTTCTTCTTTCTTACTTCTTTCTTACTTCTTTCTTCTTTCTTTCTTACTACTTTCTTACTTCTTTCTTACTTCTTTCTTACTTATTTCTTCTTTCTTACTTATTTATTCATTCCTTCTTACTTCTTTCTTACTTCTTTCTTACTTCTTGCTTACTTCTTTCTTTCTTCTTCTTTCTTTCTTACTTCTTTCTTACTTCTTCCTTACTTCCTTCTTACTTCTTTCTTTCTTCTTTCTTACTTCTTTCATACTTCTTTCTTACTTCTTTCATTCTTCTTTCTTACTTCTTTCTTACTTCTTTCTTACTTCTTTCTTACTTCTTTCTTACTTCTTTCTTACTTCTTTCTTACTTCTTTCTTACTTCTTTCTTTCTTCTTTCTTACTTCTTTCATACTTCTTTCTTACTTCTTTCTTTCTTCTTTCTTACTTCTTTCTTACTTCTTTCTTACTTCTTTCTTCTTTCTTCCTTACTTCTTTCTTACTTCTTTCTTACTTCTTTACTACTTCTTTCTGATTCTTTCTTACTTCTTTCTTACTTCTTTCTTACTTCTTTCTTACTTCTTTCTTACTTCTTTCTTCATTCCTTCTTACTTCTTTCTTACTTCTTTCTTACTTCTTTCTTACTTCTTTCTTTCTTCTTTCTTTCTTCTTTCTTCTTTCTTTCTTACTTCTTTCTTACTTCTTTCTTACTTCTTTCTTACTTCTTTCTTACTTCTTTCTTCATTCCTTCTTACTTCTTTCTTACTTCTTTCTTACTTCTTTCTTACTTCTTTCTTTCTTCTTTCTTTCTTCTTTCTTCTTTCTTTCTTACTTCTTTCTTACTTCTTTCTTACTTCTTTCTTACTTCTTTCTTTCTTCTTTCTTACTTCTTTCATACTTCTTTCTTACTTCTTTCTTACTTCTTTCTTCCTTACTTCTTTCTTACTTCTTTCTTACTTCTTTCTTACTTCTTTCTTACTTCTTTCTTACTTCTTTCTTACTTCTTTCTTACTTCTTTGTTCTTTCTTTCTTTCTTACTTTCTTCATTCTTACTTCTTTCTTATTTCTTTATTCTTTCTTTCTTTCTTCATTCTTACTTCTTTCTTTCTTACTTCTTTATTACTACATATTACTTCTTTGTAACCTCTTTCTTACTTATTTCTTACTTCTTTCTAACTTCTTTTTTCTTCTTTCTTACTTCTTTCATACTTCTTTCTTTCTTCTTTCTTACTTCTTTCTTCATTCCTTCTTACTTCTTTCTTTCTTCTTTCTTACTTCTTTCTTATTTCTTTCTTACTTCTTTCTTCTTTCTTACTTATTTATTCATTCCTTCTTACTTCTTTCTTACTTCTTTCTTACTTCTTGCTTACTTCTTTCTTTCTTCTTCTTTCTTTCTTACTTCTTTCTTACTTCTTCCTTACTTCCTTCTTACTTCTTTCTTTCTTCTTTCTTACTTCTTTCATACTTCTTTCTTACTTCTTTCATTCTTCTTTCTTACTTCTTTCTTACTTCTTTCTTACTTCTTTCTTACTTATTTCTTCTTTCTTTCTTACTTCTTTCTTACTTCTTTCTTACTTCTTTCTTACTTCTTTCTAACTTCTTTTTTCTTCTTTCTTACTTCTTTCTTACTTCTTTCTTACTTCTTTCTTACTTCTTTCTTTCTTACTTCTTTCTTACTTCTTTCTTACTTCTTTCTTACTTCTTTCTTACTTCTTTCTTACTTCTTTCTTACTTCTTTCTTTCTTCTTTCTTACTTCTTTCATACTTCTTTCTTACTTCTTTCTTTCTTCTTTCTTACTTCTTTCTTACTTCTTTCTTACTTCTTTCTTCTTTCTTTCTTTCTTCTTTCTTACTTCTTTCTTTCTTCTTTCTTACTTCTTTCTTACTTCTTTCTTCTTTCTTTCTTACTACTTTCTTACTTCTTTCTTACTTCTTTCTTACTTCTTTCTTCTTTCTTACTTATTTATTCATTCCTTCTTACTTCTTTCTTACTTCTTTCTTACTTCTTGCTTACTTCTTTCTTTCTTCTTCTTTCTTTCTTACTTCTTTCTTACTTCTTCCTTACTTCCTTCTTACTTCTTTCTTTCTTCTTTCTTACTTCTTTCATACTTCTTTCTTACTTCATTCATTCTTCTTTCTTACTTCTTTCTTACTTCTTTCTTACTTCTTTCTTACTTCTTTCTTACTTCTTTCTTACTTCTTTCTTTCTTACTTCTTTCTTACTTCTTTCTTACTTCTTTCTTACTTCTTTCTTACTTCTTTCTTACTTCTTTCTTACTTCTTTCTTTCTTCTTTCTTACTTCTTTCATACTTCTTTCTTACTTCTTTCTTTCTTCTTTCTTACTTCTTTCTTACTTCTTTCTTACTTCTTTCTTCTTTCTTTCTTTCTTCTTTCTTACTTCTTTCATTCTTCTTTCTTACTTCTTTCTTACTTCTTTCTTACTTCTTTCTTACTTATTTCTTCTTTCTTTCTTACTTCTTTCTTACTTCTTTCTTACTTCTTTCTTACTTCTTTCTAACTTCTTTTTTCTTCTTTCTTACTTCTTTCTTACTTCTTTCTTACTTCTTTCTTACTTCTTTCTTTCTTACTTCTTTCTTACTTCTTTCTTACTTCTTTCTTACTTCTTTCTTACTTCTTTCTTACTTCTTTCTTACTTCTTTCTTTCTTCTTTCTTACTTCTTTCATACTTCTTTCTTACTTCTTTCTTTCTTCTTTCTTACTTCTTTCTTACTTCTTTCTTACTTCTTTCTTCTTTCTTTCTTACTTCTTTCTTGCTTCTTTCTTACTTCTTTACTACTTCTTTCTGATTCTTTCTTACTTCTTTCTTACTTCTTTCTTACTTCTTTCTTACTTCTTTCTTACTTCTTTCTTCATTCCTTCTTACTTCTTTCTTATTTCTTTATTCTTTCTTTC
Organism: Columba livia; assembly: GCF_036013475.1. Taxonomy (NCBI): domain Eukaryota; kingdom Metazoa; phylum Chordata; class Aves; order Columbiformes; family Columbidae; genus Columba; species Columba livia. Next base: position 143,230 of record NW_027043057.1, read on the forward strand.
TTTCTTCATTCTTACTTCTTTCATTCTTACTTCTTTATTACTACATATTACTTCTTTGTAACCTCTTTCTTACTTATTTCTTACTTCTTTCTAACTTCTTTTTTCTTCTTTCTTACTTCTCTCTTACTTCTTTCTTACTTTTTTCTTACTTCTTTCTTTCTTAGTTCTTTCTTACTTCTTTCTTCTTTCTTTCTTCTTTCTTTCTTCTTTCTTACTTCTCTCTTACTTCTTTCTTACTTCTTTCTTACTTCTTTCTTACTTCTTTCTTTCTTACTTCTTTCTTACTTCTTTCTTACTTCTTTCTTACTTATTTCTTACTTCTTTCTTACTTCTTTCTTACTTCTTTCTTACTTCTTTCTAACTTCTTTCTTACTTTTTTCTTACTTCTTTCTTACTTCTTTCTTACTTCTTTCTTTCTTACTTCTTTCTTACTTCTTTCATACTTCTTTCTTTCTTCTTTCTTACTTCTTTCTTCATTCCTTCTTAATTCTTTCTTTCTTCTTTCTTACTTCTTTCTTCTTTCTTCTTTCTTTCTTACTTCTTTCTTACTTCTTTCTTACTTCTTTCTTACTTCTTTCTTACATATTTCTTACTTCTTTCTAACTTCTTTCTTACTTCTTTCTTCTTTCTTTCTTGCTTCTTTCTTACTTCTTTCATACTTCTTTCTTTCTTCTTCCATACTTCTTTCTTCTTTCTTTCTTACATCTTTCTTACTTCTTTCTTACTTCTTTCTTACTTCTTTCTTCATTCCTTCTTACTTCTTTCTTACTCCTTTCTTACTTCTTTCTTACTTCTTTCTTACTTCTTTCTTCATTCCTTCTTACTTCTTTCAATCTTCTTTCTTAATTCTTTCTTACTTCTTTCTTACTTCTTTCTTTCTTACTTCTTTCTTACTTCTTTATTACTTCTTTCTAACTTCTTTCTTCTTTCTTTCTTACTTCCTTCTTACTTCTTTCTTTCTTCTTTCTTACTTCTTTATTTCTTCTTTCTTACTTCTTTCTTTCTTCTTTCTTACTTCTTTCTTACTTTTTTCTTTCTTCTTTCTTACTTATTTCTTTCTTCTTTCTTACTTCTTTCTTACTTCTTTCTTCTCTCTTTCTTAGTTCTTTCTTACTTCTTTTTTACTTCTTACTTACTTCTTTCTTACTTCTTTCTTACTTCTTTCTTACTTCTTTCATACTTCTTTCTTACTTCTTTCTAACTTCTTTTTTCTTCTTTCTTACTTCTTTCTTACTTCTTTCTTACTTATTTCTTACTTCTTTCTAACTTCTTTCTTACTTCTTTCTTCTTCCTTTCTTTCTTCTTTCTTACTTCTTTCTTACTTCTTTCTTACTTCTTTCTTACTTTTTTCTTACTTCTTTCTAACTTCTTTCATACTTCTTTCTTACTTCTTTCTTACTTCTTTCTTACTTCTTTCTTACTTCTTTCGTACTTCTTTCTTACTTCTTTCATACTTCTTTCTTACTTCTTTCTTACTTCTTTCTTACTTCTTTCTTACTTCTTTCTTTCTTCTTTCTTACTTCTTTCTTACTTCTTTCTTACTTCTTTCTAACTTCTTTTTTCTTCTTTCTTACTTCTTTCTTACTTCTTTCTTACTTCTTTCTTACTCCTTTCTTACTTCTTTCTTACTTCTTTCTTACTTCTTTCTTCATTCCTTCTTACTTCTTTCAAACTTCTTTCTTACTTCCTTCTTACTTCTTTCTTTCTTCTTTCTTACTTCTTTATTTCTTCTTTCTTACTTCTTTCTTTCTTCTTTCTTACTTCTTTCTTACTTTTTTCTTTCTTCTTTCTTACTTATTTCTTTCTTCTTTCTTACTTCTTTCTTACTTCTTTCTTCTCTCTTTCTTAGTTCTTTCTTACTTCTTTTTCACTTCTTACTTACTTCTTTCTTACTTCTTTCTTACTTCTTTCTTACTTCTTTCATACTTCTTTCTTACTTCTTTCTAACTTCTTTTTTCTTCTTTCTTACTTCTTTCTTACTTCTTTCTTACTTCTTTCTTCTTTCATTCTTTCTTCTTTCTTACTTCTTTCTTACTTCTTTCTAACTTCTTTCTTACGTCTTTCTTACTTCTTGCTTACTTCTTTCTTTCTTCTTTCTTACTTCTTTCTTTCTTCTTTCTTACTTCTTTCTTACTTCTTTCTTCATTCCTTCTTACTCCTTTCTTTCTTCTTTCTTTCTTCTTTCTTAATTCTTTCTTACTTCTTTCTTAATTCTTTCTAACTTCTTTTTTCTTCTTTCTTACTTCTTTCTTACTTCTTTCTTACTTATTTCTTACTTCTTTCTAACTTCTTTCTTACTTCTTTCTTACTTCTTTCTAACTTCTTTCTTACTTCTTTCTTACTTCTTTCTTACTTCTTTCTTACTTTTTTCTTACTTCTTTCTAACTTCTTTCATACTTCTTTCTTACTTCTTTCTTACTTCTTTCTTGCTTCTTTCTTACTTCTTTCATACTTCTTTCTTTCTTCTTCCATACTTCTTTCTTCTTTCTTTCTTACATCTTTCTTACTTCTTTCTTACTCCTTTCTTACTTCTTTCTTCATTCCTTCTTACTTCTTTCTTACTTCTTTCTTACTCCTTTCTTACTTCTTTCTTACTTCTTTCTTACTTCTTTCTTCATTCCTTCTTACTTCTTTCAAACTTCTTTCTTACTTCTTTCTTACTTCTTTCTTACTTCTTTCTTTCTTACTTCTTTCTTACTTCTTTATTACTTCTTTCTAACTTCTTTTTTCTTCTTTCTTACTTCTTTCTTACTTCTTTCTTCTTTCTTTCTTACTTCCTTCTTACTTCTTTCTTTCTTCTTTCTTACTTCTTTATTTCTTCTTTCTTACTTCTTTCTTTCTTCTTTCTTACTTCTTTCTTACTTTTTTCTTTCTTCTTTCTTACTTATTTCTTTCTTCTTTCTTACTTCATTCTTACTTCTTTCTTCTCTCTTTCTTAGTTCTTTCTTACTTCTTTTTTACTTCTTACTTACTTCTTTCTTACTTCTTTCTTACTTCTTTCTTACTTCTTTCATACTTCTTTCTTACTTCTTTCTAACTTCTTTTTTCTTCTTTCTTACTTCTTTCTTACTTCTTTCTTACTTCTTTCTTCTTTCTTTCTTTCTTCTTTCTTACTTCTTTCTTACTTCTTTCTAACTTCTTTCTTACGTCTTTCTTACTTCTTGCTTACTTCTTTCTTTCTTCTTTCTTACTTCTTTCTTTCTTCTTTCTTACTTCTTTCTTACTTCTTTCTTCATTCCTTCTTACTTCTTTCTTTCTTCTTTCTTTCTTCTTTCTTAATTCTTTCTTACTTCTTTCTTAATTCTTTCTAACTTCTTTTTTCTTCTTTCTTACTTCTTTCTTACTTCTTTCTTACTTATTTCTTACTTCTTTCTAACTTCTTTCTTACTTCTTTCTTACTTCTTTCTAACTTCTTTCTTACTTCTTTCTTCTTCCTTTCTTTCTTCTTTCTTACTTCTTTCATACTTCTTTCTTACTTCTTTCTTACTTCTTTCTTACTTCTTTCTTACTTCTTTCGTACTTCTTTCTTACTTCTTTCATACTTCTTTCTTACTTCTTTCTTACTTCTTTCTTACTTCTTTCTTACTTCTTTCTTTCTTCTTTCTTACTTCTTTCTTACTTCTTTCTTACTTCTTTCTAACTTCTTTTTTCTTCTTTCTTACTTCTTTCTTACTTCTTTCTTACTTCTTTCTTACTCCTTTCTTACTTCTTTCTTACTTCTTTCTTACTTCTTTCTTCATTCCTTCTTACTTCTTTCAAACTTCTTTCTTACTTCCTTCTTACTTCTTTCTTTCTTCTTTCTTACTTCTTTATTTCTTCTTTCTTACTTCTTTCTTTCTTCTTTCTTACTTCTTTCTTACTTTTTTCTTTCTTCTTTCTTACTTATTTCTTTCTTCTTTCTTACTTCTTTCTTACTTCTTTCTTCTCTCTTTCTTAGTTCTTTCTTACTTCTTTTTTACTTCTTACTTACTTCTTTCTTACTTCTTTCTTACTTCTTTCTTACTTCTTTCATACTTCTTTCTTACTTCTTTCTAACTTCTTTTTTCTTCTTTCTTACTTCTTTCTTACTTCTTTCTTACTTCTTTCTTCTTTCATTCTTTCTTCTTTCTTACTTCTTTCTTACTTCTTTCTAACTTCTTTCTTACGTCTTTCTTACTTCTTGCTTACTTCTTTCTTTCTTCTTTCTTACTTCTTTCTTTCTTCTTTCTTACTTCTTTCTTACTTCTTTCTTCATTCCTTCTTACTCCTTTCTTTCTTCTTTCTTTCTTCTTTCTTAATTCTTTCTTACTTCTTTCTTAATTCTTTCTAACTTCTTTTTTCTTCTTTCTTACTTCTTTCTTACTTCTTTCTTACTTATTTCTTACTTCTTTCTAACTTCTTTCTTACTTCTTTCTTACTTCTTTCTAACTTCTTTCTTACTTCTTTCTTACTTCTTTCTTACTTCTTTCTTACTTTTTTCTTACTTCTTTCTAACTTCTTTCATACTTCTTTCTTACTTCTTTCTTACTTCTTTCTTGCTTCTTTCTTACTTCTTTCATACTTCTTTCTTTCTTCTTCCATACTTCTTTCTTCTTTCTTTCTTACATCTTTCTTACTTCTTTCTTACTCCTTTCTTACTTCTTTCTTCATTCCTTCTTACTTCTTTCTTACTTCTTTCTTACTCCTTTCTTACTTCTTTCTTACTTCTTTCTTACTTCTTTCTTCATTCCTTCTTACTTCTTTCAAACTTCTTTCTTACTTCTTTCTTACTTCTTTCTTACTTCTTTCTTTCTTACTTCTTTCTTACTTCTTTATTACTTCTTTCTAACTTCTTTTTTCTTCTTTCTTACTTCTTTCTTACTTCTTTCTTCTTTCTTTCTTACTTCCTTCTTACTTCTTTCTTTCTTCTTTCTTACTTCTTTATTTCTTCTTTCTTACTTCTTTCTTTCTTCTTTCTTACTTCTTTCTTACTTTTTTCTTTCTTCTTTCTTACTTATTTCTTTCTTCTTTCTTACTTCATTCTTACTTCTTTCTTCTCTCTTTCTTAGTTCTTTCTTACTTCTTTTTTACTTCTTACTTACTTCTTTCTTACTTCTTTCTTACTTCTTTCTTACTTCTTTCATACTTCTTTCTTACTTCTTTCTAACTTCTTTTTTCTTCTTTCTTACTTCTTTCTTACTTCTTTCTTACTTCTTTCTTCTTTCTTTCTTTCTTCTTTCTTACTTCTTTCTTACTTCTTTCTAACTTCTTTCTTACGTCTTTCTTACTTCTTGCTTACTTCTTTCTTTCTTCTTTCTTACTTCTTTCTTTCTTCTTTCTTACTTCTTTCTTACTTCTTTCTTCATTCCTTCTTACTTCTTTCTTTCTTCTTTCTTTCTTCTTTCTTAATTCTTTCTTACTTCTTTCTTAATTCTTTCTAACTTCTTTTTTCTTCTTTCTTACTTCTTTCTTACTTCTTTCTTACTTATTTCTTACTTCTTTCTAACTTCTTTCTTACTTCTTTCTTACTTCTTTCTAACTTCTTTCTTACTTCTTTCTTCTTCCTTTCTTTCTTCTTTCTTACTTCTTTCTTACTTCTTTCTTACTTCTTTCTTACTTTTTTCTTACTTCTTTCTAACTTCTTTCATACTTCTTTCTTACTTCTTTCTTACTTCTTTCTTACTTCTTTCATACTTCTTTCTTACTTTTTTCTTACTTCTTTCTTACTTCTTTCTTACTTCTTTCTTTCTTCTTTCTTACTTCTTTCTTACTTCTTTCTTACTTCTTTCTAACTTCTTTTTTCTTCTTTCTTACTTCTTTCTTACTTCTTTCTTACTTCTTTCTTACTTCTTTCTTTCTTACTTCTTTCTTACTTCTTTCTTACTTCTTTCTTACTTCTTTCTTACTTCTTTCTTACTTCTTTCTTACTTCTTTCTTTCTTCTTTCTTACTTCTTTCATACTTCTTTCTTACTTCTTTCTTTCTTCTTTCTTACTTCTTTCTTACTTCTTTCTTACTTCTTTCTTCTTTCTTTCTTACTTCTTTCTTGCTTCTTTCTTACTTCTTTACTACTTCTTTCTGATTCTTTCTTACTTCTTTCTTACTTCTTTCTTACTTCTTTCATACTTCTTTCTTTCTTCTTTCTTTCTTCTTTCTTACTTCTTTCTTACTTCTTTCTTCATTCCTTCTTACTTCTTTCAAACTTCTTTCTTACTTCTTTCTTACTTCTTTCTTACTTCTTTCTTTCTTCTTTCTTACTTCTTTCTTTCTTCTTTCTTACTTCTTTCTTATTTCTTTCTTCTTTCTTTCTTACTACTTTCCTACTTCTTTCTTACTTCTTTCTTACTTCTTTCTTCTTTCTTACTTATTTATTCATTCCTTCTTACTTCTTTCTTACTTCTTTCTTACTTCTTGCTTACTTCTTTCTTTCTTCTTCTTTCTTTCTTACTTCTTTCTTACTTCTTCCTTACTTCCTTCTTACTTCTTTCTTTCTTCTTTCTTACTTCTTTCATACTTCTTTCTTACTTCTTTCATTCTTCTTTCTTACTTCTTTCTTACTTCTTTCTTACTTCTTTCTTACTTATTTCTTCTTTCTTTCTTACTTCTTTCTTACTTCTTTCTTACTTCTTTCTTACTTCTTTCTTACTTCTTTCTTACTTCTTTCTTACTTCTTTCTTTCTTCTTTCTTACTTCTTTCATACTTCTTTCTTACTTCTTTCTTACTTCTTTCTAACTTCTTTTTTCTCCTTTCTTACTTCTTTCTTACTTCTTTCTTACTTCTTTCTTACTTCTTTCTTTCTTACTTCTTTCTTACTTCTTTCTTACTTCTTTCTTACTTCTTTCTTACTTCTTTCTTACTTCTTTCTTACTTCTTTCTTTCTTCTTTCTTACTTCTTTCATACTTCTTTCTTACTTCTTTCTTTCTTCTTTCTTACTTCTTTCTTACTTCTTTCTTACTTCTTTCTTCTTTCTTTCTTACTTCTTTCTTACTTCTTTCTTACTTCTTTCTTACTTCTTTCTTACTTCTTTCTTCATTCCTTCTTACTTCTTTCTTACTTCTTGCTTACTTCTTTCTTACTTCTTTCATACTTCTTTGTTCTTTCTTTCTTTCTTCTTACTTTCTTCTTTCTTCTTTCTTAGTTCTTTCTTACTTCTTTCTAACTTCATTTTTCTTCTTTCTTACTTCTTTCTTACTTCTTTCTTACTTATTTCTTACTTCTTTCTTACTTCTTTCTTACTTCTTTCTAACTTCTTTCTTACTTCTTTCTTACTTCTTTCTTACTTCTTTCTTACTTCTTTCTTTCTTACTTCTTTCTTACTTCTTTCATACTTCTTTCTTTCTTCTTTCTTACTTCTTTCTTCATTCCTTCTTACTTCTTTCTTTCTTTCTTCTTACTTCTTTCTTACTTCTTTCTTCTTTCTTTCTTACTTCTTTCTTACTTCTTTCTTACTTCTTTCTTTCTTCTTTCTTACTTCTTTCTTTCTTTTTTCTTACTTCTTTCTTACTTCTTTCTTTCTTACTTCTTTCTTACTTCTTTCTTACTTCTTTCTTACTTATTTCTTACTTCTTTCTAACTTCTTTCTTACTTCTTTCTTACTTCTTTCTAACTTCTTTCTTACTTCTTTCTTACTTCTTTCTTTCTTGCTTCTTTCTTTCTTCTTTCATACTTCTTTCTTTCTTCTTCCTTACTTCTTTCTTCTTTCTTTCTTACATCTTTCTTACTTCTTTCTTACTTCTTCCATACTTCTTTCTTACTTCTTTCTTCATTCCTTCTTACTTCTTTCTTACTTCTTTCTTACTCCTTTCTTACTTCTTTCTTAGTTCTTTCTTCATTCCTTCTTACTTCTTTCAAACTTCTTTCTTACTTCTTTCTTACTTCTTTCTTACTTCTTTCTTTCTTCTTTCTTACTTCTTTCTTTCTTCTTTCTTACTTCTTTCTTACTTCTTTCTTCTTTCTTTCTTACTACTTCCTTACTTCTTTCTTACTTCTTTCTTACTTCTTTCTTCTTTCTTACTTATTTATTCATTCCTTCTTACTTCTTTCTTACTTCTTTCTTACTTCTTGCTTACTTCTTTCTTTCTTCTTCTTTCTTTCTTACTTCTTTCTTACTTCTTCCTTACTTCCTTCTTACTTCTTTCTTTCTTCTTTCTTACTTCTTTCATACTTCTTTCTTACTTCTTTCTTACTTCTTTCTTACTTCTTTCTTACTTCTTTCTAACTTCTTTTTTCTTCTTTCTTACTTCTTTCTTACTTCTTTCTTACTTCTTTCTTCTTTCTTTCTTTCTTCTTTCTTACTTCTTTCTTACTTCTTTCTTACTTCTTTCTAACTTCTTTTTTCTTCTTTCTTACTTCTTTCTTACTTCTTTCTTACTTCTTTCTTCTTTCTTTCTTACTACTTTCTTACTTCTTTCTTACTTCTTTCTTACTTCTTTCTTCTTTCTTACTTATTTATTCATTCCTTCTTACTTCTTTCTTACTTCTTTCTTACTTCTTGCTTACTTCTTTCTTTCTTCTTCTTTCTTTCTTACTTCTTTCTTACTTCTTCCTTACTTCCTTCTTACTTCTTTCTTTCTTCTTTCTTACTTCTTTCATACTTCTTTCTTACGTCTTTCTTACTTCTTGCTTACTTCTTTCTTTCTTCTTTCTTACTTCTTTCTTTCTTCTTTCTTACTTCTTTCTTACTTCTTTCTTCATTCCTTCTTACTTCTTTCTTTCTTCTTTCTTTCTTCTTTCTTAATTCTTTCTTACTTCTTTCTTAATTCTTTCTAACTTCTTTTTTCTTCTTTCTTACTTCTTTCTTACTTCTTTCTTACTTATTTCTTACTTCTTTCTTACTTCTTTCTTACTTCTTTCTTACTTTTTTCTTACTTCTTTCTCACTTCTTTCATACTTCTTTCTTACTTCTTTCTTACTTCTTTCTTGCTTCTTTCTTACTTCTTTCATACTTCTTTCTTTCTTCTTCCATACTTCTTTCTTCTTTCTTTCTTACATCTTTCTTACTTCTTTCTTACATCTTTCTTACTTCTTTCTTCATTCCTTCTTACTTCTTTCTTACTTCTTTCTTACTCCTTTCTTACTTCTTTCTTACTTCTTTCTTACTTTTTTCTTCATTCCTTCTTACTTCTTTCAAACTTCTTTCTTACTTCTTTCTTACTTCTTTCTTACTTCTTTCTTTCTTACTTCTTTCTTACTTCTTTATTACTTCTTTCTAACTTCTTTTTTCTTCTTTCTTACTTCTTTCTAACTTCTTTTTTCTTCTTTCTTACTTCTTTCTTACTTCTTTCTTACTTCTTTCTTCTTTCTTTCTTTCTTCTTTCTTACTTCTTTCTTACTTCTTTCTAACTTCTTTCTTACGTCTTTCTTACTTCTTGCTTACTTCTTTCTTTCTTCTTTCTTACTTCTTTCTTTCTTCTTTCTTACTTCTTTCTTACTTCTTTCTTCATTCCTTCTTACTTCTTTCTTTCTTCTTTCTTTCTTCTTTCTTAATTCTTTCTTACTTCTTTCTTAATTCTTTCTAACTTCTTTTTTCTTCTTTCTTACTTCTTTCTTACTTCTTTCTTACTTATTTCTTACTTCTTTCTAACTTCTTTCTTACTTCTTTCTTACTTCTTTCTAACTTCTTTCTTACTTCTTTCTTCTTCCTTTCTTTCTTCTTTCTTACTTCTTTCTTACTTCTTTCTTACTTCTTTCTTACTTTTTTCTTACTTCTTTCTAACTTCTTTCATACTTCTTTCTTACTTCTTTCTTACTTCTTTCTTACTTCTTTCTTAATTCTTTCGTACTTCTTTCTTACTTCTTTCATACTTCTTTCTTACTTCTTTCTTACTTCTTTCTTACTTCTTTCTTACTTCTTTCTTTCTTCTTTCTTACTTCTTTCTTACTTCTTTCTTACTTCTTTCTAACTTCTTTTTTCTTCTTTCTTACTTCTTTCTTACTTCTTTCTTACTTCTTTCTTACTTCTTTCTTTCTTACTTCTTTCTTACTTCTTTCTTACTTATTTCTTACTTCTTTCTTACTTCTTTCTTACTTCTTTCTTACTTCTTTCTTACTTCCTTCTTTCTTCTTTCTTACTTCTTTCATACTTCTTTCTTACTTCTTTCTTTCTTCTTTCTTACTTCTTTCTTACTTCTTTCTTACTTCTTTCTTCTTTCTTTCTTACTTCTTTCTTGCTTCTTTCTTACTTCTTTACTACTTCTTTCTGATTCTTTCTTACTTCTTTCTTACTTCTTTCTTACTTTTTTCTTCATTCCTTCTTACTTCTTTCAAACTTCTTTCTTACTCCTTTCTTACTTCTTTCTTACTTCTTTCTTTCTTACTTCTTTCTTACTTCTTTATTACTTCTTTCTAACTTCTTTTTTCTTCTTTCTTACTTCTTTCTAACTTCTTTTTTCTTCTTTCTTACTTCTTTCTTACTTCTTTCTTACTTCTTTCTTCTTTCTTTCTTTCTTCTTTCTTACTTCTTTCTTACTTCTTTCTAACTTCTTTCTTACGTCTTTCTTACTTCTTGCTTACTTCTTTCTTTCTTACTTCCTTCTTACTTCTTTCTTTCTTCTTTCTTACTTCTTTCTTACTTCTTTCTTCATTCCTTCTTACTTCTTTCTTTCTTCTTTCTTTCTTCTTTCTTAATTCTTTCTTACTTCTTTCTTAATTCTTTCTAACTTCTTTTTTCTTCTTTCTTACTTCTTTCTTACTTCTTTCTTACTTATTTCTTACTTCTTTCTAACTTCTTTCTTACTTCTTTCTTACTTCTTTCTAACTTCTTTCTTACTTCTTTCTTCTTCCTTTCTTTCTTCTTTCTTACTTCTTTCTTACTTCTTTCTTACTTCTTTCTTACTTTTTTCTTACTTCTTTCTAACTTCTTTCATACTTCTTTCTTACTTCTTTCTTACTTCTTTCTTACTTCTTTCTTACTTCTTTCTTACTTCTTTCTTACTTCTTTCTTTCTTCTTTCTTACTTCTTTCATACTTCTTTCTTACTTCTTTCTTTCTTCTTTCTTACTTCTTTCTTACTTCTTTCTTACTTCTTTCTTCTTTCTTTCTTACTTCTTTCTTACTTCTTTCTTACTTCTTTCTTACTTCTTTCTTCATTCCTTCTTACTTCTTTCTTACTTCTTGCTTACTTCTTTCTTACTTCTTTCATACTTCTTTGTTCTTTCTTTCTTTCTTCTTACTTTCTTCTTTCTTCTTTCTTAGTTCTTTCTTACTTCTTTCTAACTTCATTTTTCTTCTTTCTTACTTCTTTCTTACTTCTTTCTTACTTATTTCTTACTTCTTTCTTACTTCTTTCTTACTTCTTTCTAACTTCTTTCTTACTTCTTTCTTACTTCTTTCTTACTTCTTTCTTACTTCTTTCTTTCTTACTTCTTTCTTACTTCTTTCATACTTCTTTCTTTCTTCTTTCTTACTTCTTTCTTCATTCCTTCTTACTTCTTTCTTTCTTTCTTCTTACTTCTTTCTTACTTCTTTCTTCTTTCTTTCTTACTTCTTTCTTACTTCTTTCTTACTTCTTTCTTACTTCTTTCTTTCTTCTTTCTTACTTCTTTCTTTCTTTTTTCTTACTTCTTTCTTACTTCTTTCTTTCTTACTTCTTTCTTACTTCTTTCTTACTTCTTTCTTACTTATTTCTTACTTCTTTCTAACTTCTTTCTTACTTCTTTCTTACTTCTTTCTAACTTCTTTCTTACTTCTTTCTTACTTCTTTCTTTCTTGCTTCTTTCTTTCTTCTTTCATACTTCTTTCTTTCTTCTTCCTTACTTCTTTCTTCTTTCTTTCTTACATCTTTCTTACTTCTTTCTTACTTCTTCCATACTTCTTTCTTACTTCTTTCTTCATTCCTTCTTACTTCTTTCTTACTTCTTTCTTACTCCTTTCTTACTTCTTTCTTAGTTCTTTCTTCATTCCTTCTTACTTCTTTCAAACTTCTTTCTTACTTCTTTCTTACTTCTTTCTTACTTCTTTCTTTCTTCTTTCTTACTTCTTTCTTTCTTCTTTCTTACTTCTTTCTTACTTCTTTCTTCTTTCTTTCTTACTACTTCCTTACTTCTTTCTTACTTCTTTCTTACTTCTTTCTTCTTTCTTACTTATTTATTCATTCCTTCTTACTTCTTTCTTACTTCTTTCTTACTTCTTGCTTACTTCTTTCTTTCTTCTTCTTTCTTTCTTACTTCTTTCTTACTTCTTCCTTACTTCCTTCTTACTTCTTTCTTTCTTCTTTCTTACTTCTTTCATACTTCTTTCTTACTTCTTTCTTACTTCTTTCTTACTTCTTTCTTACTTCTTTCTAACTTCTTTTTTCTTCTTTCTTACTTCTTTCTTACTTCTTTCTTACTTCTTTCTTCTTTCTTTCTTTCTTCTTTCTTACTTCTTTCTTACTTCTTTCTTACTTCTTTCTAACTTCTTTTTTCTTCTTTCTTACTTCTTTCTTACTTCTTTCTTACTTCTTTCTTCTTTCTTTCTTACTACTTTCTTACTTCTTTCTTACTTCTTTCTTACTTCTTTCTTCTTTCTTACTTATTTATTCATTCCTTCTTACTTCTTTCTTACTTCTTTCTTACTTCTTGCTTACTTCTTTCTTTCTTCTTCTTTCTTTCTTACTTCTTTCTTACTTCTTCCTTACTTCCTTCTTACTTCTTTCTTTCTTCTTTCTTACTTCTTTCATACTTCTTTCTTACGTCTTTCTTACTTCTTGCTTACTTCTTTCTTTCTTCTTTCTTACTTCTTTCTTTCTTCTTTCTTACTTCTTTCTTACTTCTTTCTTCATTCCTTCTTACTTCTTTCTTTCTTCTTTCTTTCTTCTTTCTTAATTCTTTCTTACTTCTTTCTTAATTCTTTCTAACTTCTTTTTTCTTCTTTCTTACTTCTTTCTTACTTCTTTCTTACTTATTTCTTACTTCTTTCTTACTTCTTTCTTACTTCTTTCTTACTTTTTTCTTACTTCTTTCTCACTTCTTTCATACTTCTTTCTTACTTCTTTCTTACTTCTTTCTTGCTTCTTTCTTACTTCTTTCATACTTCTTTCTTTCTTCTTCCATACTTCTTTCTTCTTTCTTTCTTACATCTTTCTTACTTCTTTCTTACATCTTTCTTACTTCTTTCTTCATTCCTTCTTACTTCTTTCTTACTTCTTTCTTACTCCTTTCTTACTTCTTTCTTACTTCTTTCTTACTTTTTTCTTCATTCCTTCTTACTTCTTTCAAACTTCTTTCTTACTTCTTTCTTACTTCTTTCTTACTTCTTTCTTTCTTACTTCTTTCTTACTTCTTTATTACTTCTTTCTAACTTCTTTTTTCTTCTTTCTTACTTCTTTCTAACTTCTTTTTTCTTCTTTCTTACTTCTTTCTTACTTCTTTCTTACTTCTTTCTTACTTCTTTCTTACTTCTTTCTTACTTTTTTCTTACTTCTTTCTAACTTCTTTCATACTTCTTTCTTACTTCTTTCTTACTTCTTTCTTACTTCTTTCTTAATTCTTTCGTACTTCTTTCTTACTTCTTTCATACTTCTTTCTTACTTCTTTCTTACTTCTTTCTTACTTCTTTCTTACTTCTTTCTTTCTTCTTTCTTACTTCTTTCTTACTTCTTTCTTACTTCTTTCTAACTTCTTTTTTCTTCTTTCTTACTTCTTTCTTACTTCTTTCTTACTTCTTTCTTACTTCTTTCTTTCTTACTTCTTTCTTACTTCTTTCTTACTTATTTCTTACTTCTTTCTTACTTCTTTCTTACTTCTTTCTTACTTCTTTCTTACTTCCTTCTTTCTTCTTTCTTACTTCTTTCATACTTCTTTCTTACTTCTTTCTTTCTTCTTTCTTACTTCTTTCTTACTTCTTTCTTACTTCTTTCTTCTTTCTTTCTTACTTCTTTCTTGCTTCTTTCTTACTTCTTTACTACTTCTTTCTGATTCTTTCTTACTTCTTTCTTACTTCTTTCTTACTTTTTTCTTCATTCCTTCTTACTTCTTTCAAACTTCTTTCTTACTTCTTTCTTACTTCTTTCTTACTTCTTTCTTTCTTACTTCTTTCTTACTTCTTTATTACTTCTTTCTAACTTCTTTTTTCTTCTTTCTTACTTCTTTCTAACTTCTTTTTTCTTCTTTCTTACTTCTTTCTTACTTCTTTCTTACTTCTTTCTTCTTTCTTTCTTTCTTCTTTCTTACTTCTTTCTTACTTCTTTCTAACTTCTTTCTTACGTCTTTCTTACTTCTTGCTTACTTCTTTCTTTCTTACTTCCTTCTTACTTCTTTCTTTCTTCTTTCTTACTTCTTTCTTACTTCTTTCTTCATTCCTTCTTACTTCTTTCTTTCTTCTTTCTTTCTTCTTTCTTAATTCTTTCTTACTTCTTTCTTAATTCTTTCTAACTTCTTTTTTCTTCTTTCTTACTTCTTTCTTACTTCTTTCTTACTTATTTCTTACTTCTTTCTAACTTCTTTCTTACTTCTTTCTTACTTCTTTCTAACTTCTTTCTTACTTCTTTCTTCTTCCTTTCTTTCTTCTTTCTTACTTCTTTCTTACTTCTTTCTTACTTCTTTCTTACTTTTTTCTTACTTCTTTCTAACTTCTTTCATACTTCTTTCTTACTTCTTTCTTACTTCTTTCTTACTTCTTTCTTACTTCTTTCGTACTTCTTTCTTACTTCTTTCATACTTCTTTCTTACTTCTTTCTTACTTCTTTCTTACTTCTTTCTTACTTCTTTCTTTCTTCTTTCTTACTTCTTTCTTACTTCTTTCTTACTTCTTTCTAACTTCTTTTTTCTTCTTTCTTACTTCTTTCTTACTTCTTTCTTACTTCTTTCTTACTTCTTTCTTTCTTACTTCTTTCTTACTTCTTTCTTACTTCTTTCTTACTTCTTTCTTACTTCTTTCTTACTTCTTTCTTACTTCTTTCTTACTTCCTTCTTTCTTCTTTCTTACTTCTTTCATACTTCTTTCTTACTTCTTTCTTTCTTCTTTCTTACTTCTTTCTTACTTCTTTCTTACTTCTTTCTTCTTTCTTTCTTACTTCTTTCTTGCTTCTTTCTTACTTCTTTACTACTTCTTTCTGATTCTTTCTTACTTCTTTCTTACTTCTTTCTTACTTCTTTCTTACTTCTTTCTTTCTTCTTTCTTTCTTCTTTCTTACTTCTTTCTTACTTCTTTCTTTCTTTCTTCTTTCTTACTTCTTTCTTACTTCTTTCTTTCTTACTTCTTTCTTACTTCTTTCTTACTTATTTCTTACTTCTTTCTAACTTCTTTCTTACTTCTTTCTTACTTCTTTCTAACTTCTTTCTTACTTCTTTCTTACTTCTTTCTTTCTTTGTTCTTTCTTACTTCTTTCATACTTCTTTCTTTCTTCTTCCTTACTTCTTTCTTCTTTCTTTCTTACATATTTCTTACTTCTTTCTTACTTCTTCCTTACTTCTTTCTTACTTCTTTCTTCATTCCTTCTTACTTCTTTCTTACTTCTTTCTTACTCCTTTCTTACTTCTTTCTTACTTCTTTCTTACTTCTTTCTTCATTCCTTCTTACTTCTTTCAAACTTCTTTCTTACTTCTTTCTTACTTCTTTCTTACTTCTTTCTTTCTTCTTTCTTACTTCTTTCTTTCTTCTTTCTTACTTCTTTCTTATTTCTTTCTTCTTTCTTTCTTACTACTTTCTTACTTCTTTCTTACTTCTTTCTTACTTCTTTCTTCTTTCTTACTTATTTATTCATTCCTTCTTACTTCTTTCTTACTTCTTGCTTACTTCTTTCTTTCTTCTTTCTTTCTTACTTCTTTCTTACTTCTTCCTTACTTCCTTCTTACTTCTTTCTTTCTTCTTTCTTACTTCTTTCATACTTCTTTCTTACTTCTTTCATTCTTCTTTCTTACTTCTTTCTTACTTCTTTCTTACTTCTTTCTTACTTATTTCTTCTTTCTTTCTTACTTCTTTCTTACTTCTTTCTTACTTCTTTCTTCTTTCTTTCTTTCTTCTTTCTTACTTCTTTCTTACTTCTTTCTTACTTCTTTCTTACTTCTTTCTTTCTTACTTCTTTCTTACTTCTTTCTTACTTCTTTCTTACTTCTTTCTTACTTCTTTCTTACTTCTTTCTTACTTCTTTCTTTCTTCTTTCTTACTTCTTTCATACTTCTTTCTTAATTCTTTCTTTCTTCTTTCTTACTTCTTTCTTACTTCTTTCTTACTTCTTTCTTCTTTCTTTCTTACTTCTTTCTTACTTCTTTCTTACTTCTTTCTTACTTCTTCCTTACTTCCTTCTTACTTCTTTCATACTTCTTTCTTACTTCTTTCTTACTTCTTTCTAACTTCTTTTTTCTCCTTTCTTACTTCTTTCTTACTTCTTTCTTACTTCTTTCTTACTTCTTTCTTTCTTACTTCTTTCTTACTTCTTTCTTACTTCTTTCTTACTTCTTTCTTACTTCTTTCTTACTTCTTTCTTACTTCTTTCTTTCTTCTTTCTTACTTCTTTCATACTTCTTTCTTAATTCTTTCTTTCTTCTTTCTTACTTCTTTCTTACTTCTTTCTTACTTCTTTCTTCTTTCTTTCTTACTTCTTTCTTACTTCTTTCTTACTTCTTTCTTACTTCTTTCTTCATTCCTTCTTACTTCTTTCTTACTTCTTGCTTACTTCTTTCTTACTTCTTTCATACTTCTTTGTTCTTTCTTTCTTTCTTCTTACTTTCTTCTTTCTTCTTTCTTAGTTCTTTCTTACTTCTTTCTAACTTCATTTTTCTTCTTTCTTACTTCTTTCTTACTTCTTTCTTACTTCTTTCTTACTTATTTCTTACTTCTTTCTTACTTCTTTCTTACTTCTTTCTAACTTCTTTCTTACTTCTTTCTTACTTCTTTCTTACTTCTTTCTTACTTCTTTCTTTCTTACTTCTTTCTTACTTCTTTCATACTTCTTTCTTTCTTCTTTCTTACTTCTTTCTTCATTCCTTCTTACTTCTTTCTTTCTTCTTTCTTACTTCTTTCTTACTTCTTTCTTCTTTCTTTCTTACTTCTTTCTTACTTCTTTCTTACTTCTTTCTTACTTCTTTCTTTCTTCTTTCTTACTTCTTTCTTTCTTCTTTCTTACTTCTTTCTTACTTCTTTCTTTCTTACTTCTTTCTTACTTCTTTCTTACTTCTTTCTTACTTATTTCTTACTTCTTTCTAACTTCTTTCTTACTTCTTTCTTACTTCTTTCTAACTTCTTTCTTACTTCTTTCTTACTTCTTTCTTTCTTGCTTCTTTCTTTCTTCTTTCATACTTCTTTCTTTCTTCTTCCTTACTTCTTTCTTCTTTCTTTCTTACATCTTTCTTACTTCTTTCTTACTTCTTCCATACTTCTTTCTTACTTCTTTCTTCATTCCTTCTTACTTCTTTCTTACTTCTTTCTTACTCCTTTCTTACTTCTTTCTTACTTCTTTCTTCATTCCTTCTTACTTCTTTCAAACTTCTTTCTTACTTCTTTCTTACTTCTTTCTTACTTCTTTCTTTCTTCTTTCTTACTTCTTTCTTTCTTCTTTCTTACTTCTTTCTTACTTCTTTCTTCTTTCTTTCTTACTACTTTCTTACTTCTTTCTTACTTCTTTCTTACTTCTTTCTTCTTTCTTACTTATTTATTCATTCCTTCTTACTTCTTTCTTACTTCTTTCTTACTTCTTGCTTACTTCTTTCTTTCTTCTTCTTTCTTTCTTACTTCTTTCTTACTTCTTCCTTACTTCCTTCTTACTTCTTTCTTTCTTCTTTCTTACTTCTTTCATACTTCTTTCTTACTTCTTTCTTACTTCTTTCTTACTTCTTTCTTACTTCTTTCTAACTTCTTTTTTCTTCTTTCTTACTTCTTTCTTACTTCTTTCTTACTTCTTTCTTCTTTCTTTCTTTCTTCTTTCTTACTTCTTTCTTACTTCTTTCTTACTTCTTTCTAACTTCTTTTTTCTTCTTTCTTACTTCTTTCTTACTTCTTTCTTACTTCTTTCTTCTTTCTTTCTTACTACTTTCTTACTTCTTTCTTACTTCTTTCTTACTTCTTTCTTCTTTCTTACTTATTTATTCATTCCTTCTTACTTCTTTCTTACTTCTTTCTTACTTCTTGCTTACTTCTTTCTTTCTTCTTCTTTCTTTCTTACTTCTTTCTTACTTCTTCCTTACTTCCTTCTTACTTCTTTCTTTCTTCTTTCTTACTTCTTTCATACTTCTTTCTTACGTCTTTCTTACTTCTTGCTTACTTCTTTCTTTCTTCTTTCTTACTTCTTTCTTTCTTCTTTCTTACTTCTTTCTTACTTCTTTCTTCATTCCTTCTTACTTCTTTCTTTCTTCTTTCTTTCTTCTTTCTTAATTCTTTCTTACTTCTTTCTTAATTCTTTCTAACTTCTTTTTTCTTCTTTCTTACTTCTTTCTTACTTCTTTCTTACTTATTTCTTACTTCTTTCTAACTTCTTTCTTACTTCTTTCTTCTTCCTTTCTTTCTTCTTTCTTACTTCTTTCTTACTTCTTTCTTACTTCTTTCTTACTTCTTTCTTTCTTACTTCTTTCTTACTTCTTTATTACTTCTTTCTAACTTCTTTTTTCTTCTTTCTTACTTCTTTCTTACTTCTTTCTTCTTTCTTTCTTACTTCCTTCTTACTTCTTTCTTTCTTCTTTCTTACTTCTTTATTTCTTCTTTCTTACTTCTTTCTTTCTTCTTTCTTACTTCTTTCTTACTTTTTTCTTTCTTCTTTCTTACTTATTTCTTTCTTCTTTCTTACTTCTTTCTTACTTCTTTCTTCTCTCTTTCTTAGTTCTTTCTTACTTCTTTTTTACTTCTTACTTACTTCTTTCTTACTTCTTTCTTACTTCTTTCTTACTTCTTTCATACTTCTTTCTTACTTCTTTCTAACTTCTTTTTTCTTCTTTCTTACTTCTTTCTTACTTCTTTCTTACTTCTTTCTTCTTTCTTTCTTTCTTCTTTCTTACTTCTTTCTTACTTCTTTCTAACTTCTTTCTTACGTCTTTCTTACTTCTTGCTTACTTCTTTCTTTCTTCTTTCTTACTTCTTTCTTTCTTCTTTCTTACTTCTTTCTTACTTCTTTCTTCATTCCTTCTTACTTCTTTCTTTCTTCTTTCTTTCTTCTTTCTTAATTCTTTCTTACTTCTTTCTTAATTCTTTCTAACTTCTTTTTTCTTCTTTCTTACTTCTTTCTTACTTCTTTCTTACTTATTTCTTACTTCCTTCTAACTTCTTTCTTACTTCTTTCTTACTTCTTTCTAACTTCTTTCTTACTTCTTTCTTCTTCCTTTCTTTCTTCTTTCTTACTTCTTTCTTACTTCTTTCTTACTTCTTTCTTACTTTTTTCGTACTTCTTTCTTACTTCTTTCATACTTCTTTCTTACTTCTTTCTTACTTCTTTCTTACTTCTTTCTTACTTCTTTCTTTCTTCTTTCTTACTTCTTTCTTACTTCTTTCTTACTTCTTTCTAACTTCTTTTTTCTTCTTTCTTACTTCTTTCTTACTTCTTTCTTACTTCTTTCTTACTTCTTTCTTTCTTACTTCTTTCTTACTTCTTTCTTACTTCTTTCTTACTTCTTTCTTACTTCTTTCTTACTTCTTACTTCTTTCTTACTTCTTTCTTACTTCTTTCTTACTTCTTTCTTACTTCTTTCTTACTTCTTTCTTACTTCTTTCTTTCTTCTTTCTTACTTCTTTCATACTTCTTTCTTACTTCTTTCTTTCTTCTTTCTTACTTCTTTCTTACTTCTTTCTTACTTCTTTCTTCTTTCTTTCTTACTTCTTTCTTGCTTCTTTCTTACTTCTTTACTACTTCTTTCTGATTCTTTCTTACTTCTTTCTTACTTCTTTCTTACTTCTTTCTTACTTCTTTCTTTCTTCTTTCTTTCTTCTTTCTTACTTCTTTCTTACTTCTTTCTTTCTTTCTTCTTTCTTACTTCTTTCTTACTTCTTTCTTTCTTACTTCTTTCTTACTTCTTTCTTACTTATTTCTTACTTCTTTCTAACTTCTTTCTTACTTCTTTCTTACTTCTTTCTAACTTCTTTCTTACTTCTTTCTTACTTCTTTCTTTCTTGGTTCTTTCTTACTTCTTTCATACTTCTTTCTTTCTTCTTCCTTACTTCTTTCTTCTTTCTTTCTTACATATTTCTTACTTCTTTCTTACTTCTTCCTTACTTCTTTCTTACTTCTTTCTTCATTCCTTCTTACTTCTTTCAAACTTCTTTCTTACTTCTTTCTTACTTCTTTCTTACTTCTTTCTTTCTTCTTTCTTACTTCTTTCTTTCTTCTTTCTTACTTCTTTCTTATTTCTTTCTTCTTTCTTTCTTACTACTTTCTTACTTCTTTCTTACTTCTTTCTTACTTCTTTCTTCTTTCTTACTTATTTATTCATTCCTTCTTACTTCTTTCTTACTTCTTTCTTACTTCTTGCTTACTTCTTTCTTTCTTCTTCTTTCTTTCTTACTTCTTTCTTACTTCTTCCTTACTTCCTTCTTACTTCTTTCTTTCTTCTTTCTTACTTCTTTCATACTTCTTTCTTACTTCTTTCATTCTTCTTTCTTACTTCTTTCTTACTTCTTTCTTACTTCTTTCTTACTTATTTCTTCTTTCTTTCTTACTTCTTTCTTACTTCTTTCTTACTTCTTTCTTACTTCTTTCTTACTTCTTTCTTACTTCTTTCTTACTTCTTTCTTTCTTCTTTCTTACTTCTTTCATACTCTTTCTTACTTCTTTCTTACTTCTTTCTAACTTCTTTTTTCTCCTTTCTTACTTCTTTCTTACTTCTTTCTTACTTCTTTCTTACTTCTTTCTTTCTTACTTCTTTCTTACTTCTTTCTTACTTCTTTCTTACTTCTTTCTTACTTCTTTCTTACTTCTTTCTTACTTCTTTCTTTCTTCTTTCTTACTTCTTTCATACTTCTTTCTTACTTCTTTCTTTCTTCTTTCTTACTTCTTTTTTACTTCTTTCTTACTTCTTTCTTCTTTCTTTCTTACTTCTTACTTCTTTCTTACTTCTTTCTTACTTCTTTCTTACTTCTTTCTTCATTCCTTCTTACTTCTTTCTTACTTCTTGCTTACTTCTTTCTTACTTCTTTCATACTTCTTTGTTCTTTCTTTCTTTCTTCTTACTTTCTTCTTTCTTCTTTCTTAGTTCTTTCTTACTTCTTTCTAACTTCATTTTTCTTCTTTCTTACTTCTTTCTTACTTCTTTCTTACTTCTTTCTTACTTATTTCTTACTTCTTTCTTACTTCTTTCTTACTTCTTTCTAACTTCTTTCTTACTTCTTTCTTACTTCTTTCTTACTTCTTTCTTACTTCTTTCTTACTTCTTTCTTTCTTACTTCTTTCTTACTTCTTTCATACTTCTTTCTTTCTTCTTTCTTACTTCTTTCTTCATTCCTTCTTACTTCTTTCTAACTTCTTTCTTACGTCTTTCTTACTTCTTGCTTACTTCTTTCTTTCTTCTTTCTTACTTCTTTCTTTCTTCTTTCTTACTTCTTTCTTACTTCTTTCTTCATTCCTTCTTACTTCTTTCTTTCTTCTTTCTTTCTTCTTTCTTAATTCTTTCTTACTTCTTTCTTAATTCTTTCTAACTTCTTTTTTCTTCTTTCTTACTTCTTTCTTACTTCTTTCTTACTTATTTCTTACTTCCTTCTAACTTCTTTCTTACTTCTTTCTTACTTCTTTCTAACTTCTTTCTTACTTCTTTCTTCTTCCTTTCTTTCTTCTTTCTTACTTCTTTCTTACTTCTTTCTTACTTCTTTCTTACTTCTTTCTTACTTTTTTCGTACTTCTTTCTTACTTCTTTCATACTTCTTTCTTACTTCTTTCTTACTTCTTTCTTACTTCTTTCTTACTTCTTTCTTTCTTCTTTCTTACTTCTTTCTTACTTCTTTCTTACTTCTTTCTAACTTCTTTTTTCTTCTTTCTTACTTCTTTCTTACTTCTTTCTTACTTCTTTCTTACTTCTTTCTTTCTTACTTCTTTCTTACTTCTTTCTTACTTCTTTCTTACTTCTTTCTTACTTCTTTCTTACTTCTTACTTCTTTCTTACTTCTTTCTTACTTCTTTCTTACTTCTTTCTTACTTCTTTCTTACTTCTTTCTTACTTCTTTCTTTCTTCTTTCTTACTTCTTTCATACTTCTTTCTTACTTCTTTCTTTCTTCTTTCTTACTTCTTTCTTACTTCTTTCTTACTTCTTTCTTCTTTCTTTCTTACTTCTTTCTTGCTTCTTTCTTACTTCTTTACTACTTCTTTCTGATTCTTTCTTACTTCTTTCTTACTTCTTTCTTACTTCTTTCTTACTTCTTTCTTTCTTCTTTCTTTCTTCTTTCTTACTTCTTTCTTACTTCTTTCTTTCTTTCTTCTTTCTTACTTCTTTCTTACTTCTTTCTTTCTTACTTCTTTCTTACTTCTTTCTTACTTATTTCTTACTTCTTTCTAACTTCTTTCTTACTTCTTTCTTACTTCTTTCTAACTTCTTTCTTACTTCTTTCTTACTTCTTTCTTTCTTGGTTCTTTCTTACTTCTTTCATACTTCTTTCTTTCTTCTTCCTTACTTCTTTCTTCTTTCTTTCTTACATATTTCTTACTTCTTTCTTACTTCTTCCTTACTTCTTTCTTACTTCTTTCTTCATTCCTTCTTACTTCTTTCAAACTTCTTTCTTACTTCTTTCTTACTTCTTTCTTACTTCTTTCTTTCTTCTTTCTTACTTCTTTCTTTCTTCTTTCTTACTTCTTTCTTATTTCTTTCTTCTTTCTTTCTTACTACTTTCTTACTTCTTTCTTACTTCTTTCTTACTTCTTTCTTCTTTCTTACTTATTTATTCATTCCTTCTTACTTCTTTCTTACTTCTTTCTTACTTCTTGCTTACTTCTTTCTTTCTTCTTCTTTCTTTCTTACTTCTTTCTTACTTCTTCCTTACTTCCTTCTTACTTCTTTCTTTCTTCTTTCTTACTTCTTTCATACTTCTTTCTTACTTCTTTCATTCTTCTTTCTTACTTCTTTCTTACTTCTTTCTTACTTCTTTCTTACTTATTTCTTCTTTCTTTCTTACTTCTTTCTTACTTCTTTCTTACTTCTTTCTTACTTCTTTCTTACTTCTTTCTTACTTCTTTCTTACTTCTTTCTTTCTTCTTTCTTACTTCTTTCATACTTCTTTCTTACTACTTTCTTACTTCTTTCTAACTTCTTTTTTCTCCTTTCTTACTTCTTTCTTACTTCTTTCTTACTTCTTTCTTACTTCTTTCTTTCTTACTTCTTTCTTACTTCTTTCTTACTTCTTTCTTACTTCTTTCTTACTTCTTTCTTACTTCTTTCTTACTTCTTTCTTTCTTCTTTCTTACTTCTTTCATACTTCTTTCTTACTTCTTTCTTTCTTCTTTCTTACTTCTTTTTTACTTCTTTCTTACTTCTTTCTTCTTTCTTTCTTACTTCTTACTTCTTTCTTACTTCTTTCTTACTTCTTTCTTACTTCTTTCTTCATTCCTTCTTACTTCTTTCTTACTTCTTGCTTACTTCTTTCTTACTTCTTTCATACTTCTTTGTTCTTTCTTTCTTTCTTCTTACTTTCTTCTTTCTTCTTTCTTAGTTCTTTCTTACTTCTTTCTAACTTCATTTTTCTTCTTTCTTACTTCTTTCTTACTTCTTTCTTACTTCTTTCTTACTTATTTCTTACTTCTTTCTTACTTCTTTCTTACTTCTTTCTAACTTCTTTCTTACTTCTTTCTTACTTCTTTCTTACTTCTTTCTTACTTCTTTCTTACTTCTTTCTTTCTTACTTCTTTCTTACTTCTTTCATACTTCTTTCTTTCTTCTTTCTTACTTCTTTCTTCATTCCTTCTTACTTCTTTCTTTCTTCTTTCTTACTTCTTTCTTACTTCTTTCTTCTTTCTTTCTTACTTCTTTCTTACTTCTTTCTTACTTCTTTCTTACTTCTTTCTTTCTTCTTTCTTACTTCTTTCTTTCTTCTTTCTTACTTCTTTCTTACTTCTTTCTTTCTTACTTCTTTCTTACTTCTTTCTTACTTCTTTCTTACTTATTTCTTACTTCTTTCTAACTTCTTTCTTACTTCTTTCTTACTTCTTTCTAACTTCTTGCTTACTTCTTTCTTTCTTCTTTCTTTCTTGCTTCTTTCTTTCTTCTTTCATACTTCTTTCTTTCTTCTTCCTTACTTCTTTCTTCTTTCTTTCTTACATCTTTCTTACTTCTTTCTTACTTCTTCCATACTTCTTTCTTACTTCTTTCTTCATTCCTTCTTACTTCTTTCTTACTTCTTTCTTACTCCTTTCTTACTTCTTTCTTACTTCTTTCTTCATTCCTTCTTACTTCTTTCAAACTTCTTTCTTACTTCTTTCTTACTTCTTTCTTACTTCTTTCTTTCTTCTTTCTTACTTCTTTCTTTCTTCTTTCTTACTTCTTTCTTACTTCTTTCTTCTTTCTTTCTTACTACTTTCTTACTTCTTTCTTACTTCTTTCTTACTTCTTTCTTCTTTCTTACTTATTTATTCATTCCTTCTTACTTCTTTCTTACTTCTTTCTTACTTCTTGCTTACTTCTTTCTTTCTTCTTCTTTCTTTCTTACTTCTTTCTTACTTCTTCCTTACTTCCTTCTTACTTCTTTCTTTCTTCTTTCTTACTTCTTTCATACTTCTTTCTTACTTCTTTCTTACTTCTTTCTTACTTCTTTCTTACTTATTTCTAACTTCTTTTTTCTTCTTTCTTACTTCTTTCTTACTTCTTTCTTACTTCTTTCTTCTTTCTTTCTTTCTTCTTTCTTACTTCTTTCTTACTTCTTTCTTACTTCTTTCTTCTTTCTTTCTTACTACTTTCTTACTTCTTTCTTACTTCTTTCTTACTTCTTTCTTCTTTCTTACTTATTTATTCATTCCTTCTTACTTCTTTCTTACTTCTTTCTTACTTCTTGCTTACTTCTTTCTTTCTTCTTCTTTCTTTCTTACTTCTTTCTTACTTCTTCCTTACTTCCTTCTTACTTCTTTCTTTCTTCTTTCTTACTTCTTTCATACTTCTTTCTTACGTCTTTCTTACTTCTTGCTTACTTCTTTCTTTCTTCTTTCTTACTTCTTTCTTTCTTCTTTCTTACTTCTTTCTTACTTCTTTCTTCATTCCTTCTTACTTCTTTCTTTCTTCTTTCTTTCTTCTTTCTTAATTCTTTCTTACTTCTTTCTTAATTCTTTCTAACTTCTTTTTTCTTGTTTCTTACTTCTTTCTTACTTCTTTCTTACTTATTTCTTACTTCTTTCTAACTTCTTTCTTACTTCTTTCTTCTTCCTTTCTTACTTCTTTCATTCTTCTTTCTTACTTCTTTCTTACTTCTTTCTTACTTCTTTCTTACTTCTTTCTTACTTATTTCTTCTTTCTTTCTTACTTCTTTCTTACTTCTTTCTTACTTCTTTCTTACTTCTTTCTTACTTCTTTCTTTCCTCTTTCTTACTTCTTTCTTACTTCTTTCTTACTTCTTTCTAACTTCTTTTTTCTTCTTTCTTACTTCTTTCTTACTTCTTTCTTACTTCTTTCTTACTTCTTTCTTTCTTACTTCTTTCTTACTTCTTTCTTACTTCTTTCTTCTTTCTTTCTTACTTCTTTCTTACTTCTTTCTTACTTCTTTCTTACTTCTTTCTTCATTCCTTCTTACTTCTTTCTTACTTCTTACTTACTTCTTTCTTACTTCTTTCTTACTTCTTTCATACTTCTTTCTTACTTCTTTCTAACTTCTTTTTTCTTCTTTCTTTCTTCTTTCTTACTTCTTTCTTACTTCTTTCTAACTTCTTTCTTACGTCTTTCTTACTTCTTGCTTACTTCTTTCTTTCTTCTTTCTTACTTCTTTCTTTCTTCTTTCTTACTTCTTTCTTACTTCTTTCTTCATTCCTTCTTACTTCTTTCTTTCTTCTTTCTTTCTTCTTTCTTAATTCTTTCTTACTTCTTTCTTAATTCTTTCTAACTTCTTTTTCTTCTTTCTTACTTCTTTCTTACTTCTTTCTTACTTATTTCTTACTTCTTTCTAACTTCTTTCTTACTTCTTTCTTACTTCTTTCTAACTTCTTTCTTACTTCTTTCTTCTTCCTTTCTTTCTTCTTTCTTACTTCTTTCTTACTTCTTTCTTACTTCTTTCTTACTTTTTTCTTACTTCTTTCTAACTTCTTTCATACTTCTTTCTTACTTCTTTCTTACTTCTTTCTTGCTTCTTTCTTACTTCTTTCATACTTCTTTCTTTCTTCTTCCATACTTCTTTCTTCTTTCTTTCTTACATCTTTCTTACTTCTTTCTTACTTCTTTCTTACTTCTTTCTTCATTCCTTCTTACTTCCGTCTTACTTCTTTCTTACTCCTTTCTTACTTCTTTCTTACTTCTTTCTTACTTCTTTCTTCATTCCTCCTTACTGCTTTCAAACTTCTTTCTTACTTCTTTCTTACTTCTTTCTTACTTCTTTCTTTCTTACTTCTTTCTTACTTCTTTATTACTTCTTTCTAACTTCTTTTTTCTTCTTTCTTACTTCTTTCTTACTTCTTTCTTCTTTCTTTCTTACTTCCTTCTTACTTCTTTCTTTCTTCTTTCTTACTTCTTTATTTCTTCTTTCTTACTTCTTTCTTTCTTCTTTCTTACTTCTTTCTTACTTTTTTCTTTCTTCTTTCTTACTTATTTCTTTCTTCTTTCTTACTTCTTTCTTACTTCTTTCTTCTCTCTTTCTTAGTTCTTTCTTACTTCTTTTTTACTTCTTACTTACTTCTTTCTTACTTCTTTCTTACTTCTTTCATACTTCTTTCTTACTTCTTTCATACTTCTTTCTTACTTCTTTCTAACTTCTTTTTTCTTCTTTCTTACTTCTTTCTTACTTCTTTCTTACTTCTTTCTTCTTTCTTTCTTTCTTCTTTCTTACTTCTTTCTTACTTCTTTCTAACTTCTTTCTTACGTCTTTCTTACTTCTTGCTTACTTCTTTCTTTCTTCTTTCTTACTTCTTTCTTTCTTCTTTCTTACTTCTTTCTTACTTCTTTCTTCATTCCTTCTTACTTCTTTCTTTCTTACTTCTTTCTTACTTCTTTCTTTCTTCTTTCTTTCTTCTTTCTTACTTCTTTCTTACTTCTTTCTTTCTTTCTTCTTTCTTACTTCTTTCTTACTTCTTTCTTTCTTACTTCTTTCTTACTTCTTTCTTACTTATTTCTTACTTCTTTCTAACTTCTTTCTTACTTCTTTCTTACTTCTTTCTAACTTCTTTCTTACTTCTTTCTTACTTCTTTCTTTCTTGGTTCTTTCTTACTTCTTTCATACTTCTTTCTTTCTTCTTCCTTACTTCTTTCTTCTTTCTTTCTTACATATTTCTTACTTCTTTCTTACTTCTTCCTTACTTCTTTCTTACTTCTTTCTTCATTCCTTCTTACTTCTTTCAAACTTCTTTCTTACTTCTTTCTTACTTCTTTCTTACTTCTTTCTTTCTTCTTTCTTACTTCTTTCTTTCTTCTTTCTTACTTCTTTCTTATTTCTTTCTTCTTTCTTTCTTACTACTTTCTTACTTCTTTCTTACTTCTTTCTTACTTCTTTCTTCTTTCTTACTTATTTATTCATTCCTTCTTACTTCTTTCTTACTTCTTTCTTACTTCTTGCTTACTTCTTTCTTTCTTCTTCTTTCTTTCTTACTTCTTTCTTCCTTCTTCCTTACTTCCTTCTTACTTCTTTCTTTCTTCTTTCTTACTTCTTTCATACTTCTTTCTTACTTCTTTCATTCTTCTTTCTTACTTCTTTCTTACTTCTTTCTTACTTCTTTCTTACTTATTTCTTCTTTCTTTCTTACTTCTTTCTTACTTCTTTCTTACTTCTTTCTTACTTCTTTCTTACTTCTTTCTTACTTCTTTCTTACTTCTTTCTTTCTTCTTTCTTACTTCTTTCATACTTCTTTCTTACTTCTTTCTTACTTCTTTCTAACTTCTTTTTTCTCCTTTCTTACTTCTTTCTTACTTCTTTCTTACTTCTTTCTTACTTCTTTCTTTCTTACTTCTTTCTTACTTCTTTCTTACTTCTTTCTTACTTCTTTCTTACTTCTTTCTTACTTCTTTCTTACTTCTTTCTTTCTTCTTTCTTACTTCTTTCATACTTCTTTCTTACTTCTTTCTTTCTTCTTTCTTACTTCTTTTTTACTTCTTTCTTACTTCTTTCTTCTTTCTTTCTTACTTCTTACTTCTTTCTTACTTCTTTCTTACTTCTTTCTTACTTCTTTCTTCATTCCTTCTTACTTCTTTCTTACTTCTTGCTTACTTCTTTCTTACTTCTTTCATACTTCTTTGTTCTTTCTTTCTTTCTTCTTACTTTCTTCTTTCTTCTTTCTTAGTTCTTTCTTACTTCTTTCTAACTTCATTTTTCTTCTTTCTTACTTCTTTCTTACTTCTTTCTTACTTCTTTCTTACTTATTTCTTACTTCTTTCATACTTCTTTCTTTCTTCTTTCTTACTTCTTTCTTCATTCCTTCTTACTTCTTTCTTTCTTCTTTCTTACTTCTTTCTTACTTCTTTCTTCTTTCTTTCTTACTTCTTTCTTACTTCTTTCTTACTTCTTTCATTCTTCTTTCTTACTTCTTTCTTACTTCTTTCTTTCTTCTTTCTTACTTCTTTCTTACTTCTTTCTTTCTTACTTCTTTCTTACTTCTTTCTTACTTCTTTCTTACTTATTTCTTACTTCTTTCTAACTTCTTTCTTACTTCTTTCTTACTTCTTTCTAACTTCTTTCTTACTTCTTTCTTACTTCTTTCTTTCTTGCTTCTTTCTTTCTTCTTTCATACTTCTTTCTTTCTTCTTCCTTACTTCTTTCTTCTTTCTTTCTTACATCTTTCTTACTTCTTTCTTACTTCTTCCATACTTCTTTCTTACTTCTTTCTTCATTCCTTCTTACTTCTTTCTTACTTCTTTCTTACTCCTTTCTTACTTCTTTCTTACTTCTTTCTTCATTCCTTCTTACTTCTTTCAAACTTCTTTCTTACTTCTTTCTTACTTCTTTCTTACTTCTTTCTTTCTTCTTTCTTACTTCTTTCTTTCTTCTTTCTTACTTCTTTCTTACTTCTTTCTTCTTTCTTTCTTACTACTTTCTTACTTCTTTCTTACTTCTTTCTTACTTCTTTCTTCTTTCTTACTTATTTATTCATTCCTTCTTACTTCTTTCTTACTTCTTTCTTACTTCTTGCTTACTTCTTTCTTTCTTCTTCTTTCTTTCTTACTTCTTTCTTACTTCTTCCTTACTTCCTTCTTACTTCTTTCTTTCTTCTTTCTTACTTCTTTCATACTTCTTTCTTACTTCTTTCTTACTTCTTTCTTACTTCTTTCTTACTTCTTTCTAACTTCTTTTTTCTTCTTTCTTACTTCTTTCTTACTTCTTTCTTACTTCTTTCTTCTTTCTTTCTTTCTTCTTTCTTACTTCTTTCTTACTTCTTTCTTACTTCTTTCTTCTTTCTTTCTTACTACTTTCTTACTTCTTTCTTACTTCTTTCTTACTTCTTTCTTCTTTCTTACTTATTTATTCATTCCTTCTTACTTCTTTCTTACTTCTTTCTTACTTCTTGCTTACTTCTTTCTTTCTTCTTCTTTCTTTCTTACTTCTTTCTTACTTCTTCCTTACTTCCTTCTTACTTCTTTCTTTCTTCTTTCTTACTTCTTTCATACTTCTTTCTTACGTCTTTCTTACTTCTTGCTTACTTCTTTCTTTCTTCTTTCTTACTTCTTTCTTTCTTCTTTCTTACTTCTTTCTTACTTCTTGCTTCATTCCTTCTTACTTCTTTCTTTCTTCTTTCTTTCTTCTTTCTTAATTCTTTCTTACTTCTTTCTTAATTCTTTCTAACTTCTTTTTTCTTCTTTCTTACTTCTTTCTTACTTCTTTCTTACTTATTTCTTACTTCTTTCTAACTTCTTTCTTACTTCTTTCTTCTTCCTTTCTTACTTCTTTCATTCTTCTTTCTTAGTTCTTTCTTACTTCTTTCTTACTTCTTTCTTACTTCTTTCTTACTTATTTCTTCTTTCTTTCTTACTTCTTTCTTACTTCTTTCTTACTTCTTTCTTACTTCTTTCTTACTTCTTTCTTGCCTCTTTCTTACTTCTTTCTTACTTCTTTCTTACTTCTTTCTAACTTCTTTTTTCTTCTTTCTTACTTCTTTCTTACTTCTTTCTTACTTCTTTCTTACTTCTTTCTTTCTTACTTCTTTCTTACTTCTTTCTTACTTCTTTCTTCTTTCTTTCTTACTTCTTTCTTACTTCTTTCTTACTTCTTTCTTACTTCTTTCTTCATTCCTTCTTACTTCTTTCTTAATTCTTACTTACTTCTTTCTTACTTCTTTCTTACTTCTTTCTTACTTCTTTCATACTTCTTTCTTACTTCTTTCTAACTTCTTTTTTCTTCTTTCTTTCTTCTTTCTTACTTCTTTCTTACTTCTTTCTAACTTCTTTCTTACGTCTTTCTTACTTCTTGCTTACTTCTTTCTTTCTTCTTTCTTACTTCTTTCTTTCTTCTTTCTTACTTCTTTCTTACTTCTTTCTTCATTCCTTCTTACTTCTTTCTTTCTTCTTTCTTTCTTCTTTCTTAATTCTTTCTTACTTCTTTCTTAATGCTTTCTAACTTCTTTTTTCTTCTTTCTTACTTCTTTCTTACTTCTTTCTTACTTATTTCTTACTTCTTTCTAACTTCTTTCTTACTTCTTTCTTACTTCTTTCTAACTTCTTTCTTACTTCTTTCTTCTTCCTTTCTTTCTTCTTTCTTACTTCTTTCTTACTTCTTTCTTACTTCTTTCTTACTTTTTTCTTACTTCTTTCTAACTTCTTTCATACTTCTTTCTTACTTCTTTCTTACTTCTTTCTTGCTTCTTTCTTACTTCTTTCATACTTCTTTCTTTCTTCTTCCATACTTCTTTCTTCTTTCTTTCTTACATCTTTCTTACTTCTTTCTTACTTCTTTCTTACTTCTTTCTTCATTCCTTCTTACTTCTTTCTTACTTCTTTCTTACTCCTTTCTTACTTCTTTCTTACTTCTTTCTTACTTCTTTCTTCATTCCTTCTTACTTCTTTCAAACTTCTTTCTTACTTCTTTCTTACTTCTTTCTTACTTCTTTCTTTCTTACTTCTTTCTTACTTCTTTATTACTTCTTTCTAACTTCTTTTTTCTTCTTTCTTACTTCTTTCTTACTTCTTTCTTCTTTCTTTCTTACTTCCTTCTTACTTCTTTCTTTCTTCTTTCTTACTTCTTTATTTCTTCTTTCTTACTTCTTTCTTTCTTCTTTCTTACTTCTTTCTTACTTTTTTCTTTCTTCTTTCTTACTTATTTCTTTCTTCTTTCTTACTTCTTTCTTACTTCTTTCTTCTCTCTTTCTTAGTTCTTTCTTACTTCTTTTTTACTTCTTACTTACTTCTTTCTTACTTCTTTCTTACTTCTTTCATACTTCTTTCTTACTTCTTTCATACTTCTTTCTTACTTCTTTCTAACTTCTTTTTTCTTCTTTCTTACTTCTTTCTTACTTCTTTCTTACTTCTTTCTTCTTTCTTTCTTTCTTCTTTCTTACTTCTTTCTTACTTCTTTCTAACTTCTTTCTTACGTCTTTCTTACTTCTTGCTTACTTCTTTCTTTCTTCTTTCTTACTTCTTTCTTTCTTCTTTCTTACTTCTTTCTTACTTCTTTCTTCATTCCTTCTTACTTCTTTCTTTCTTCTTTCTTTCTTCTTTCTTAATTCTTTCTTACTTCTTTCTTAATTCTTTCTAACTTCTTTTTTCTTCTTTCTTACTTCTTTCTTACTTCTTTCTTACTTATTTCTTACTTCTTTCTAACTTCTTTCTTACTTCTTTCTTACTTCTTTCTAACTTCTTTCTTACTTCTTTCTTCTTCCTTTCTTTCTTCTTTCGTACTTCTTTCTTACTTCTTTCTTACTTCTTTCTTACTTTTTTCTTACTTCTTTCTAACTTCTTTCATACTTCTTTCTTACTTCTTTCTTACTTATTTCTTACTTCTTTCTTACTTCTTTCGTACTTCTTTCTTACTTCTTTCATACTTCTTTCTTACTTCTTTCTTACTTCTTTCTTACTTCTTTCTTACTTCTTTCTTTCTTCTTTCTTACTTCTTTCTTACTTCTTTTTACTTCTTTCTAACTTCTTTTTTCTTCTTTCTTACTTCTTTCTTACTTCTTTCTTACTTCTTTCTTACTTCTTTCTTTCTTACTTCTTTCTTACTTCTTTCTTACTTCTTTCTTACTTCTTTCTTACTTCTTTCTTACTTCTTTCTTACTTCTTTCTTTCTTCTTTCTTACTTCTTTCATACTTCTTTCTTACTTCTTTCTTTCTTCTTTCTTACTTCTTTCTTCTTTCTTTCTTACTTCTTTCTTGCTTCTTTCTTACTTCTTTACTACTTCTTTCTGATTCTTTCTTACTTCTTTCTTACTTCTTTCTTATTTCTTTCTTACTTCTTTCTTTCTTCTTTCTTACTTCTTTCTTTCTTCTTTCTTACTTCTTTCTTACTTCTTTCTTTCTTTCTTCTTTCTTACTTCTTTCTTACTTCTTTCTTTCTTACTTCTTTCTTACTTCTTTCTTACTTATTTCTTACTTCTTTCTAACTTCTTTCTTACTTCTTTCTTACTTCTTTCTAACTTCTTTCTTACTTCTTTCTTACTTCTTTCTTTCTTGGTTCTTTCTTACTTCTTTCATACTTCTTTCTTACTTATTTCTTACTTCTTTCTAACTTCTTTCTTACTTCTTTCTTACTTCTTTCTAACTTCTTTCTTACTTCTTTCTTCTTCCTTTCTTTCTTCTTTCTTACTTCTTTCTTACTTCTTTCTTACTTCTTTCTTACTTTTTTCTTACTTCTTTCTAACTTCTTTCATACTTCTTTCTTACTTCTTTCTTACTTCTTTCTTGCTTCTTTCTTACTTCTTTCATACTTCTTTCTTTCTTCTTCCATACTTCTTTCTTCTTTCTTTCTTACATCTTTCTTACTTCTTTCTTACTTCTTTCTTACTTCTTTCTTCATTCCTTCTTACTTCTTTCTTACTTCTTTCTTACTCCTTTCTTACTTCTTTCTTACTTCTTTCTTACTTCTTTCTTCATTCCTTCTTACTTCTTTCAAACTTCTTTCTTACTTCTTTCTTACTTCTTTCTTACTTCTTTCTTTCTTACTTCTTTCTTACTTCTTTATTACTTCTTTCTAACTTCTTTTTTCTTCTTTCTTACTTCTTTCTTACTTCTTTCTTCTTTCTTTCTTACTTCCTTCTTACTTCTTTCTTTCTTCTTTCTTACTTCTTTATTTCTTCTTTCTTACTTCTTTCTTTCTTCTTTCTTACTTCTTTCTTACTTTTTTCTTTCTTCTTTCTTACTTATTTCTTTCTTCTTTCTTACTTCTTTCTTACTTCTTTCTTCTCTCTTTCTTAGTTCTTTCTTACTTCTTTTTTACTTCTTACTTACTTCTTTCTTACTTCTTTCTTACTTCTTTCATACTTCTTTCTTACTTCTTTCATACTTCTTTCTTACTTCTTTCTAACTTCTTTTTTCTTCTTTCTTACTTCTTTCTTACTTCTTTCTTACTTCTTTCTTCTTTCTTTCTTTCTTCTTTCTTACTTCTTTCTTACTTCTTTCTAACTTCTTTCTTACGTCTTTCTTACTTCTTGCTTACTTCTTTCTTTCTTCTTTCTTACTTCTTTCTTTCTTCTTTCTTACTTCTTTCTTACTTCTTTCTTCATTCCTTCTTACTTCTTTCTTTCTTCTTTCTTTCTTCTTTCTTAATTCTTTCTTACTTCTTTCTTAATTCTTTCTAACTTCTTTTTTCTTCTTTCTTACTTCTTTCTTACTTCTTTCTTACTTATTTCTTACTTCTTTCTAACTTCTTTCTTACTTCTTTCTTACTTCTTTCTAACTTCTTTCTTACTTCTTTCTTCTTCCTTTCTTTCTTCTTTCGTACTTCTTTCTTACTTCTTTCTTACTTTTTTCTTACTTCTTTCTAACTTCTTTCATACTTCTTTCTTACTTCTTTCTTACTTCTTTCTTACTTCTTTCTTACTTCTTTCGTACTTCTTTCTTACTTCTTTCATACTTCTTTCTTACTTCTTTCTTACTTCTTTCTTACTTCTTTCTTACTTCTTTCTTTCTTCTTTCTTACTTCTTTCTTACTTCTTTTTACTTCTTTCTAACTTCTTTTTTCTTCTTTCTTACTTCTTTCTTACTTCTTTCTTACTTCTTTCTTACTTCTTTCTTTCTTACTTCTTTCTTACTTCTTTCTTACTTCTTTCTTACTTCTTTCTTACTTCTTTCTTACTTCTTTCTTACTTCTTTCTTTCTTCTTTCTTACTTCTTTCATACTTCTTTCTTACTTCTTTCTTTCTTCTTTCTTACTTCTTTCTTTCTTTCTTACTTCTTTCTTGCTTCTTTCTTACTTCTTTACTACTTCTTTCTGATTCTTTCTTACTTCTTTCTTACTTCTTTCTTATTTCTTTCTTACTTCTTTCTTTCTTCTCTCTTACTTCTTTCTTTCTTCTTTCTTACTTCTTTCTTACTTCTTTCTTTCTTTCTTCTTTCTTACTTCTTTCTTACTTCTTTCTTTCTTACTTCTTTCTTACTTCTTTCTTACTTATTTCTTACTTCTTTCTAACTTCTTTCTTACTTCTTTCTTACTTCTTTCTAACTTCTTTCTTACTTCTTTCTTACTTCTTTCTTTCTTGGTTCTTTCTTACTTCTTTCATACTTCTTTCTTTCTTCTTCCTTACTTCTTTCTTCTTTCTTTCTTACATATTTCTTACTTCTTTCTTACTTCTTTCTTACTTCTTTCTTACTTCTTTCTTCATTCCTCTTACTTCTTTCAAACTTCTTTCTTACTTCTTTCTTACTTCTTTCTTACTTCTTTCTTTCTTCTTTCTTACTTCTTTCTTTCTTCTTTCTTACTTCTTTCTTATTTCTTTCTTCTTTCTTTCTTACTACTTTCTTACTTCTTTCTTACTTCTTTCTTCTTTCTTCTTTCTTACTTATTTATTCATTCCTTCTTACTTCTTTCTTACTTCTTTCTTACTTCTTGCTTACTTCTTTCTTTCTTCTTCTTTCTTTCTTACTTCTTTCTTACTTCTTTCTTACTTCTTTCTTACTTCTTTCTTACTTCTTTCTTTCTTCTTTCTTACTTCTTTCATACTTCTTTCTTACTTCTTTCTTACTTCTTTCTAACTTCTTTTTTCTCCTTTCTTACTTCTTTCTTACTTCTTTCTTACTTCTTTCTTACTTCTTTCTTTCTTCTTTCTTACTTCTTTCATACTTCTTTCTTACTTCTTTCTTCTTTCTTACTTCTTTCTTACTTCTTTCTTACTTCTTTCTTCTTTCTTTCTTACTTCTTTCTTACTTCTTTCTTACTTCTTTCTTACTTCTTTCTTACTTCTTTCTTCATTCCTTCTTACTTCTTTCTTACTTCTTACTTACTTCTTTCTTACTTCTTTCATACTTCTTTGTTCTTTCTTTCTTTCTTCTTACTTTCTTCTTTCTTCTTTCTTAGTTCTTTCTTACTTCTTTCTAACTTCATTTTTCTTCTTTCTTACTTCTTTCTTACTTCTTTCTTACTTCTTTCTTACTTCTTTCTTACTTCTTTCTTACTTCTTTCTAACTTCTTTCTTACTTCTTTCTTACTTCTTTCTTACTTCTTTCTTACTTCTTTCTTACTTCTTTCTTTCTTACTTCTTTCTTACTTCTTTCATACTTCTTTCTTTCTTCTTTCTTACTTCTTTCTTCATTCCTTCTTACTTCTTTCTTTCTTCTTTCTTACTCCTTTCTTACTTCTTTCTTCTTTCTTTCTTACTTCTTTCTTACTTCTTTCTTACTTCTTTCTTACTTCTTTCTTTCTTCTTTCTTACTTCTTTCTTTCTTCTTTCTTACTTCTTTCTTACTTC
The DNA here is from genome assembly GCF_036013475.1 of Columba livia. Classification (NCBI taxonomy): domain Eukaryota; kingdom Metazoa; phylum Chordata; class Aves; order Columbiformes; family Columbidae; genus Columba; species Columba livia. The sequence goes on from NW_027043057.1 coordinate 179,014, forward strand.
TTTCTTTCTTACTTCTTTCTTACTTCTTTCTTACTTCTTTCTTACTTATTTCTTACTTCTTTCTAACTTCTTTCTTACTTCTTTCTTACTTCTTTCTAACTTCTTTCTTACTTCTTTCTTTCTTGCTTCTTTCTTTCTTCTTTCATACTTCTTTCTTTCTTCTTCCTTACTTCTTTCTTCTTTCTTTCTTACATCTTTCTTACTTCTTTCTTACTTCTTCCATACTTCTTTCTTACTTCTTTCTTCATTCCTTCTTACTTCTTTCTTACTTCTTTCTTACTCCTTTCTTACTTCTTTCTTACTTCTTTCTTCATTCCTTCTTACTTCTTTCAAACTTCTTTCTTACTTCTTTCTTACTTCTTTCTTACTTCTTTCTTTCTTCTTTCTTACTTCTTTCTTTCTTCTTTCTTACTTCTTTCTTACTTCTTTCTTCTTTCTTTCTTACTACTTTCTTACTTCTTTCTTACTTCTTTCTTACTTCTTTCTTCTTTCTTACTTATTTATTCATTCCTTCTTACTTCTTTCTTACTTCTTTCTTACTTCTTGCTTACTTCTTTCTTTCTTCTTCTTTCTTTCTTACTTCTTTCTTACTTCTTCCTTACTTCCTTCTTACTTCTTTCTTTCTTCTTTCTTACTTCTTTCATTCTTCTTTCTTACTTCTTTCTTACTTCTTTCTTACTTCTTTCTTTCTTCTTTCTTACTTCTTTCATACTTCTTTCTTACTTCTTTCTTACTTCTTTCTTCCTTACTTCTTTCTTACTTCTTTCTTACTTCTTTCTTACTTCTTTCTTACTTCTTTCTTACTTCTTTCTTACTTCTTTGTTCTTTCTTTCTTTCTTACTTTCTTCATTCTTACTTCTTTCTTATTTCTTCATTCTTTCTTTCTTTCTTCATTCTTACTTCTTTCTTTCTTACTTCTTTATTACTACATATTACTTCTTTGTAACCTCTTTCTTACTTATTTCTTACTTCTTTCTAACTTATTTTTTCTTCTTTCTTACTTCTTTCATACTTCTTTCTTTCTTCTTTCTTACTTCTTTCTTACTTCTTTCTTACTTCTTTCTTCTTTCTTACTTATTTATTCATTCCTTCTTACTTCTTTCTTACTTCTTTCTTACTTCTTGCTTACTTCTTTCTTTCTTCTTCTTTCTTTCTTACTTCTTTCTTACTTCTTCCTTACTTCCTTCTTACTTCTTTCTTTCTTCTTTCTTACTTCTTTCATACTTCTTTCTTACTTCTTTCATTCTTCTTTCTTACTTCTTTCTTACTTCTTTCTTACTTCTTTCTTACTTATTTCTTCTTTCTTTCTTACTTCTTTCTTACTTCTTTCTTACTTCTTTCTTGCTTCTTTCTTACTTCTTTCTTTCTTCTTTCTTACTTCTTTCTTACTTCTTTCTAACTTCTTTTTTCTTCTTTCTTACTTCTTTCTTACTTCTTTCTTACTTCTTTCTTACTTCTTTCTTTCTTCTTTCTTACTTCTTTCATACTTCTTTCTTACTTCTTTCTTACTTCTTTCTTCCTTACTTCTTCCTTACTTCTTACTTACTTCTTTCTTACTTCTTTCTTACTTCTTTCTTACTTCTTTCTTACTTCTTTCTTACTTCTTTCTTACTTCTTTGTTCTTTCTTTCTTTCTTACTTTCTTCATTCTTACTTCTTTCTTATTTCTTTATTCTTTCTTTCTTTCTTCATTCTTACTTCTTTCATTCTTACTTCTTTATTACTACATATTACTTCTTTGTAACCTCTTTCTTACTTATTTCTTACTTATTTCTTACTTCTTTCTTACTTCTTTCTTACTTCTTTCTAACTTCTTTCTTACTTTTTTCTTACTTCTTTCTTACTTCTTTCTTACTTCTTTCTTTCTTACTTCTTTCTTACTTCTTTCATACTTCTTTCTTTCTTCTTTCTTACTTCTTTCTTCATTCCTTCTTAATTCTTTCTTTCTTCTTTCTTACTTCTTTCTTCTTTCTTCTTTCTTTCTTACTTCTTTCTTACTTCTTTCTTACTTCTTTCTTACATATTTCTTACTTCTTTCTAACTTCTTTCTTACTTCTTTCTTCTTTCTTTCTTGCTTCTTTCTTACTTCTTTCATACTTCTTTCTTTCTTCTTCCATACTTCTTTCTTCTTTCTTTCTTACATCTTTCTTACTTCTTTCTTACTTCTTTCTTACTTCTTTCTTCATTCCTTCTTACTTCTTTCTTACTTCTTTCTTACTCCTTTCTTACTTCTTTCTTACTTCTTTCTTACTTCTTTCTTCATTCCTTCTTACTTCTTTCAAACTTCTTTCTTACTTCTTTCTTACTTCTTTCTTACTTCTTTCTTTCTTACTTCTTTCTTACTTCTTTATTACTTCTTTCTAACTTCTTTTTTCTTCTTTCTTACTTCTTTCTTACTTCTTTCTTCTTTCTTTCTTACTTCCTTCTTACTTCTTTCTTTCTTCTTTCTTACTTCTTTATTTCTTCTTTCTTACTTCTTTCTTACTTCTTTCTAACTTCTTTCTTACTTCTTTCTTACTTCTTTCTTACTTCTTTCTTACTTCTTTCTTACTTCTTTCTTTCTTACTTCTTTCATACTTCTTTCTTTCTTCTTTCTTACTTCTTTCTTCATTCCTTCTTACTTCTTTCTTTCTTCTTTCTTACTTCTTTCTTACTTCTTTCTAACTTCTTTTTTCTTCTTTCTTACTTCTTTCTTACTTCTTTCTTACTTCTTTCTTTCTTCTTTCTTACTTCTTTCTAACTTCTTTCTTACTTCTTTCTTACTTCTTTCTAACTTCTTTCTTACTTCTTTCTTACTTCTTTCTTTCTTGCTTCTTTCTTTCTTCTTTCATACTTCTTTCTTTCTTCTTCCTTACTTCTTTCTTCTTTCTTTCTTACATCTTTCTTACTTCTTTCTTACTTCTTCCAAATTCTTTCTTACTTCTTTCTTCATTCCTTCTTACTTCTTTCTTACTTCTTTCTTACTCCTTTCTTACTTCTTTCTTACTTCTTTCTTCATTCCTTCTTACTTCTTTCAAACTCCTTTCTTACTTCTTTCTTACTTCTTTCTTACTTCTTTCTTTCTTCTTTCTTACTTCTTTCTTTCTTCTTTCTTACTTCTTTCTTACTTCTTTCTTCTTTCTTTCTTACTACTTTCTTACTTCTTTCTTACTTCTTTCTTACTTCTTTCTTCTTTCTTACTTATTTATTCATTCCTTCTTACTTCTTTCTTACTTCTTTCTTACTTCTTGCTTACTTCTTTCTTTCTTCTTCTTTCTTTCTTACTTATTTCTTACTTCTTCCTTACTTCCTTCTTACTTCTTTCTTTCTTCTTTCTTACTTCTTTCATACTTCTTTCTTACTTCTTTCATTCTTCTTTCTTACTTCTTTCTTACTTCTTTCTTACTTCTTTCTTACTTATTTCTTCTTTCTTTCTTACTTCTTTCTTACTTCTTTCTTACTTCTTTCTTACTTCTTTCTTACTTCTTTCTTTCCTCTTTCTGACTTCTTTCTTACTTCTTTCTTACTTCTTTCTAACTTCTTTTTTCTTCTTTCTTACTTCTTTCTTACTTCTTTCTTACTTCTTTCTTACTTCTTTCTTTCTTACTTCTTTCTTACTTCTTTCTTACTTCTTTCTTACTTCTTTCTTACTTCTTTCTTACTTCTTTCTTACTTCTTTCTTACTTCTTTCTTTCTTCTTTCTTACTTATTTCATACTTCTTTCTTACTTCTTTCTTTCTTCTTTCTTACTTCTTTCTTACTTCTTTCTTACTTCTTTCTTCTTTCTTCCTTACTTCTTTCTTTCTTCTTTCTTACTTCTTTACTACTTCTTTCTGATTCTTTCTTACTTCTTTCTTACTTCTTTCTTACTTCTTTCTTACTTCTTTCTTACTTCTTTCTTCATTCCTTCTTACTTCTTTCTTACTTCTTTCTTACTTCTTTCTTTCTTCTTTCTTTCTTCTTTCTTCTTTCTTTCTTACTTCTTTCTTACTTCTTTCTTACTTCTTTCTTACTTCTTTCTTCTTTCTTTCTTACTTCCTTCTTACTTCTTTCTTTCTTCTTTCTTACTTCTTTATTTCTTCTTTCTTACTTCTTTCTTACTTCTTTCTAACTTCTTTCTTACTTCTTTCTTACTTCTTTCTTACTTCTTTCTTACTTCTTTCTTTCTTACTTCTTTCATACTTCTTTCTTTCTTCTTTCTTACTTCTTTCTTCATTCCTTCTTACTTCTTTCTTTCTTCTTTCTTACTTCTTTCTTACTTCTTTCTTCTTTCTTTCTTACTTCTTTCTTACTTCTTTCTTACTTCTTTCTTACTTCTTTCTTTCTTCTTTCTTACTTCTTTCTTTCTTCTTTCTTACTTCTTTCTTACTTCTTTCTTTCTTACTTCTTTCTTACTTCTTTCTTACTTCTTTCTTACTTATTTCTTACTTCTTTCTAACTTCTTTCTTACTTCTTTCTTACTTCTTTCTAACTTCTTTCTTACTTCTTTCTTACTTCTTTCTTTCTTGCTTCTTTCTTTCTTCTTTCATACTTCTTTCTTTCTTCTTCCTTACTTCTTTCTTCTTTCTTTCTTACATCTTTCTTACTTCTTTCTTACTTCTTCCATACTTCTTTCTTACTTCTTTCTTCATTCCTTCTTACTTCTTTCTTACTTCTTTCTTACTCCTTTCTTACTTCTTTCTTACTTCTTTCTTCATTCCTTCTTACTTCTTTCAAACTTCTTTCTTACTTCTTTCTTACTTCTTTCTTACTTCTTTCTTTCTTCTTTCTTACTTCTTTCTTTCTTCTTTCTTACTTCTTTCTTACTTCTTTCTTCTTTCTTTCTTACTACTTTCTTACTTCTTTCTTACTTCTTTCTTACTTCTTTCTTCTTTCTTACTTATTTATTCATTCCTTCTTACTTCTTTCTTACTTCTTTCTTACTTCTTGCTTACTTCTTTCTTTCTTCTTCTTTCTTTCTTACTTCTTTCTTACTTCTTCCTTACTTCCTTCTTACTTCTTTCTTTCTTCTTTCTTACTTCTTTCATACTTCTTTCTTACTTCTTTCATTCTTCTTTCTTACTTCTTTCTTACTTCTTTCTTACTTCTTTCTTACTTATTTCTTCTTTCTTTCTTACTTCTTTCTTACTTCTTTCTTACTTCTTTCTTACTTCTTTCTTACTTCTTTCTTTCCTCTTTCTGACTTCTTTCTTACTTCTTTCTTACTTCTTTCTAACTTCTTTTTTCTTCTTTCTTACTTCTTTCTTACTTCTTTCTTACTTCTTTCTTACTTCTTTCTTTCTTACTTCTTTCTTACTTCTTTCTTACTTCTTTCTTACTTCTTTCTTACTTCTTTCTTACTTCTTTCTTACTTCTTTCTTTCTTCTTTCTTACTTATTTCATACTTCTTTCTTACTTCTTTCTTTCTTCTTTCTTACTTCTTTCTTACTTCTTTCTTACTTCTTTCTTCTTTCTTCCTTACTTCTTTCTTTCTTCTTTCTTACTTCTTTACTACTTCTTTCTGATTCTTTCTTACTTCTTTCTTACTTCTTTCTTACTTCTTTCTTACTTCTTTCTTCATTCCTTCTTACTTCTTTCTTACTTCTTTCTTACTTCTTTCTTACTTCTTTCTTACTTCTTTCTTTCTTCTTTCTTTCTTCTTTCTTCTTTCTTTCTTACTTCTTTCTTACTTCTTTCTTACTTCTTTCTTACTTCTTTCTTTCTTCTTTCTTACTTCTTTCATACTTCTTTCTTACTTCTTTCTTACTTCTTTCTTCCTTACTTCTTTCTTACTTCTTTCTTACTTCTTTCTTACTTCTTTCTTACTTCTTTCTTACTTCTTTCTTACTTCTTTCTTACTTCTTTCTTACTTCTTTGTTCTTTCTTTCTTTCTTACTTTCTTCATTCTTACTTCTTTCTTATTTCTTCATTCTTTCTTTCTTTCTTCATTCTTACTTCTTTCTTTCTTACTTCTTTATTACTACATATTACTTCTTTGTAACCTCTTTCTTACTTATTTCTACTTCTTTCTAACTTATTTTTTCTTCTTTCTTACTTCTTTCATACTTCTTTCTTTCTTCTTTCTTTCTTCTTTCTTCATTCCTTCTTACTTCTTTCTTTCTTCTTTCTTACTTCTTTCTTACTTCTTTCTTACTTCTTTCTTCTTTCTTACTTATTTATTCATTCTTTCTTTCTTCTTTCTTACTTCTTTCTTACTTCTTGCTTACTTCTTTCTTTCTTCTTCTTTCTTTCTTACTTCTTTCTTACTTCTTCCTTACTTCCTTCTTACTTCTTTCTTTCTTCTTTCTTACTTCTTTCATACTTCTTCTTACTTCTTTCATTCTTCTTTCTTACTTCTTTCTTACTTCTTTCTTACTTCTTTCTTACTTATTTCTTCTTTCTTTCTTACTTCTTTCTTACTTCTTTCTTACTTCTTTCTTACTTCTTTCTTACTTCTTTCTTTCTTCTTTCTTACTTCTTTCTTACTTCTTTCTAACTTCTTTTTTCTTCTTTCTTACTTCTTTCTTACTTCTTTCTTACTTCTTTCTTACTTCTTTCTTTCTTACTTCTTTCTTACTTCTTTCTTTCTTCTTTCTTCTTTCTTTCTTACTTCTTTCTTACTTCTTTCTTACTTCTTTCTTTCTTCTTTCTTACTTCTTTCTTACTTCTTTCTTACTTCTTTCTTACTTCTTTCTTACTTCTTTCTTACTTCTTTCTTACTTCTTTCTTACTTCTTTCTTACTTCTTTGTTCTTTCTTTCTTTCTTACTTTCTTCATTCTTACTTCTTTCTTATTTCTTTATTCTTTCTTTCTTTCTTCATTCTTACTTCTTTCATTCTTACTTCTTTATTACTACATATTACTTCTTTGTAACCTCTTTCTTACTTATTTCTTACTTCTTTCTAACTTCTTTTTTCTTCTTTCTTACTTCTTTCTTACTTCTTTCTTACTTTTTTCTTACTTGTTTCTTTCTTACTTCTTCTTACTTCTTTCTTCTTTCTTTCTTCTTTCTTTCTTCTTTCTTACTTCTTTCTTACTTATTTCTTACTTCTTTCTAACTTCTTTTTCTTCTTTCTTACTTCTTTCTTACTTCTTTCTTACTTCTTTCTTACTTCTTTCTTTCTTACTTCTTTCTTACTTCTTTCTTACTTCTTTCTTACTTATTTCTTACTTCTTTCTTACTTCTTTCTTACTTCTTTCTTACTTCTTTCTAACTTCTTTCTTACTTTTTTCTTACTTCTTCTTACTTCTTTCTTACTTCTTTCTTTCTTACTTCTTTCTTACTTCTTTCATACTTCTTTCTTTCTTCTTTCTTACTTCTTTCTTCATTCCTTCTTAATTCTTTCTTTCTTCTTTCTTACTTCTTTCTTCTTTCTTCTTTCTTTCTTACTTCTTTCTTACTTCTTTCTTACTTCTTTCTTACTTCTTTCTTACTTCTTTCTTACTTCTTTCTTTCTTCTTACTTCTTTCTTTCTTATTTCTTACGTCTTTCTTACTTCTTTCTTTCTTACTTCTTTCTTACTTCTTTCTTACATATTTCTTACTTCTTTCTAACTTCTTTCTTACTTCTTTCTTCTTTCTTTCTTGCTTCTTTCTTACTTCTTTCATACTTCTTTCTTTCTTCTTCCATACTTCTTTCTTCTTTCTTCTTACATCTTTCTTACTTCTTTCTTACTTCTTTCTTACTTCTTTCTTCATTCCTTCTTACTTCTTCTTACTTCTTTCTTACTCCTTTCTTACTTCTTTCTTACTTCTTCTTACTTCTTTCTTCATTCCTTCTTACTTCTTTCAAACTTCTTTCTTACTTCTTCTTACTTCTTTCTTACTTCTTTCTTTCTTACTTCTTTCTTACTTCTTTATTACTTCTTTCTAACTTCTTTTTCTTCTTTCTTACTTCTTTCTTACTTCTTTCTTCTTTCTTCTTACTTCCTTCTTACTTCTTTCTTTCTTCTTTCTTACTTCTTTATTTCTTCTTTCTTACTTCTTTCTTTCTTCTTTCTTACTTCTTTCTTACTTTTTTCTTTCTTCTTTCTTACTTCTTTCTTTCTTCTTTCTTACTTCTTTCTTACTTCTTTCTTCTCTCTTTCTTAGTTCTTTCTTACTTCTTTTTTACTTCTTACTTACTTCTTTCTTACTTCTTTCTTACTTCTTTCTTTCTTCTTTCATACTTCTTTCTTACTTCTTTCTAACTTCTTTTTTCTTCTTTCTTACTTCTTTCTTACTTCTTTCTTACTTCTTTCTTCTTTCTTTCTTTCTTCTTTCTTACTTCTTTCTTACTTCTTTCTAACTTCTTTCTTACGTCTTTCTTACTTCTTGCTTACTTCTTTCTTTCTTCTTTCTTACTTCTTTCTTCTTCTTTCTTACTTCTTTCTTACTTCTTTCTTCATTCCTTCTTACTTCTTTCTTTCTTCTTTCTTTCTTCTTTCTTACTTCTTTCTTACTTCTTTCTTAATTCTTTCTAACTTCTTTTTTCTTCTTTCTTACTTCTTTCTTACTTCTTCTTACTTATTTCTTACTTCTTTCTAACTTCTTTCTTACTTGTTTCTTACTTCTTTCTAACTTCTTTCTTACTTCTTTCTTCTTCCTTTCTTTCTTCTTTCTTACTTCTTTCTTACTTCTTTCTTACTTCTTTCTTACTTTTTTCTTACTTCTTTCTAACTTCTTTCTAACTTCTTTCTTACTTCTTTCTTACTTCTTTCTTACTTCTTTCTTACTTCTTTCGTACTTCTTTCTTCTTTCTTACTTCTTTCTTACTTATTTCTTCTTTCTTTCTTACTTCTTTCTTACTTCTTTCTTACTTCTTTCTTACTTCTTTCTTACTTCTTTCTTTCCTCTTTCTGACTTCTTTCTTACTTCTTTCTTACTTCTTTCTAACTTCTTTTTTCTTCTTTCTTACTTCTTTCTTACTTCTTTCTTACTTCTTTCTTACTTCTTTCTTTCTTACTTCTTTCTTACTTCTTTCTTACTTCTTTCTTACTTCTTTCTTACTTCTTCTTACTTCTTTCTTACTTCTTTCTTTCTTCTTTCTTACTTATTTCATACTTCTTTCTTACTTCTTTCTTTCTTCTTTCTTACTTCTTTCTTACTTCTTTCTTACTTCTTTCTTCTTTCTTCCTTACTTCTTTCTTTCTTCTTTCTTACTTCTTTACTACTTCTTTCTGATTCTTTCTTACTTCTTTCTTACTTCTTTCTTACTTCTTTCTTACTTCTTTCTTCATTCCTTCTTACTTCTTTCTTACTTCTTTCTTACTTCTTTCTTACTTCTTTCTTACTTCTTTCTTTCTTCTTTCTTTCTTCTTTCTTCTTTCTTTCTTACTTCTTTCTTACTTCTTTCTTACTTCTTTCTTACTTCTTTCTTTCTTCTTTCTTACTTCTTTCATACTTCTTTCTTACTTCTTTCTTACTTCTTTCTTCCTTACTTCTTTCTTACTTCTTTCTTACTTCTTTCTACTTCTTTCTTACTTCTTTCTTACTTCTTTCTTACTTCTTTCTTACTTCTTTCTTACTTCTTTGTTCTTTCTTTCTTTCTTACTTTCTTCATTCTTACTTCTTTCTTATTTCTTCATTCTTTCTTTCTTTCTTCATTCTTACTTCTTTCTTTCTTACTTCTTTATTACTACATATTACTTCTTTGTAACCTCTTTCTACTTATTTCTTACTTCTTTCTAACTTATTTTTTCTTCTTTCTTACTTCTTTCATACTTCTTTCTTTCTTCTTTCTTTCTTCTTTCTTCATTCCTTCTTACTTCTTTCTTTCTTCTTTCTTACTTCTTCTTACTTCTTTCTTACTTCTTTCTTCTTTCTTACTTATTTATTCATTCTTTCTTTCTTCTTTCTTACTTCTTTCTTACTTCTTGCTTACTTCTTTCTTTCTTCTTCTTTCTTTCTTACTTCTTTCTTACTTCTTCCTTACTTCCTTCTTACTTCTTTCTTTCTTCTTTCTTACTTCTTTCATACTTCTTTCTTACTTCTTTCATTCTTCTTTCTTACTTCTTTCTTACTTCTTTCTTACTTCTTTCTTACTTATTTCTTCTTTCTTTCTTACTTCTTTCTTACTTCTTTCTTACTTCTTTCTTACTTCTTTCTTACTTCTTTCTTTCTTCTTTCTTACTTCTTTCTTACTTCTTTCTAACTTCTTTTTTCTTCTTTCTTACTTCTTTCTTACTTCTTTCTTACTTCTTTCTTACTTCTTTCTTTCTTACTTCTTTCTTACTTCTTCTTTCTTCTTTCTTCTTTCTTTCTACTTCTTTCTTACTTCTTTCTTACTTCTTTCTTACTTCTTTCTTTCTTCTTTCTTACTTCTTTCTTACTTCTTTCTTACTTCTTTCTTACTTCTTTCTTACTTCTTTCTTACTTCTTTCTTACTTCTTTCTTACTTCTTCTTACTTCTTTGTTCTTTCTTTCTTTCTTACTTTCTTCATTCTTACTTCTTTCTTATTTCTTTATTCTTTCTTTCTTTCTTCATTCTTACTTCTTTCATTCTTACTTCTTTATTACTACATATTACTTCTTTGTAACCTCTTTCTTACTTATTTCTTACTTCTTTCTAACTTCTTTTTTCTTCTTTCTTACTTCTTTCTTACTTCTTTCTTACTTTTTTCTTACTTGTTTCTTTCTTACTTCTTTCTTACTTCTTTCTTCTTTCTTTCTTCTTTCTTTCTTCTTTCTTACTTCTTTCTTACTTATTTCTTACTTCTTTCTTACTTCTTTCTTACTTCTTTCTTACTTCTTTCTAACTTCTTTCTTACTTTTTTCTTACTTCTTTCTTACTTCTTTCTTACTTCTTTCTTTCTTACTTCTTTCTTACTTCTTTCATACTTCTTTCTTTCTTCTTTCTTACTTCTTTCTTCATTCCTTCTTAATTCTTTCTTTCTTCTTTCTTACTTCTTTCTTCTTTCTTCTTTCTTTCTTACTTCTTTCTTACTTCTTTCTTACTTCTTTCTTACTTCTTTCTTACTTCTTTCTTACTTCTTTCTTTCTTCTTACTTCTTTCTTTCTTATTTCTTACGTCTTTCTTACTTCTTTCTTTCTTACTTCTTTCTTACTTCTTTCTTACATATTTCTTACTTCTTTCTAACTTCTTTCTTACTTCTTTCTTCTTTCTTTCTTGCTTCTTTCTTACTTCTTTCATACTTCTTTCTTTCTTCTTCCATACTTCTTTCTTCTTTCTTTCTTACATCTTTCTTACTTCTTTCTTACTTCTTTCTTACTTCTTTCTTCATTCCTTCTTACTTCTTTCTTACTTCTTTCTTACTCCTTTCTTACTTCTTTCTTACTTCTTTCTTACTTCTTTCTTCATTCCTTCTTACTTCTTTCAAACTTCTTTCTTACTTCTTTCTTACTTCTTTCTTACTTCTTTCTTTCTTACTTCTTTCTTACTTCTTTATTACTTCTTTCTAACTTCTTTTTTCTTCTTTCTTACTTCTTTCTTACTTCTTTCTTCTTTCTTTCTTACTTCCTTCTTACTTCTTTCTTTCTTCTTTCTTACTTCTTTATTTCTTCTTTCTTACTTCTTTCTTTCTTCTTTCTTACTTCTTTCTTACTTTTTTCTTTCTTCTTTCTTACTTCTTTCTTTCTTCTTTCTTACTTCTTTCTTACTTCTTTCTTCTCTCTTTCTTAGTTCTTTCTTACTTCTTTTTTACTTCTTACTTACTTCTTTCTTACTTCTTTCTTACTTCTTTCTTTCTTCTTTCATACTTCTTTCTTACTTCTTTCTAACTTCTTTTTTCTTCTTTCTTACTTCTTTCTTACTTCTTTCTTACTTCTTTCTTCTTTCTTTCTTTCTTCTTTCTTACTTCTTTCTTACTTCTTTCTAACTTCTTTCTTACGTCTTTCTTACTTCTTGCTTACTTCTTTCTTTCTTCTTTCTTACTTCTTTCTTTCTTCTTTCTTACTTCTTTCTTACTTCTTTCTTCATTCCTTCTTACTTCTTTCTTTCTTCTTTCTTTCTTCTTTCTTACTTCTTTCTTACTTCTTTCTTAATTCTTTCTAACTTCTTTTTTCTTCTTTCTTACTTCTTTCTTACTTCTTTCTTACTTATTTCTTACTTCTTTCTAACTTCTTTCTTACTTGTTTCTTACTTCTTTCTAACTTCTTTCTTACTTCTTTCTTCTTCCTTTCTTTCTTCTTTCTTACTTCTTTCTTACTTCTTTCTTACTTCTTTCTTACTTTTTTCTTACTTCTTTCTAACTTCTTTCTAACTTCTTTCTTACTTCTTTCTTACTTCTTTCTTACTTCTTTCTTACTTCTTTCGTACTTCTTTCTTCTTTCTTACTTCTTTCTTCATTCCTTCTTACTTCTTTCTTATTTCTTTCTTACTTCTTTCTTCATTCCTTCTTACTTCTCTCTTACTTCTTTATTCTTTCTTTCTTTCTTCTGTCTTAATTTTTTCTTTCTTACTTCTTTCTTACTTCTGTATTAATTCTTTCTAACCTCTTTCTTACTTCTTTCTTACTTCTTTCTAACTTCTTTTTTCTTCTTTCTTACTTCTTTTTTACTTCTTTCTTACTTTTTTCTTCTTTCTCTCTTACTTCTTTCTTAATTCTTTCTTACTTCTTTCTTTCTTCTTTCTTCTTTCTTTCTTCTTTCTTACTTCTCCCTTACTTCTTTCTTACTTCTTTCTTCTTTCTTTCTTACTTCTTTCTTACTTCTTTCTTACTTCTTTCTTACTTCTTTCTTACTTCTTTCTTACTTCTTTCTTACTTCTTTATTCATTCCTTCTTACTTCTTTCTTACTTCTTTTTACTTCTTGCTTACTTCTTTCTTCTTTCTTCTTTCTTTCTTACTTCTTTCTTACTTCTTTCTTACATATTTCTTACTTCTTTCTAACTTCTTTCTTACTTCTTTCTTCTTTCTTTCTTGCTTCTTTCTTACTTCTTTCATACTTCTTTCTTTCTTCTTCCTTACTTCTTTCTTCTTTCTTTCTTACATCTTTCTTACTTCTTTCTTACTTCTTTCTTACTTCTTTCTTCATTCCTTCTTACTTCTTTCTTACTTCTTTCTTACTCCTTTCTTACTTCTTTCTTACTTCTTTCTTACTTCTTTCTTCATTCCTTCTTACTTCTTTCAAAGTTCTTTCTTACTTCTTTCTTACTTCTTTCTTACTTCTTTCTTTCTTACTTCTTTCTTATTTCTTTATTACTTCTTTCTAACTTCTTTTTTCTTCTTTCTTACTTCTTTCTTACTTCTTTCTTCTTTCTTTCTTACTTCCTTCTTACTTCTTTCTTTCTTCTTTCTTACTTCTTTATTTCTTCTTTCTTACTTCTTTCTTTCTTCTTTCTTACTTCTTTCTTACTTTTTTCTTTCTTCTTTCTTACTTCTTTCTTTCTTCTTTCTTACTTCTTTCTTACTTCTTTCTTCTCTCTTTCTTAGTGCTTTCTTACTTCTTTCTTACTTCTTGCTTACTTATTTCTTTCTTCTCTATTCTTTCTTTCTTACTTCTTTCTTACTTCTTTCTTACTTCTTTCTTACTTCTTTCTTTCTTCTTTCTTACTTCTTTCATACTTCTTTTTTACTCCTTTCATTCTTCTTTCTTACTTCTTTCTTACTTCTTTCTTACTTCTTTCTTACTTCTTTCTTCTTTCTTTCTTACTTCTTTCTTACTTCTTTCTTACTTCTTTCTTACTTCTTTCTTACTTCTTTATTACTTCTTTCTAACTTCTTTTTTCTTCTTTCTTACTTCTTTCTTACTTCTTTCTTACTTCTTTCTTACTTCTTTCTTCTTTCTTTCTTACTTCCTTCTTACTTCTTTCTTTCTTCTTTCTTACTTCTTTCTTTCTTCTTTCTTACTTCTTTCTTTCTTCTTTCTTACTTCTTTCTTACTTCTTTCTTTCTTCTTTCTTACTTCTTTCTTTCTTCTTTCTTACTAATTTCTTACTTCTTTCTTCTCTCTTTCTTACTTCTTTCTTACTTCTTTTTTACTTCTTTCTTACTTCTTTCTTACTTCTTTCTTTCTTCTTTCTTAATTCTTTCTTACTTCTTTCTTACTTCTTTCTTCTTTCTTTCTTTCTTCTTTCTTTCTTCTTTCTTACTTCTTTCTTACTTCTTTCTTACTTATTTCTTACTTCTTTCTTACTTCTTTCTTACTTCTTTCTTACTTCTTTCTAACTTCTTTCTTACTTCTTTCTTCTTCCTTTCTTTCTTCTTTCTTTCTTCTTTCTTACTTCTTTCTTACTTCTTTCTTACTTCTTTCTTACTTCTTTCGTACTTCTTTCTTACTTCTTTCTTACTTCTTTCTTCATTCCTTCTTACTTCTCTCTTACTTCTTTCTTCTTTCTTACTTCTTTCTTACTTCTTTCTTACTTCTTTCTTCATTCCTTCTTACTTCTTTCTTACTTCTTGCTTACTTCTTGCTTACTTCTTTCTTTCTTCTTCTTTCTTTCTTACTTCTTTCTTACATCTTCCTTACTTTCTTCTTTCTTCTTTCTTTCTTCTTTCTTACTTCTTTCTTACTTCTTTCTAACTTCTTTCTTACTTCTTTCTTTCTTACTCCTTTCTTACTTCTTTCATAATTCTTTCTTCTTTCTTACTTCTTTCTTCTTTCTTTCTTACTTCTTTCTTACTTCTTTCTTACTTCTTTCTTACTTCTTTCTTTCTTCTTTTTTCTTCTTTCTTACTTCTTTCTTACTTCTTTCTTACTTCTTTCTAACTTCTTTTTTCTTTTTTCTTACTTCTTTCTTACTTCTTTCTTACTTCTTTCTTACATCTTTCTTTCTTACTTCTTTCTTACTTCTTTCTTACTTCTTTCTTACTTCTTTCTTACTTCTTTCTTTCTTCTTTCTTACTTCTTTCATACTTCTTTCTTACTTCTTTCTTTCTTCTTTCTTACTTCTTTCTTACTTCTTTCTTACTTCTTTCTTCTTTCTTTCTTACTTCTTTCTAACTTATTTCTTACTTCTTTACTACTTCTTTCTGATTCTTTCTTACTTCTTTCTTACTTCTTTCTTACTTCTTTCTTACTTCTTTCTTCATTCCTTCTTACTTCTTTCTTACTTCTTTCTTACTTCTTTCTTACTTCTTTCTTACTTCTTTCTTTCTTCTTTCTTCTTTCTTTCTTACTTCTTTCTTACTTCTTTCTTACTTCTTTCTTACTTCTTTCTTTCTTCTTTCTTACTTCTTTCATACTTCTTTCTTAATTCTTTCTTACTTCTTTCTTCCTTACTTCTTTCTTACTTCTTTCTTACTTCTTTCTTACTTCTTTCTTACTTCTTTGTTCTTTCTTTCTTTCTTACTTTCTTCATTCTTACTTCTTTCTTACTTCTTTCTTCATTCCTTCTTACTTCTTTCTTACTTCTTTCTTACTTCTTTCTCTACTTCTTTCTTACTTCTTTATTCTTTCTTTCTTTCTTCATTCTTACTTCTTTCCTTCTTACGTCTTTATTACGTCTTTATTACTTCTTTCTAACATCTTTCTTACTTCTTTCTTACTTCTTTCTTACTTTTTTCTTACTTCTTTCTTTCTTACTTCTTTCTTACTTCTTTCTTCTTTCTTTCTTTCTTCTTTCTTTCTTCTTTCTTACTTCTTTCTTACTTCTTTCTTACTTCTTTCTTCATTCCTTCTTACTTCTTTCTTACTTCTTGCTTACTTCTTGCTTACTTCTTTCTTTCTTCTTCTTTCTTTCTTACTTCTTTCTTACTTCTTCCTTACTTCCTTCTTACTTCTTTCTTTCTTCTTTCTTACTTCTTTCATACTTCTTTCTTTCTTCTTTCTTTCTTCTTTCTTTCTTCTTTCTTACTTCTTTCTTACTTCTGTCTTTCTTCTTTCTTACTTCTTTCTTTCTTCTTTCTTACTTCTTTCTTACTTCTTTCTTCTCTCTTTCTTACTTCTTTCTTACTTCTTTTTTACTTCTTTCTTACTTCTTTCTTACTTCTTTCTTTCTTCTTTCTTACTTCTTTCATACTTCTTTCTTACTTCTTTCTAACCTCTTTTTTCTTCTTTCTTACTTCTTTCTTACTTCTTTCTTACTTCTTTCTTCTTTCTTTCTTACTTCTTTCATACTTCTTTCTTACTTCTTTCTTACTTCTTTCTTACGTCTTTCTTACTTCTTGCTTACTTCTTTCTTTCTTCTTTCTTACTTCTTTATTTCTTCTTTCTTACTTCTTTCTTACTTCTTTCTTCATTCCTTCTTACTTCTTTCTTACTTCTTTCTTACTTCTTTCGTACTTCTTTCTTACTTCTTTCTTACTTCTTCCTTCATTCCTTCTTACTTCTTTCATACTTCTTTCTTACTTCTTTCTTACTTCTTTCTTACTTCTTTCTTCATTCCTTCTTACTTCTTTCTTATTTCTTTATTCTTTCTTTCTTTCTTCTGTCTTACTTTTTTCTTTCTTACTTCTTTCTTACTTCTGTATTACTTCTTTCTAACCTCTTTCTTACTTCTTTCTTACTTCTTTCTTACTTCTTTCTTACTTCTTTCTTACTTCTTTCTTACTTCTTTATTACTTCTTTCTAACTTCTTTTTTCTTCTTTCTTACTTCTTTCTTACTTCTTTCTTACTTCTTTCTTCTTTCTTTCTTACTTCCTTCTTACTTCTTTCTTTCTTCTTTCTTACTTCTTTCTTTCTTCTTTCTTACTTCTTTCTTTCTTCTTTCTTACTTCTTTCTTACTTCTTTCTTACTTCTTTCTTACTTCTTTCTTTCTTCTTTCTTACTAATTTCTTACTTCTTTCTTCTCTCTTTCTTACTTCTTTCTTACTTCTTTTTTACTTCTTTCTTACTTCTTTCTTACTTCTTTCTTTCTTCTTTCTTACTTCTTTCTTACTTCTTTCTTACTTCTTTCTTCTTTCTTTCTTTCTTCTTTCTTTCTTCTTTCTTACTTCTTTCTTACTTCTTTCTTAATTCTTTCTAACTTCTTTTTTCTTCTTTCTTACTTCTTTCTTACTTCTTTCTTACTTATTTCTTACTTCTTTCTAACTTCTTTCTTACTTCTTTCTTACTTCTTTCTAACTTCTTTCTTACTTCTTTCTTCTTCCTTTCTTTCTTCTTTCTTTCTTCTTTCTTACTTCTTTCTTACTTCTTTCTTACTTCTTTCTTACTTCTTTCTTACTTCTTTCGTACTTCTTTCTTACTTCTTTCTTACTTCTTTCTTCATTCCTTCTTACTTCTCTCTTACTTCTTTCTTCTTTCTTACTTCTTTCTTACTTCTTTCTTACTTCTTTCTTCATTCCTTCTTACTTCTTTCTTACTTCTTGCTTACTTCTTGCTTACTTCTTTCTTTCTTCTTCTTTCTTTCTTACTTCTTTCTTACTTCTTCCTTACTTTCTTCTTACTTCTTTCTTTCTTCTTTCTTACTTCTTTCGTACTTCTTTCTAACTTCTTTCTTACTTCTTTCTTTCTTACTCCTTTCTTACTTCTTTCATAATTCTTTCTTCTTTCTTACTTCTTTCTTCTTTCTTTCTTACTTCTTTCTTACTTCTTTCTTACTTCTTTCTTTCTTCTTTTTTCTTCTTTCTTACTTCTTTCTTACTTCTTTCTTACTTCTTTCTAACTTCTTTTTTCTTTTTTCTTACTTCTTTCTTACTTCTTTCTTACTTCTTTCTTACTTCTTTCTTTCTTACTTCTTTCTTACTTCTTTCTTACTTCTTTCTTACTTCTTTCTTACTTCTTTCTTACTTCTTTCTTTCTTCTTTCTTACTTCTTTCATACTTCTTTCTTACTTCTTTCTTTCTTCTTTCTTACTTCTTTCTTACTTCTTTCTTACTTCTTTCTTCTTTCTTTCTTACTTCTTTCTAACTTATTTCTTACTTCTTTACTACTTCTTTCTGATTCTTTCTTACTTCTTTCTTACTTCTTTCTTACTTCTTTCTTACTTCTTTCTTCATTCCTTCTTACTTCTTTCTTACTTCTTTTTTACTTCTTTCTTACTTCTTTCTTACTTCTTTCTTTCTTCTTTCTTCTTTCTTTCCTACTTCTTTCTTACTTCTTTCTTACTTCTTTCTTACTTCTTTCTTTCTTCTTTCTTACTTCTTTCATACTTCTTTCTTAATTCTTTCTTACTTCTTTCTTCCTTACTTCTTTCTTACTTCTTTCTTACTTCTTTCTTACTTCTTTCTTACTTCTTTGTTCTTTCTTTCTTTCTTACTTTCTTCATTCTTACTTCTTTCTTACTTCTTTCTTCATTCCTTCTTACTTCTTTCTTACTTCTTTCTTACTTCTTTCTTACTTCTTTCTTACTTCTTTCTTACTTCTTTATTACTTCTTTCTAACTTCTTTTTTCTTCTTTCTTACTTCTTTCTTACTTCTTTCTTACTTCTTTCTTACTTCTTTCTTCTTTCTTTCTTACTTCCTTCTTACTTCTTTCTTTCTTCTTTCTTACTTCTTTCTTTCTTCTTTCTTACTTCTTTCTTTCTTCTTTCTTACTTCCTTCTTACTTCTTTCTTTCTTCTTTCTAACCTCTTTCTTACTTCTTTCTTACTTCTTTCTTACTTCTTTCTTACTTCTTTCTTCATTCCTTCTTACTTCTTTCTTACTTCTTGCTTACTTCTTGCTTACTTCTTTCTTTCTTCTTCTTTCTTTCTTACTTCTTTCTTACTTCTTCCTTACTTCCTTCTTACTTCTTTCTTTCTTCTTTCTTACTTCTTTCATACTTCTTTCATAATTCTTTCTTCTTTCTTACTTCTTTCTTCTTTCTTTCTTACTTCTTTCTTACTTCTTTCTTACTTCTTTCTTACTTCTTTCTAACTTCTTTTTTCTTTTTTCTTACTTCTTTCTTACTTATTTCTTACTTCTTTCTTACTTCTTTCTTTCTTACTTCTTTCTTACTTCTTTCTTACTTCTTTCTTACTTCTTTCTTACTAATTTCTTACTTCTTCCTTTCTTCTTTCTTACTTCTTTCATACTTCTTTCTTACTTCTTTCTTTCTTCTTTCTTACTTCTTTCTTACTTCTTTCTTACTTCTTTCTTCTTTCTTTCTTACTTCTTTCTAACTTCTTTCTTACTTCTTTACTACTTCTTTCTGATTCTTTCTTACTTCTTTCTTACTTCTTTCTTACTTCTTTCTTCATTCCTTCTTACTTCTTTCTTACTTCTTTCTTACTTCTTTCTTACTTCTTTCTTTCTTCTTTCTTCTTTCTTTCTTACTTCTTTCTTACTTCTTTCTTACTTCTTTCTTACTTCTTTCTTTCTTCTTTCTTACTTCTTTCATACTTCTTTCTTAATTCTTTCTTACTTCTTTCTTCCTTACTTCTTTCTTACTTCTTTCTTAATTCTTTCTTACTTCTTTCTTACTTCTTTGTTCTTTCTTTCTTTCTTACTTTCTTCATTCTTACTTCTTTCTTACTTCTTTCTTCATTCCTTCTTACTTCTTTCTTACTTCTTTCTTACTTCTTTCTCTACTTCTTTCTTACTTCTTTATTCTTTCTTTCTTTCTTCATTCTTACTTCTTTCTTTCTTACGTCTTTATTACGTCTTTATTACTTCTTTCTAACATCTTTCTTACTTCTTTCTTACTTCTTTCTTACTTTTTTCTTACTTCTTTCTTTCTTACTTCTTTCTTACTTCTTTCTTCTTTCTTTCTTTCTTCTTTCTTTCTTCTTTCTTACTTCTTTCTTACTTCTTTCTTACTTCTTTCTTCATTCCTTCTTACTTCTTTCTTACTTCTTGCTTACTTCTTGCTTACTTCTTTCTTTCTTCTTCTTTCTTTCTTACTTCTTTCTTACTTCTTCCTTACTTCCTTCTTACTTCTTTCTTTCTTCTTTCTTACTTCTTTCATACTTCTTTCTTTCTTCTTTCTTACTTCTTTCTTTCTTCTTTCTTACTTCTTTCTTACTTCTGTCTTTCTTCTTTCTTACTTCTTTCTTTCTTCTTTCTTACTTCTTTCTTACTTCTTTCATACTTCTTTCTTACTTCTTTCTAACCTCTTTTTTCTTCTTTCTTACTTCTTTCTTACTTCTTTCTTACTTCTTTCTTCTTTCTTTCTTACTTCTTTCTTACTTCTTTCTTACTTCTTTCTTACTTCTTTCTTACGTCTTTCTTACTTCTTGCTTACTTCTTTCTTTCTTCTTTCTTACTTCTTTATTTCTTCTTTCTTACTTCTTTCTTACTTCTTTCTTCATTCCTTCTTACTTCTTTCTTACTTCTTTCTTACTTCTTTCTTACTTCTTTCTTACTTCTTTCTTCTTTCTTTCTTTCTTCTTTCTTTCTTCTTTCTTACTTCTTTCTTACTTCTTTCTTAATTCTTTCTAACTTCTTTTTTCTTCTTTCTTACTTCTTTCTTACTTCGTTCTTACTTATTTCTTACTTCTTTTTAACTTCTTTTATACTTCTTTCTTACTTCTTTCTAACTTCTTTCTTACTTCTTTCTTCTTCCTTTCTTTCTTCTTTCTTACTTCTTTCTTACTTCTTTCTTACTTCTTTCTTACTTCTTTCTTACTTCTTTCGTACTTCTTTCTTACTTCTTTCTTACTTCTTTCTTCATTCCTTCTTACTTCTTTCATACTTCTTTCTTACTTCTTTCTTACTTCTTTCTTACTTCTTTCTTCATTCCTTCTTACTTCTTTCTTACTTCTTTATTCTTTCTTTCTTTCTTCTTTCTTTCTTCTTTCTTACTTCTTTCTTACTTCTTTCTTAATTCTTTCTAACTTCTTTTTTCTTCTTTCTTACTTCTTTCTTACTTCGTTCTTACTTATTTCTTACTTCTTTCTAACTTCTTTTATACTTCTTTCTTACTTCTTTCTAACTTCTTTCTTGCTTCTTTCTTCTTCGTTTCTTTCTTCTTTCTTACTTCTTGCTTACTTCTTTCTTTCTTCTTTCTTACTTCTTTATTTCTTCTTACTTCTTTCTTACTTCTTTCTTACTTCTTTCTAACTTCTTTCTTATTTCTTTCTTACTTCTTTCTTCATTCCTTCTTACTTCTTTCTTACTTCTTGCTTACTTCTTGCTTACTTCTTTCTTTATTCTTCTTTCTTTCTTACTTCTTTCTTACTTCTTCCTTACTTCCTTCTTACTTCTTTCTTTCTTCTTTCTTACTTCTTTCATACTTCTTTCTAACTTCTTTCTTACTTCTTTCTTTCTTACTTCTTTCTTACTTCTTTCATAATTCTTTCTTCTTTCTTACTTCTTTCTTCTTTCTTTCTTACTTCTTTCTTACTTCTTTCTTACTTCTTTCTTACTTCTTTCTTTCTTCTTTTTTCTTCTTTCTTACTTCTTTCTTACTTCTTTCTTACTTCTTTCTAACTTCTTTTTTCTTTTTTCTTACTTCTTTCTTACTTATTTCTTACTTCTTTCTTACTTCTTTCTTTCTTACTTCTTTCTTACTTCTTTCTTACTTCTTTCTTACTTCTTTCTTACTAATTTCTTAATTCTTTATTTCTTCTTTCTTACTTCTTTCATACTTCTTTCTTACTTCTTTCTTTCTTCTTTCTTACTTCTTTCTTACTTCTTTCTTACTTCTTTCTTCTTTCTTTCTTACTTCTTTCTAACTTCTTTCTTACTTCTTTACTACTTCTTTCTGATTCTTTCTTACTTCTTTCGTACTTCTTTCTTACTTCTTTCTTACTTCTTTCTTCATTCCTTCTTACTTCTTTCTTACTTCTCTCTTTCTTCTTTCTTACTTCTTTCTTACTTCTTTCTTTCTTCTTTCTTCTTTCTTTCTTACTTCTTTCTTACTTCTTTCTTACTTCTTTCTTACTTCTTTCTTTCTTCTTTCTTACTTCTTTCATACTTCTTTCTTACTTCTTTCTTACTTCTTTCTTACTTCTTTCCTACTTCTTTCTTACTTCTTTGTTCTTTCTTTCTTTCTTACTTTCTTCATTCTTACTTCTTTCTTACTTCTTTCTTCATTCCTTCTTACTTCTTTCTTACTTCTTTCTTACTTCTTTCTTACTTCTTTCTTACTTCTTTCTTTCTTCTTTCTTCTTTCTTTCTTACTTCTTTCTTACTTCTTTCTTACTTCTTTCTTTCTTCTTTCTTACTTCTTTCTTCTTTCTTACTTCTTTCTTACTTCTTTCTTCATTCCTTCTTACTTCTTTCTTACTTCTTTCTTACTTTTTTCTTACTTCTTTATTACTTCGTTCTTACTTCTTTCTTCTTTCTTTCTTTCTTCTTTCTTTCTTCTTTCTTACTTCTTTCTTACTTCTTTCTTACTTCTTTCTAACTTCTTTTTTCTTCTTTCTTACTTCTTTCTTACTTCTTTCTTTTTTACTTCTTTCTTACTACTTTCTTACTTATTTCTTACTTATTTCTTACTTCTTTCTAACTTCTTTCTTACTTCTTTCTTACTTCTTTCTAACTTCTTTCTTACTTCTTTCTTACTTCTTTCTAACTTCTTTTTTCTTCTTTCTTACTTCTTTCTTACTTCTTTCTTTCTTCTTTCTAATTCCTTTCTTATTTCCTTCTTACTTCTTTCTTACTTCTTTCTTACTTCTTTCTTTCTTATTTCTTACTTCTTTCATACTTCTTTCTTACTTCTTTCTTAGTTCTTTCTTCCTTACTTCTTCCTTACTTCTTTCTTCCTTCTTTCTTACTTCTTTCTTACTTCTCTCTTACTTCTTTCTTACTTCTTTCTTACTTCTTTCTTACTGCTTTCTTACTTCTTTCTTACTTCTCTGTTCTTTCTTTCTTTCTTCTTACTTTCTTCTTTCTTACTTCTTTCTTACTTCTTTCTTCATTCCTTCTTACTTCTTTCTTACTTCTTTCTTACTTCTTTCTTACTTCTTACTTACTTCTTTCTTACTTCTTTCTTACTTCTTTATTCTTTCTTTCTTTCGCCTTTCTTACTTCTTTCTTTCTTACTTCTTTATTACTTCTTTATTACTTCTTTCTAACCTCTTTCTTACTCCTTTCTTACTTCTTTCTAAATTCTTTTTTCTTCTTTCTTACTTCTTTCTTACTTCTTTCTTACTTTTTTCTTCTTTCTTTCTTACTTCTTTCTTACTTCTTTCTTACTTCTTTCTTACTTCTTTCTTACTTCTTTCTACTTTCTTTTTTTCTTCTTTCTTTCTTCTTTCTTACTTCTTTCTTACTTCTTTCTTACTTCTTTCTAACTTCTTTTTTCTTCTTTCTTACTTCTTTCTAACTTCTTTCTTACTTCTTTCTTACTTCTTTCTTTCTTACTTCTTTCTTCTTTCTTACTTCTTTCTTACTTCTTTCTTACTTCTTTCTTCTTTCTTTCTTACTTCTTTCTTACTTCTTTATTCTTTCTTTCTTTCTCCTTTCTTACTTCTTTCTTTCTTACTTCTTTATTACTTCTTTATTACTTCTTTCTAACCTCTTTCTTACTTCTTTCTTACTTCTTTCTAACTTCTTTTTTCTTCTTTCTTACTTCTTTCTTACTTCTTTCTTACTTCTTTCTTCTTTCTTTTTTTCTTCTTTCTTTCTTCTTTCTTACTTCTTTCTTACTTCTTTCTAACTTCTTTTTTCTTCTTTCTTACTTCTTTCTTACTTCTTAATTACTTTTTTCTTACTTCTTTCTTTCTTACTTCTTTCTTAGTTCTTTCTTCTTTCTTTCTTCGTTCTTTCTTTCTTCTTTCTTACTTCTTTCTTACTTCTTTCTTACTTCTTTCTAACTTCTTTTTTCTTCTTTCTTACTTCTTTCTTACTTCTTTCTTACTTCTTTCTTACTTCTTTCTTTCTTCTTTCTTACTTCTTTCTTTCTTCTTTCTTACTTCTTTCTTACTTCTTTCTTCTTTCTTTCTTACTACTTTCTTACTTCTTTCTTACTTCTTTCTTACTTCTTTCTTACTTCTTTCTTCTTTCTTACTTATTTATTCATTCCTTCTTACTTCTTTCTTACTTCTTTCTTACTTCTTGCTTACTTCTTTCTTACTTCTTTCTTACTTCTTTCTTACTTCTTTCTTACTTCTATCTTACTTCTTTCTTCATTCGTTCTTACTTCTTTCTTACTTCTTTCTTACTTCTTTCATACTTCTTTGTTCTTTCTTTCTTTCTTCTTACTTTCTTCTTTCTTACTTCTTTCTTACTTCTTTCTTACTTCTTTCTAACTTCTTTTTTCTTCTTTCTTACTTCTTTCTTACTTCTTTCTTACTTCTTTCTTACTTCTTTCTTTCTTACTTCTTTCTTACTTCTTTCTTACTTCTTTCTTACTTATTTCTTACTTCTTTCTTACTTCTTTCTTACTTCTTTATTACTTCTTTCTGATTCTTTCTTACTTCTTTCTTACTTCTTTCTTACTTCTTTCTTACTTCTTTCTTACTTCTTTATTCTTTCTTTCTTTCTTCTTTCTTTCTTCTTTCTTACTTCTTTCTTACTTCTTTCTTAATTCTTTCTAACTTCTTTTTTCTTCTTTCTTACTTCTTTCTTACTTCGTTCTTACTTATTTCTTACTTCTTTCTAACTTCTTTTATACTTCTTTCTTACTTCTTTCTAACTTCTTTCTTGCTTCTTTCTTCTTCGTTTCTTTCTTCTTTCTTACTTCTTGCTTACTTCTTTCTTTCTTCTTTCTTACTTCTTTATTTCTTCTTACTTCTTTCTTACTTCTTTCTTACTTCTTTCTAACTTCTTTCTTATTTCTTTCTTACTTCTTTCTTCATTCCTTCTTACTTCTTTCTTACTTCTTGCTTACTTCTTGCTTACTTCTTTCTTTATTCTTCTTTCTTTCTTACTTCTTTCTTACTTCTTCCTTACTTCCTTCTTACTTCTTTCTTTCTTCTTTCTTACTTCTTTCATACTTCTTTCTAACTTCTTTCTTACTTCTTTCTTTCTTACTTCTTTCTTACTTCTTTCATAATTCTTTCTTCTTTCTTACTTCTTTCTTCTTTCTTTCTTACTTCTTTCTTACTTCTTTCTTACTTCTTTCTTACTTCTTTCTTTCTTCTTTTTTCTTCTTTCTTACTTCTTTCTTACTTCTTTCTTACTTCTTTCTAACTTCTTTTTTCTTTTTTCTTACTTCTTTCTTACTTATTTCTTACTTCTTTCTTACTTCTTTCTTTCTTACTTCTTTCTTACTTCTTTCTTACTTCTTTCTTACTTCTTTCTTACTAATTTCTTAATTCTTTATTTCTTCTTTCTTACTTCTTTCATACTTCTTTCTTACTTCTTTCTTTCTTCTTTCTTACTTCTTTCTTACTTCTTTCTTACTTCTTTCTTCTTTCTTTCTTACTTCTTTCTAACTTCTTTCTTACTTCTTTACTACTTCTTTCTGATTCTTTCTTACTTCTTTCGTACTTCTTTCTTACTTCTTTCTTACTTCTTTCTTCATTCCTTCTTACTTCTTTCTTACTTCTCTCTTTCTTCTTTCTTACTTCTTTCTTACTTCTTTCTTTCTTCTTTCTTCTTTCTTTCTTACTTCTTTCTTACTTCTTTCTTACTTCTTTCTTACTTCTTTCTTTCTTCTTTCTTACTTCTTTCATACTTCTTTCTTACTTCTTTCTTACTTCTTTCTTACTTCTTTCCTACTTCTTTCTTACTTCTTTGTTCTTTCTTTCTTTCTTACTTTCTTCATTCTTACTTCTTTCTTACTTCTTTCTTCATTCCTTCTTACTTCTTTCTTACTTCTTTCTTACTTCTTTCTTACTTCTTTCTTACTTCTTTCTTTCTTCTTTCTTACTTCTTTCTTCTTTCTTACTTCTTTCTTACTTCTTTCTTCATTCCTTCTTACTTCTTTCTTACTTCTTTCTTACTTTTTTCTTACTTCTTTATTACTTCGTTCTTACTTCTTTCTTCTTTCTTTCTTTCTTCTTTCTTTCTTCTTTCTTACTTCTTTCTTACTTCTTTCTTACTTCTTTCTAACTTCTTTTTTCTTCTTTCTTACTTCTTTCTTACTTCTTTCTTTTTTACTTCTTTCTTACTACTTTCTTACTTATTTCTTACTTATTTCTTACTTCTTTCTAACTTCTTTCTTACTTCTTTCTTACTTCTTTCTAACTTCTTTCTTACTTCTTTCTTACTTCTTTCTAACTTCTTTTTTCTTCTTTCTTACTTCTTTCTTACTTCTTTCTTTCTTCTTTCTAATTCCTTTCTTATTTCCTTCTTACTTCTTTCTTACTTCTTTCTTACTTCTTTCTTTCTTATTTCTTACTTCTTTCATACTTCTTTCTTACTTCTTTCTTAGTTCTTTCTTCCTTACTTCTTCCTTACTTCTTTCTTCCTTCTTTCTTACTTCTTTCTTACTTCTCTCTTACTTCTTTCTTACTTCTTTCTTACTTCTTTCTTACTGCTTTCTTACTTCTTTCTTACTTCTCTGTTCTTTCTTTCTTTCTTCTTACTTTCTTCTTTCTTACTTCTTTCTTACTTCTTTCTTCATTCCTTCTTACTTCTTTCTTACTTCTTTCTTACTTCTTTCTTACTTCTTACTTACTTCTTTCTTACTTCTTTCTTACTTCTTTATTCTTTCTTTCTTTCGCCTTTCTTACTTCTTTCTTTCTTACTTCTTTATTACTTCTTTATTACTTCTTTCTAACCTCTTTCTTACTCCTTTCTTACTTCTTTCTAAATTCTTTTTTCTTCTTTCTTACTTCTTTCTTACTTCTTTCTTACTTTTTTCTTCTTTCTTTCTTACTTCTTTCTTACTTCTTTCTTACTTCTTTCTTACTTCTTTCTTACTTCTTTCTACTTTCTTTTTTTCTTCTTTCTTTCTTCTTTCTTACTTCTTTCTTACTTCTTTCTTACTTCTTTCTAACTTCTTTTTTCTTCTTTCTTACTTCTTTCTAACTTCTTTCTTACTTCTTTCTTACTTCTTTCTTTCTTACTTCTTTCTTCTTTCTTACTTCTTTCTTACTTCTTTCTTACTTCTTTCTTCTTTCTTTCTTACTTCTTTCTTACTTCTTTATTCTTTCTTTCTTTCTCCTTTCTTACTTCTTTCTTTCTTACTTCTTTATTACTTCTTTATTACTTCTTTCTAACCTCTTTCTTACTTCTTTCTTACTTCTTTCTAACTTCTTTTTTCTTCTTTCTTACTTCTTTCTTACTTCTTTCTTACTTCTTTCTTCTTTCTTTTTTTCTTCTTTCTTTCTTCTTTCTTACTTCTTTCTTACTTCTTTCTAACTTCTTTTTTCTTCTTTCTTACTTCTTTCTTACTTCTTAATTACTTTTTTCTTACTTCTTTCTTTCTTACTTCTTTCTTAGTTCTTTCTTCTTTCTTTCTTCGTTCTTTCTTTCTTCTTTCTTACTTCTTTCTTACTTCTTTCTTACTTCTTTCTAACTTCTTTTTTCTTCTTTCTTACTTCTTTCTTACTTCTTTCTTACTTCTTTCTTACTTCTTTCTTTCTTCTTTCTTACTTCTTTCTTTCTTCTTTCTTACTTCTTTCTTACTTCTTTCTTCTTTCTTTCTTACTACTTTCTTACTTCTTTCTTACTTCTTTCTTACTTCTTTCTTACTTCTTTCTTCTTTCTTACTTATTTATTCATTCCTTCTTACTTCTTTCTTACTTCTTTCTTACTTCTTGCTTACTTCTTTCTTACTTCTTTCTTACTTCTTTCTTACTTCTTTCTTACTTCTATCTTACTTCTTTCTTCATTCGTTCTTACTTCTTTCTTACTTCTTTCTTACTTCTTTCATACTTCTTTGTTCTTTCTTTCTTTCTTCTTACTTTCTTCTTTCTTACTTCTTTCTTACTTCTTTCTTACTTCTTTCTAACTTCTTTTTTCTTCTTTCTTACTTCTTTCTTACTTCTTTCTTACTTCTTTCTTACTTCTTTCTTTCTTACTTCTTTCTTACTTCTTTCTTACTTCTTTCTTACTTATTTCTTACTTCTTTCTTACTTCTTTCTTACTTCTTTATTACTTCTTTCTGATTCTTTCTTACTTCTTTCTTACTTCTTTCTTACTTCTTTCTTACTTCTTTCTTCATTCCTTATTACTTCTTTCTTACTTCTTTCTTACTTCTTTCTTTCTTCTTTCTTCTTTCTTTCTTACTTCTTTCTTACTTCTTTCTTACTTCCTTCTTACTTCTTTCTTTCTTCTTTCTTACTTCTTTCATACTTCTTTCTTACTTCTTTCTTACTTCTTTCTTCCTTACTTCTTTCTTACTTCTTTCTTACTTCTTTCTTACTTCTCTCTTACTTCTTTCTTACTTCTTTCTTACTTCTTTCTTACATCTTTCTTACTTCTTTGTTCTTTCTTTCTTTCTTCTTACTTTCTTCTTTCTTACTTCTTTCTTACTTCTTTCTTCATTCCTTCTTACTTCTTTCTTACTTCATTCTTACTTCTTTCTTACTTCTTTCTTACTTCTTTCTTACTTCTTTCTTACTTCTTTCGTACTTCTTTCTTACTTCTTTCTTACTTCTTTCTTCATTCCTTCTTACTTCTTTCATACTTCTTTCTTACTTCTTTATTACTTCTTTATTACTTCTTTATTACTTCTTTCTAACCTCTTTCTTACTTCTTTCTTACTTCTTTCTAACTTCTTTTTTCTTCTTTCTTACTTCTTTCTTACTTCTCTGTTCTTTCTTTCTTTCTTCTTACTTTCTTCTTTCTTACTTCTTTCTTACTTCTTTCTTCATTCCTTCTTACTTCTTTCTTACTTCTTTCTTACTTCTTTCTTACTTCTTACTTCTTACTTACTTCTTTCTTACTTCTTTCTTACTTCTTTATTCTTTCTTTCTTTCGCCTTTCTTACTTCTTTCTTTCTTACTTCTTTATTACTTCTTTATTACTTCTTTCTAACCTCTTTCTTACTCCTTTCTTACTTCTTTCTAAATTCTTTTTTCTTCTTTCTTACTTCTTACTTACTTCTTTCTTACTTTTTTCTTCTTTCTTTCTTACTTCTTTCTTACTTCTTTCTTACTTCTTTCTTACATCTTTCTTCTTTCTTTTTTTCTTCTTTCTTTCTTCTTTCTTACTTCTTTCTTACTTCTTTCTTACTTCTTTCTTTCTTACTTCTTTCTTCTTTCTTACTTCTTTCTTACTTCTTTCTTCTTTCTTTCTTACTTCTTTCTTACTTCTTTCTTACTTCTTTCTTCTTTCTTTCTTACTTCTTTCTTACTTCTTTATTCTTTCTTTCTTTCTCCTTTCTTACTTCTTTCTTTCTTACTTCTTTATTACTTCTTTATTACTTCTTTCTAACCTCTTTCTTACTTCTTTCTTACTTCTTTCTAACTTCTTTTTTCTTCTTTCTTACTTCTTTCTTACTTCTTTCTTACTTCTTTCTTCTTTCTTTTTTTCTTCTTTCTTTCTTCTTTCTTACTTCTTTCTTACTTCTTTCTTTCTTACTTCTTTCTTCTTTCTTTCTTCTTTCTTACTTCTTTCTTCTATCTTTCTTACTTCTTTCTTACTTCTTTCTTACTTCTTTCTTCATTCCTTCTTACTTCTTTCTTACTTCTTTCTTACTGCTTTCTTACTTCTTTCATACTTCTTTGTTCTTCCTTTCTTTCTTCTTACTTTCTTCTTTCTTACTTCTTTCTTACTTCTTTCTTCATTCCTTCTTACTTCTTTCTTACTTTTCTTACTCCTTTCTTACTTCTTTCTTACTTCTTTCTTACTTCTTTCTTCATTCCTTCTTACTTCTTTCTTACTTCTTGCTTACTTCTTGCTTACTTCTTTCTTTCTTCTTCTTTCTTTCTTACTTCTTTCTTACTTCTTCCTTACTTTCTTCTTACTTCATTCTTTCTTCTTTCTTACTTCTTTCTTACTTCTTTCTAACTTCTTTCTTACTTCTTTCTTTCTTACTTCTTTCTTACTTCTTTCATAATTCTTTCTTCTTTCTTACTTCTTTCTTCTTTCTTTCTTACTTCTTTCTTACTTCTTTCTTACTTCTTTCTTACTTCTTTCTTTCTTCTTTTTTCTTCTTTCTTACTTCTTTCTTACTTCTTTCTTACTTCTTTCTAACTTCTTTTTTCTTTTTTCTTACTTCTTTCTTACTTCTTTCTTACTTCTTTCTTTCTTACTTCTTTCTTACTTCTTTCTTACTTCTTTCTTACTTCTTTCTTACTTCTTTCTTACTTCTTTCTTTCTTCTTTCTTACTTCTTTCATACTTCTTTCTTACTTCTTTCTTTCTTCTTTCTTACTTCTTTCTTACTTCTTTCTTACGTCTTTCTTCTTTCTTTCTTACTTCTTTCTAACTTCTTTCTTACTTCTTTACTACTTTCTGATTCTTTCTTACTTCTTTCTGACTTCTTTCTTACATCTTTCTTACTTCTTTCTTCATTCCTTCTTACTTCTTTCTTACTTCTTTCTTACTTCTTTCTTACTTCTTTCTTACTTCTTTCTTTCTTCTTTCTTCTTTCTTTCTTACTTCTTTCTTACTTCTTTCTTACTTCTTTCTTACTTCTTTCTTTCTTCTTTCTTACTTCTTTCATACTTCTTTCTTAATTCTTTCTTACTTCTTTCTTCCTTACTTCTTTCTTACTTCTTTCTTACTTCTTTCTTACTTCTTTCTTACTTCTTTCTTACTTCTTTGTTCTTTCTTTCTTCCTTACTTTCTTCATTCTTACTTCTTTCTTACTTCTTTCTTCATTCCTTCTTACTTCTTTCTTACTTCTTTCTTACTTCTTTCTTACTTCTTTCTTACTTCTTTATTCTTTCTTTCTTTCTTCATTCTTACTTCTTTCTTTCTTACTTCTTTATTACGTCTTTATTACTTCTTTCTAACCTCTTTCTTACTTCTTTTTTACTTCTTTCTTACTTTTTTCTTACTTCTTTCTTTCTTACTTCTTTCTTACTTCTTTCTTCTTTCTTTCTTTCTTCTTTCTTTCTTCTTTCTTACATCTTTCTTACTTCTTTCTTACTTCTTTCTTCATTCTTTCTTACTTCTTTCTTACTTCTTGCTTACTTCTTGCTTACTTCTTTCTTTCTTCTTCTTTCTTTCTTACTTCTTTCTTACTTCTTCCTTACTTTCTTCTTACTTATTTCTTTCTTCTTTCTTACTTCTTTCATACTTCTTTCTTACTTCTTTCTTCTTCCTTCTTTCTTACTTCTTTCTTACTTCTTCCTTACTTCCTTCTTACTTCTTTCTTTCTTCTTTCTTACTTCTTTCATACTTCTTTCTTACTTCTTTCTTACTTCTTTCTTTCTTACTTCTTTCTTACTTCTCTCATAATTCTTTCTTCTTTCTTACTTCTTTCTTCTTTCTTTCTTTCTTACTTCTTTCTTACTTCTTTCTTACTTCTTTCTTACTTATTTCTTTCTTCTTTTTTCTTCTTTCTTACTTCTTTCTTACTTCTTTCTTACTTCTTTCTAACTTCTTTTTTCTTCTTTCTTACTTCTTTCTTACTTCTTTCTTACTTCTTTCTTACTTCTTTCTCACTTCTTTTTTCTTCTTTCTTACTTCTTTCATACTTCTTTCTTAATTTTTCTTACTTCTTTCTTCCTTACTTCTTTCTTACTTCTTTCTTACTTCTTTCTTACTTCTTTCTTACTTCTTTGTTCTTTCTTTCTTTCTTACTTTCTTCATTCTTACTTCTTTCTTACTTCTTTCTTCATTCCTTCTTACTTTTTTCTTACTTCTTCCTTACTTCTTTCTTACTTCTTTCTTACTTCTTTATTCTTTCTTTCTTTCTTCATTCTTACCTCTTTCTTTCTTACTTATTTATTACGTCTTTATTACTTCTTTCTAACCTCTTTCTTACTTCTTTCTTACTTCTTTCTTACTTTTTTCTTACTTCTTTCTTTCTTACTTCTTTCTTACTTCTTTCTTCTTTCTTTCTTTCTTCTTTCTTTCTTCTTTCTTACTTCTTTCTTACTTCTTTCTTACTTCTTTCTTCATTCCTTCTTACTTCCTTCTTACTTCTTGCTTACTTCTTGCTTACTTCTTTCTTTCTTCTTCTTTCTTTCTTACTTCTTTCTTACTTCTTCCTTACTTCCTTCTTACTTCTTTCTTTCTTCTTTCTTACTTCTTTCTTTCTTCTTTCTTACTTCTTTCTTACTTCTGTCTTTCTTCTTTCTTACTTCTTTCTTTCTTCTCTCTTACTTCTTTCTTACTTCTTTCTTCTCTCTTTCTTACTTCTTTCTTACTTCTTTCTTACTTCTTTCTTACTTCTTTCTTTCTTCTTTCTTACTTCTTTCATACTTCTTTCATACTTCTTTCTTACTTCTTTCTTACTTCTTTCTTACTTCTTTCTTACGTCTTTCTTACTTCTTGCTTACTTCTTTCTTTCTTCTTTCTTACTTCTTTATTTCTTCTTTCTTAGTTCTTTCTTACTTCTTTCTTCATTCCTTCTTACTTCTTTCTTAATTCTTTCTTACTTCTTTCTTACTTCTTTCTTACTTCTTTCTTACTTCTTTCTTCTTTCTTTCTTTCTTCTTTCTTTCTTCTTTCTTACTTCTTTCTTACTTCTTTCTTAATTCTTTCTAACTTCATTTTTCTTCTTTCTTACTTCTTTCTTACTTCTTTCTTACTTATTTCTTACTTCTTTCTAACTTCTTTTATACTTCTTTCTTACTTCTTTCTAACTTCTTTCTTACTTCTTTCTTCTTCCTTTCTTTCTTCTTTCTTACTTCTTTCTTACTTCTTTCGTACTTCTTTCTTACTTCTTTCTTACTTCTTTCTTCATTCCTTCTTACTTCTTTCATACTTCTTTCTTACTTCTTTCTTACTTCTTTCTTACTTCTTTCTTCATTCCTTCTTACTTCTTTCTTACTTCTTTATTCTTTCTTTCTTTCTTCTGTCTTACTTTTTTCTTTCTTACTTCTTTCTTACTTCTGTATTACTTCTTTCTAACCTCTTTCTTACTTCTTTCTTACTTCTTTCTTACTTCTTTCTTACTTCTTTCTTCATTCCTTCTTACTTCTTTCTTACTTCTTTCTTACTTCTTTCTTACTTCTTTCTTACTTCTTTCTTTCTTCTTTCTTACTTCTTTCATACTTCTTTCTTACTTCTTTCTTACTTCTTTCTTCCTTACTTCTTTCTTACTTCTTTCTTACTTCTTTCTTACTTCTTTCTTACTTCTTTGTTCTTTCTTTTTTTCTTACTTTCTTCATTCTTACTTCTTTCTTACTTCTTTCTTCATTCCTTCTTACTTCTTTCTTACTTCTTTCTTACTTCTTTCTTACTTCTTTCTTACTTCTTTATTCTTTCTTTCTTTCTTCATTCTTACTTCTTTCTTTCTTACTTCTTTATTACGTCTTTATTACTTCTTTCTAACCTCTTTCTTACTTCTTTCTTACTTCTTTCTTACTTTTTTCTTACTTCTTTCTTTCTTACTTCTTTCTTACTTCTTTCTTCTTTCTTTCTTTCTTCTTTCTTTCTTCTTTCTTACATCTTTCTTACTTCTTTCTTACTTCTTTCTTCATTCCTTCTTACTTCTTTCTTACTTCTTGCTTACTTCTTGCTTACTTCTTTCTTTCTTCTTCTTTCTTTCTTACTTCTTTCTTACTTCTTCCTTACTTCCTTCTTACTTATTTCTTTCTTCTTTCTTACTTCTTTCATACTTCTTTCTTACTTCTTTCTTTTTCCTTCTTTCTTACTTCTTTCTTACTTCTTCCTTACTTCCTTCTTACTTCTTTCTTTCTTCTTTCTTACTTCTTTCATACTTCTTTCTTACTTCTTTCTTACTTCTTTCTTTCTTACTTCTTTCTTACTTCTTTCATAATTCTTTCTTCTTTCTTACTTCTTTCTTCTTTCTTTCTTTCTTACTTCTTTCTTACTTCTTTCTTACTTCTTTCTTACATATTTCTTTCTTCTTTTTTCTTCTTTCTTACTTCTTTCTAACTTCTTTTTTCTTCTTTCTTACTTCTTTCTTACTTCTTTCTTACTTCTTTCTTACTTCTTTCTCACTTCTTTTTTCTTCTTTCTTACTTCTTTCATACTTCTTTCTTAATTCTTTCTTACTTCTTTCTTCCTTACTTCTTTCTTACTTCTTTCTTACTTCTTTCT
The DNA here is from genome assembly GCF_036013475.1 of Columba livia. Classification (NCBI taxonomy): domain Eukaryota; kingdom Metazoa; phylum Chordata; class Aves; order Columbiformes; family Columbidae; genus Columba; species Columba livia. The sequence continues at coordinate 212,675 of NW_027043057.1, forward strand.
TACTTCTTTCTTACTTCTTTGTTCTTTCTTTCTTTCTTACTGTCTTCATTCTTACTTCTTTCTTACTTCTTTCTTCATTCCTTCTAACTTCTTTCTTACTTCTTCCTTACTTCTTTCTTACTTCTTTCTTACTTCTTTATTCTTTCTTTCTTTCTTCATTCTTACTTCTTTCTTTCTTACTTCTTTATTACGTCTTTATTACTTCTTTCTAACCTCTTTCTTACTTCTTTCTTACTTCTTTCTTACTTTTTTCTTACTTCTTTCTTTCTTACTTCTTTCTTACTTCTTTCTTCTTTCTTTCTTTCTTCTTTCTTTCTTCTTTCTTACTTCTTTCTTACTTCTTTCTTACTTCTTTCTTCATTCCTTCTTACTTCCTTCTTACTTCTTGCTTACTTCTTGCTTACTTCTTTCTTTCTTCTTCTTTCTTTCTTACTTCTTTCTTACTTCTTCCTTACTTCCTTCTTCCTTCTTTCTTTCTTCTTTCTTACTTCTTTCATACTTCTTTCTTTCTTCTTTCTTACTTCTTTCTTACTTCTTTCTTACTTATTTCTTACTTCTGTCTTTCTTCTTTCTTACTTCTTTCTTTCTTCTCTCTTACTTCTTTCTTACTTCTTTCTTCTCTCTTTCTTACTTCTTTCTTACTTCTTTTTTACTTCTTTCTTACTTCTTTCTTACTTCTTTCTTTCTTCTTTCTTCTTTCATACTTCTTTCTTACTTCTTTCTAACCTCTTTTTTCTTCTTTCTTACTTCTTTCTTACTTCTTTCTTACTTCTTTCTTACGTCTTTCTTACTTCTTGCTTACTTCTTTCTTTCTTCTTTCTTACTTCTTTATTTCTTCTTTCTTAGTTCTTTCTTACTTCTTTCTTCATTCCTTCTTACTTCTTTCTTACTTCTTTCTTACTTCTTTCTTACTTCTTTCTTACTTCTTTCTTATTTCTTTCTTCTTTCTTTCTTTCTTCTTTCTTTCTTCTTTCTTACTTCTTTCTTACTTCTTTCTTAATTCTTTCTAACTTCTTTTTTCTTCTTTCTTACTTCTTTCTTACTTCTTTCTTACTTATTTCTTACTTCTTTCTAACTTCTTTTATACTTCTTTCTTACTTCTTTCTAACTTCTTTCTTACTTCTTTCTTCTTTCTTACTTCTTTCTTACTTCTTTCTTACTTCTTTCTTACTTCTTTCTTACTTCTTTCTTACTTCTTTCTTACTTCTTTCGTACTTCTTTCTTACTTCTTTCTTACTTCTTTCTTCATTCCTTCTTACTTCTTTCATACTTCTTTCTTACTTCTTTCTTACTTCTTTCTTACTTCTTGCTTACTTCTTGCTTACTTCTTTCTTTCTTCTTCTTTCTTTCTTACTTCTTTCTTTCTTCTTCCTTACTTCCTTCTTACTTCTTTCTTTCTTCTTTCTTACTTCTTTCATACTTCTTTCTTTCTTCTTTCTTACTTCTTTCTTTCTTCTTTCTTACTTCTTTCTTACTTCTGTCTTTCTTCTTTCTTACTTCTTTCTTTCTTCTCTCTTACTTCTTTCTTACTTCTTTCTTCTTCCTTTCTTTCTTCTTTCTTACTTCTTTCTTCTCTCTTTCTTACTTCTTTCTTACTTCTTTCTTACTTCTTTCTTACTTCTTTCTTTCTTCTTTCTTACTTCTTTCATACTTCTTTCATACTTCTTTCTTACTTCTTTCTTACTTCTTTCTTACTTCTTTCTTACGTCTTTCTTACTTCTTGCTTACTTCTTTCTTTCTTCTTTCTTACTTCTTTATTTCTTCTTTCTTAGTTCTTTCTTACTTCTTTCTTCATTCCTTCTTACTTCTTTCTTAATTCTTTCTTACTTCTTTCTTACTTCTTTCTTACTTCTTTCTTACTTCTTTCTTCTTTCTTTCTTTCTTCTTTCTTTCTTCTTTCTTACTTCTTTCTTACTTCTTTCTTAATTCTTTCTAACTTCATTTTTCTTCTTTCTTACTTCTTTCTTACTTCTTTCTTACTTATTTCTTACTTCTTTCTAACTTCTTTTATACTTCTTTCTTACTTCTTTCTAACTTCTTTCTTACTTCTTTCTTCTTCCTTTCTTTCTTCTTTCTTACTTCTTTCTTACTTCTTTCGTACTTCTTTCTTACTTCTTTCTTACTTCTTTCTTCATTCCTTCTTACTTCTTTCATACTTCTTTCTTACTTCTTTCTTACTTCTTTCTTACTTCTTTCTTCATTCCTTCTTACTTCTTTCTTACTTCTTTATTCTTTCTTTCTTTCTTCTGTCTTACTTTTTTCTTTCTTACTTCTTTCTTACTTCTGTATTACTTCTTTCTAACCTCTTTCTTACTTCTTTCTTACTTCTTTCTTACTTCTTTCTTACTTCTTTCTTCATTCCTTCTTACTTCTTTCTTACTTCTTTCTTACTTCTTTCTTACTTCTTTCTTACTTCTTTCTTTCTTCTTTCTTACTTCTTTCATACTTCTTTCTTACTTCTTTCTTACTTCTTTCTTCCTTACTTCTTTCTTACTTCTTTCTTACTTCTTTCTTACTTCTTTCTTACTTCTTTGTTCTTTCTTTTTTTCTTACTTTCTTCATTCTTACTTCTTTCTTACTTCTTTCTTCATTCCTTCTTACTTCTTTCTTACTTCTTTCTTACTTCTTTCTTACTTCTTTCTTACTTCTTTATTCTTTCTTTCTTTCTTCATTCTTACTTCTTTCTTTCTTACTTCTTTATTACGTCTTTATTACTTCTTTCTAACCTCTTTCTTACTTCTTTCTTACTTCTTTCTTACTTTTTTCTTACTTCTTTCTTTCTTACTTCTTTCTTACTTCTTTCTTCTTTCTTTCTTTCTTCTTTCTTTCTTCTTTCTTACATCTTTCTTACTTCTTTCTTACTTCTTTCTTCATTCCTTCTTACTTCTTTCTTACTTCTTGCTTACTTCTTGCTTACTTCTTTCTTTCTTCTTCTTTCTTTCTTACTTCTTTCTTACTTCTTCCTTACTTCCTTCTTACTTATTTCTTTCTTCTTTCTTACTTCTTTCATACTTCTTTCTTACTTCTTTCTTTTTCCTTCTTTCTTACTTCTTTCTTACTTCTTCCTTACTTCCTTCTTACTTCTTTCTTTCTTCTTTCTTACTTCTTTCATACTTCTTTCTTACTTCTTTCTTACTTCTTTCTTTCTTACTTCTTTCTTACTTCTTTCATAATTCTTTCTTCTTTCTTACTTCTTTCTTCTTTCTTTCTTTCTTACTTCTTTCTTACTTCTTTCTTACTTCTTTCTTACATATTTCTTTCTTCTTTTTTCTTCTTTCTTACTTCTTTCTAACTTCTTTTTTCTTCTTTCTTACTTCTTTCTTACTTCTTTCTTACTTCTTTCTTACTTCTTTCTCACTTCTTTTTTCTTCTTTCTTACTTCTTTCATACTTCTTTCTTAATTCTTTCTTACTTCTTTCTTCCTTACTTCTTTCTTACTTCTTTCTTACTTCTTTCTTACTTCTTTCTTACTTCTTTGTTCTTTCTTTCTTTCTTACTGTCTTCATTCTTACTTCTTTCTTACTTCTTTCTTCATTCCTTCTTACTTCTTTCTTACTTCTTCCTTACTTCTTTCTTACTTCTTTCTTACTTCTTTATTCTTTCTTTCTTTCTTCATTCTTACTTCTTTCTTTCTTACTTCTTTATTACGTCTTTATTACTTCTTTCTAACCTCTTTCTTACTTCTTTCTTACTTCTTTCTTACTTTTTTCTTACTTCTTTCTTTCTTACTTCTTTCTTACTTCTTTCTTCTTTCTTTCTTTCTTCTTTCTTTCTTCTTTCTTACTTCTTTCTTACTTCTTTCTTACTTCTTTCTTCATTCCTTCTTACTTCCTTCTTACTTCTTGCTTACTTCTTGCTTACTTCTTTCTTTCTTCTTCTTTCTTTCTTACTTCTTTCTTACTTCTTCCTTACTTCCTTCTTCCTTCTTTCTTTCTTCTTTCTTACTTCTTTCATACTTCTTTCTTTCTTCTTTCTTACTTCTTTCTTACTTCTTTCTTACTTATTTCTTACTTCTGTCTTTCTTCTTTCTTACTTCTTTCTTTCTTCTCTCTTACTTCTTTCTTACTTCTTTCTTCTCTCTTTCTTACTTCTTTCTTACTTCTTTTTTACTTCTTTCTTACTTCTTTCTTACTTCTTTCTTTCTTCTTTCTTCTTTCATACTTCTTTCTTACTTCTTTCTAACCTCTTTTTTCTTCTTTCTTACTTCTTTCTTACTTCTTTCTTACTTCTTTCTTACGTCTTTCTTACTTCTTGCTTACTTCTTTCTTTCTTCTTTCTTACTTCTTTATTTCTTCTTTCTTAGTTCTTTCTTACTTCTTTCTTCATTCCTTCTTACTTCTTTCTTACTTCTTTCTTACTTCTTTCTTACTTCTTTCTTACTTCTTTCTTATTTCTTTCTTCTTTCTTTCTTTCTTCTTTCTTTCTTCTTTCTTACTTCTTTCTTACTTCTTTCTTAATTCTTTCTAACTTCTTTTTTCTTCTTTCTTACTTCTTTCTTACTTCTTTCTTACTTATTTCTTACTTCTTTCTAACTTCTTTTATACTTCTTTCTTACTTCTTTCTAACTTCTTTCTTACTTCTTTCTTCTTTCTTACTTCTTTCTTACTTCTTTCTTACTTCTTTCTTACTTCTTTCTTACTTCTTTCTTACTTCTTTCTTACTTCTTTCGTACTTCTTTCTTACTTCTTTCTTACTTCTTTCTTCATTCCTTCTTACTTCTTTCATACTTCTTTCTTACTTCTTTCTTACTTCTTTCTTACTTCTTGCTTACTTCTTGCTTACTTCTTTCTTTCTTCTTCTTTCTTTCTTACTTCTTTCTTTCTTCTTCCTTACTTCCTTCTTACTTCTTTCTTTCTTCTTTCTTACTTCTTTCATACTTCTTTCTTTCTTCTTTCTTACTTCTTTCTTTCTTCTTTCTTACTTCTTTCTTACTTCTGTCTTTCTTCTTTCTTACTTCTTTCTTTCTTCTCTCTTACTTCTTTCTTACTTCTTTCTTCTTCCTTTCTTTCTTCTTTCTTACTTCTTTCATACTTCTTTCTTACTTCTTTCTAACCTCTTTTTTCTTCTTTCTTACTTCTTTCTTACTTCTTTCTTACTTCTTTCTTCTTTCTTTCTTACTTCTTTCTTACTTCTTTCTTACTTCTTTCTTACTTCTTTCTTACGTCTTTCTTACTTCTTGCTTACTTCTTTCTTTCTTCTTTCTTACTTCTTTATTTCTTCTTTCTTAGTTCTTTCTTACTTCTTTCTTCATTCCTTCTTACTTCTTTCTTACTTCTTTCTTACTTCTTTCTTACTTCTTTCTTACTTCTTTCTTATTTCTTTCTTCTTTCTTTCTTTCTTCTTTCTTTCTTCTTTCTTACTTCTTTCTTACTTCTTTCTTAATTCTTTCTAACTTCTTTTTTCTTCTTTCTTACTTCTTTCTTACTTCTTTCCTACTTATTTCTTACTTCTTTCTAACTTCTTTTATACTTCTTTCTTACTTCTTTCTAACTTCTTTCTTACTTCTTTCTTCTTCCTTTCTTTCTTCTTTCTTACTTCTTTCTTACTTCTTTCTTACTTCTTTCTTACTTCTTTCTTACTTCTTTCGTACTTCTTTCTTACTTCTTTCTTACTTCTTTCTTCATTCCTTCTTAATTCTTTCATACTTCTTTCTTACTTCTTTCTTACTTCTTTCTTACTTCTTTCTTCATTCCTTCTTACTTCTTTCTTACTTCTTTCTTTCTTCTTTCTTCTTTCTTTCTTACTTCTTTCTTACTTCTTTCTTACTTCTTTCTTACTTCTTTCTTTCTTCTTTCTTACTTCTTTCATACTTCTTTCTTACTTCTTTCTTACTTCTTTCTTCCTTACTATTTCTTACTTCTTTCTTACTTCTTTCTTACTTCTTTCTTACTTCTTTGTTCTTTCTTTCTTTCTTACTTTCTTCATTCTTACTTCTTTCTTACTTCTTTCTTCATTCCTTCTTACTTCTTTCTTACTTCTTTCTTACTTCTTTCTTACTTCTTTCTTACTTCTTTATTCTTTCTTTCTTTCTTCATTCTTACTTCTTTCTTTCTTACTTCTTTATTACGTCTTTATTACTTCTTTCTAACCTCTTTCTTACTTCTTTTTTACTTCTTTCTTACTTTTTTCTTACTTCTTTCTTTCTTACTTCTTTCTTACTTCTTTCTTCTTTCTTTCTTTCTTCTTTCTTTCTTCTTTCTTACATCTTTCTTACTTCTTTCTTACTTCTTTCTTCATTCCTTCTTACTTCTTTCTTACTTCTTGCTTACTTCTTGCTTACTTCTTTCTTTCTTCTTCTTTCTTTCTTACTTCTTTCTTACTTCTTCCTTACTTTCTTCTTACTTATTTCTTTCTTCTTTCTTACTTCTTTCATACTTCTTTCTTACTTCTTTCTTCTTCCTTCTTTCTTACTTCTTTCTTACTTCTTCCTTACTTCCTTCTTACTTCTTTCTTTCTTCTTTCTTACTTCTTTCATACTTCTTTCTTACTTCTTTCTTACTTCTTTCTTTCTTACTTCTTTCTTACTTCTTTCATAATTCTTTCTTCTTTCTTACTTCTTTCTTCTTTCTTTCTTTCTTACTTCTTTCTTACTTCTTTCTTACTTCTTTCTTACTTATTTCTTTCTTCTTTTTTCTTCTTTCTTACTTCTTTCTTACTTCTTTCTTACTTCTTTCTAACTTCTTTTTTCTTCTTTCTTACTTCTTTCTTACTTCTTTCTTACTTCTTTCTTACTTCTTTCTCACTTCTTTTTTCTTCTTTCTTACTTCTTTCATACTTCTTTCTTAATTTTTCTTACTTCTTTCTTCCTTACTTCTTTCTTACTTCTTTCTTACTTCTTTCTTACTTCTTTCTTACTTCTTTCTTACTTCTTTGTTCTTTCTTTCTTTCTTACTTTCTTCATTCTTACTTCTTTCTTACTTCTTTCTTCATTCCTTCTTACTTTTTTCTTACTTCTTCCTTACTTCTTTCTTACTTCTTTCTTACTTCTTTATTCTTTCTTTCTTTCTTCATTCTTACCTCTTTCTTTCTTACTTCTTTATTACGTCTTTATTACTTCTTTCTAACCTCTTTCTTACTTCTTTCTTACTTCTTTCTTACTTTTTTCTTACTTCTTTCTTTCTTACTTCTTTCTTACTTCTTTCTTCTTTCTTTCTTTCTTCTTTCTTTCTTCTTTCTTACTTCTTTCTTACTTCTTTCTTACTTCTTTCTTCATTCCTTCTTACTTCCTTCTTACTTCTTGCTTACTTCTTGCTTACTTCTTTCTTTCTTCTTCTTTCTTTCTTACTTCTTTCTTACTTCTTCCTTACTTCCTTCTTACTTCTTTCTTTCTTCTTTCTTACTTCTTTCTTTCTTCTTTCTTACTTCTTTCTTACTTCTGTCTTTCTTCTTTCTTACTTCTTTCTTTCTTCTCTCTTACTTCTTTCTTACTTCTTTCTTCTCTCTTTCTTACTTCTTTCTTACTTCTTTCTTACTTCTTTCTTACTTCTTTCTTTCTTCTTTCTTACTTCTTTCATACTTCTTTCTTACTTCTTTCTTACTTCTTTCTTACTTCTTTCTTACTTCTTTCTTACGTCTTTCTTACTTCTTGCTTACTTCTTTCTTTCTTCTTTCTTACTTCTTTATTTCTTCTTTCTTAGTTCTTTCTTACTTCTTTCTTCATTCCTTCTTACTTCTTTCTTACTTCTTTCTTACTTCTTTCTTACTTCTTTCTTACTTCTTTCTTACTTCTTTCTTCTTTCTTTCTTTCTTCTTTCTTTCTTCTTTCTTACTTCTTTCTTACTTCTTTCTTAATTCTTTCTAACTTCATTTTTCTTCTTTCTTACTTCTTTCTTACTTCTTTCTTACTTATTTCTTACTTCTTTCTAACTTCTTTTATACTTCTTTCTTACTTCTTTCTAACTTCTTTCTTACTTCTTTCTTCTTCCTTTCTTTCTTCTTTCTTACTTCTTTCTTACTTCTTTCTTCATTCCTTCTTACTTCTTTCATACTTCTTTCTTACTTCTTTCTTACTTCTTTCTTACTTCTTTCTTCATTCCTTCTTACTTCTTTCTTACTTCTTTATTCTTTCTTTCTTTCTTCTGTCTTACTTTTTTCTTTCTTACTTCTTTCTTACTTCTGTATTACTTCTTTCTAACCTCTTTCTTACTTCTTTCTTACTTCTTTCTTACTTCTTTCTTACTTCTTTCTTCATTCCTTCTTACTTCTTTCTTACTTCTTTCTTACTTCTTTCTTACTTCTTTCTTACTTCTTTCTTTCTTCTTTCTTACTTCTTTCATACTTCTTTCTTACTTCTTTCTTACTTCTTTCTTCCTTACTTCTTTCTTACTTCTTTCTTACTTCTTTCTTACTTCTTTCTTACTTCTTTGTTCTTTCTTTTTTTCTTACTTTCTTCATTCTTACTTCTTTCTTACTTCTTTCTTCATTCCTTCTTACTTCTTTCTTACTTCTTTCTTACTTCTTTCTTACTTCTTTCTTACTTCTTTCTTACTTCTTTATTCTTTCTTTCTTTCTTCATTCTTACTTCTTTCTTTCTTACTTCTTTATTACGTCTTTATTACTTCTTTCTAACCTCTTTCTTACTTCTTTCTTACTTCTTTCTTACTTTTTTCTTACTTCTTTCTTTCTTACTTCTTTCTTACTTCTTTCTTCTTTCTTTCTTTCTTCTTTCTTTCTTCTTTCTTACATCTTTCTTACTTCTTTCTTACTTCTTTCTTCATTCCTTCTTACTTCTTTCTTACTTCTTGCTTACTTCTTGCTTACTTCTTTCTTTCTTCTTCTTTCTTTCTTACTTCTTTCTTACTTCTTCCTTACTTCCTTCTTACTTATTTCTTTCTTCTTTCTTACTTCTTTCATACTTCTTTCTTACTTCTTTCTTCTTCCTTCTTTCTTACTTCTTTCTTACTTCTTCCTTACTTCCTTCTTACTTCTTTCTTTCTTCTTTCTTACTTCTTTCATACTTCTTTCTTACTTCTTTCTTACTTCTTTCTTTCTTACTTCTTTCTTACTTCTTTCATAATTCTTTCTTCTTTCTTACTTCTTTCTTCTTTCTTTCTTTCTTACTTCTTTCTTACTTCTTTCTTACTTCTTTCTTACATATTTCTTTCTTCTTTTTTCTTCTTTCTTACTTCTTTCTAACTTCTTTTTTCTTCTTTCTTACTTCTTTCTTACTTCTTTCTTACTTCTTTCTTACTTCTTTCTCACTTCTTTTTTCTTCTTTCTTACTTCTTTCATACTTCTTTCTTAATTCTTTCTTACTTCTTTCTTCCTTACTTCTTTCTTACTTCTTTCTTACTTCTTTCTTACTTCTTTCTTACTTCTTTGTTCTTTCTTTCTTTCTTACTGTCTTCATTCTTACTTCTTTCTTACTTCTTTCTTCATTCCTTCTTACTTCTTTCTTACTTCTTCCTTACTTCTTTCTTACTTCTTTCTTACTTCTTTATTCTTTCTTTCTTTCTTCATTCTTACTTCTTTCTTTCTTACTTCTTTATTACGTCTTTATTACTTCTTTCTAACCTCTTTCTTACTTCTTTCTTACTTCTTTCTTACTTTTTTCTTACTTCTTTCTTTCTTACTTCTTTCTTACTTCTTTCTTCTTTCTTTCTTTCTTCTTTCTTTCTTCTTTCTTACTTCTTTCTTACTTCTTTCTTACTTCTTTCTTCATTCCTTCTTACTTCCTTCTTACTTCTTGCTTACTTCTTGCTTACTTCTTTCTTTCTTCTCTCTTACTTCTTTCTTACTTCTTTCTTCTCTCTTTCTTACTTCTTTCTTACTTCTTTTTTACTTCTTTCTTACTTCTTTCTTACTTCTTTCTTTCTTCTTTCTTACTTCTTTCATACTTCTTTCTTACTTCTTTCTAACCTCTTTTTTCTTCTTTCTTACTTCTTTCTTACTTCTTTCTTACTTCTTTCTTACGTCTTTCTTACTTCTTGCTTACTTCTTTCTTTCTTCTTTCTTACTTCTTTATTTCTTCTTTCTTAGTTCTTTCTTACTTCTTTCTTCATTCCTTCTTACTTCTTTCTTACTTCTTTCTTACTTCTTTCTTACTTCTTTCTTACTTCTTTCTTATTTCTTTCTTCTTTCTTTCTTTCTTCTTTCTTTCTTCTTTCTTACTTCTTTCTTACTTCTTTCTTAATTCTTTCTAACTTCTTTTTTCTTCTTTCTTACTTCTTTCTTACTTCTTTCTTACTTATTTCTTACTTCTTTCTAACTTCTTTTATACTTCTTTCTTACTTCTTTCTAACTTCTTTCTTACTTCTTTCTTCTTCCTTTCTTTCTTCTTTCTTACTTCTTTCTTACTTCTTTCTTACTTCTTTCTTACTTCTTTCTTACTTCTTTCTTACTTCTTTCGTACTTCTTTCTTACTTCTTTCTTACTTCTTTCTTCATTCCTTCTTACTTCTTTCATACTTCTTTCTTACTTCTTTCTTACTTCTTTCTTACTTCTTGCTTACTTCTTGCTTACTTCTTTCTTTCTTCTTCTTTCTTTCTTACTTCTTTCTTTCTTCTTCCTTACTTCCTTCTTACTTCTTTCTTTCTTCTTTCTTACTTCTTTCATACTTCTTTCTTTCTTCTTTCTTACTTCTTTCTTTCTTCTTTCTTACTTCTTTCTTACTTCTGTCTTTCTTCTTTCTTACTTCTTTCTTTCTTCTCTCTTACTTCTTTCTTACTTCTTTCTTCTTCCTTTCTTTCTTCTTTCTTACTTCTTTCATACTTCTTTCTTACTTCTTTCTAACCTCTTTTTTCTTCTTTCTTGCTTCTTTCTTACTTCTTTCTTACTTCTTTCTTCTTTCTTTCTTACTTCTTTCTTACTTCTTTCTTACTTCTTTCTTACTTCTTTCTTACGTCTTTCTTACTTCTTGCTTACTTCTTTCTTTCTTCTTTCTTACTTCTTTATTTCTTCTTTCTTAGTTCTTTCTTACTTCTTTCTTCATTCCTTCTTACTTCTTTCTTACTTCTTTCTTACTTCTTTCTTACTTCTTTCTTACTTCTTTCTTATTTCTTTCTTCTTTCTTTCTTTCTTCTTTCTTTCTTCTTTCTTACTTCTTTCTTACTTCTTTCTTAATTCTTTCTAACTTCTTTTTTCTTCTTTCTTACTTCTTTCTTACTTCTTTCCTACTTATTTCTTACTTCTTTCTAACTTCTTTTATACTTCTTTCTTACTTCTTTCTAACTTCTTTCTTACTTCTTTCTTCTTCCTTTCTTTCTTCTTTCTTACTTCTTTCTTACTTCTTTCTTACTTCTTTCTTACTTCTTTCTTACTTCTTTCGTACTTCTTTCTTACTTCTTTCTTACTTCTTTCTTCATTCCTTCTTAATTCTTTCATACTTCTTTCTTACTTCTTTCTTACTTCTTTCTTACTTCTTTCTTCATTCCTTCTTACTTCTTTCTTACTTCTTTATTCTTTCTTTCTTTCTTCTGTCTTACTTTTTTCGTTCTTACTTCTTTCTTACTTCTGTATTACTTCTTTCTAACCTCTTTCTTATTTCATTCTTACTTCTTTCTTACTTCTTTCTTACTTCTTTCTTCATTCCTTCTTACTTCTTTCTTACTTCTTGCTTACTTCTTGCTTACTTCTTTCTTTCTTCTTCTTTCTTTCTTACTTCTTTCTTACTTCTTCCTTACTTCCTTCTTACTTCTTTCTTTCTTCTTTCTTACTTCTTTCATACTTCTTTCTAACTTCTTTCTTACTTCTTTCTTACTTCTTTCTTACTTCTTTCTTTCTTCTTTTTTCTTCTTTCTTACTTCTTTCTTACTTCTTTCTTACTTCTTTCTAACTTCTTTTTTCTTTTTTCTTACTTCTTTCTTACTTATTTCTTACTTCTTTCTTACTTCTTTCTTTCTTACTTCTTTCTTACTTCTTTCTTACTTCTTTCTTACTTGTTTCTTACTAATTTCTTACTTCTTTCTTTCTTCTTTCTTACTTCTTTCATACTTCTTTCTTACTTCTTTCTTTCTTCTTTCTTACTTCTTTCTTACTTCTTTCTTACTTCTTTCTTCTTTCTTTCTTAATTCTTTCTAACTTCTTTCTTACTTCTTTACTACTTCTTTCTGATTCTTTCTTACTTCTTTCTTACTTCTTTCTTACTTCTTTCTTACTTCTTTCTTCATTCCTTCTTACTTCTTTCTTACTTCTTTCTTACTATTTTCTTACTTCTTTCTTACTTCTTTCTTTCTTCTTTCTTCTTTCTTTCTTACTTCTTTCTTACTTCTTTCTAACTTCTTTTTTCTACTTTCTTACTTCTTTCTTACTTCTTTCTTACTTTTTTCTTACTTCTTTCTTTCTTACTTCTTTCTTAGTTCTTTCTTCTTTCTTTCTTTCTTCTTCCTTACTTCCTTCTTACTTCTTTCTTTCTTCTTTCTTACTTCTTTCATACTTCTTTCTTTCTTCTTTCTTACTTCTTTCTTTCTTCTTTCTTACTTCTTTCTTACTTCTGTCTTTCTTCTTTCTTACTTCTTTCTTTCTTCTCTCTTACTTCTTTCTTACTTCTTTCTTCTTCCTTTCTTTCTTCTTTCTTACTTCTTTCATACTTCTTTCTTACTTCTTTCTAACCTCTTTTTTCTTCTTTCTTACTTCTTTCTTACTTCTTTCTTACTTCTTTCTTCTTTCTTTCTTACTTCTTTCTTACTTCTTTCTTACTTCTTTCTTACTTCTTTCTTACGTCTTTCTTACTTCTTGCTTACTTCTTTCTTTCTTCTTTCTTACTTCTTTATTTCTTCTTTCTTAGTTCTTTCTTACTTCTTTCTTCATTCCTTCTTACTTCTTTCTTACTTCTTTCTTACTTCTTTCTTACTTCTTTCTTACTTCTTTCTTATTTCTTTCTTCTTTCTTTCTTTCTTCTTTCTTTCTTCTTTCTTACTTCTTTCTTACTTCTTTCTTAATTCTTTCTAACTTCTTTTTTCTTCTTTCTTACTTCTTTCTTACTTCTTTCCTACTTATTTCTTACTTCTTTCTAACTTCTTTTATTCTTCTTTCTTACTTCTTTCTTACTTCTTTCTTACTTCTTTCTTACTTCTTTCTTACTTCTTTCTTACTTCTTTCGTACTTCTTTCTTACTTCTTTCTTACTTCTTTCTTCATTCCTTCTTACTTCTTTCATACTTCTTTCTTACTTCTTTCTTACTTCTTTCTTACTTCTTTCTTCATTCCTTCTTACTTCTTTCTTACTTCTTTATTCTTTCTTTCTTTCTTCTGTCTTACTTTTTTCGTTCTTACTTCTTTCTTACTTCTGTATTACTTCTTTCTAACCTCTTTCTTATTTCATTCTTACTTCTTTCTTACTTCTTTCTTACTTCTTTCTTCATTCCTTCTTACTTCTTTCTTACTTCTTGCTTACTTCTTGCTTACTTCTTTCTTTCTTCTTCTTTCTTTCTTACTTCTTTCTTACTTCTTCCTTACTTCCTTCTTACTTCTTTCTTTCTTCTTTCTTACTTCTTTCATACTTCTTTCTAACTTCTTTCTTACTTCTTTCTTACTTCTTTCTTACTTCTTTCTTTCTTCTTTTTTCTTCTTTCTTACTTCTTTCTTACTTCTTTCTAACTTCTTTTTTCTTTTTTCTTACTTCTTTCTTACTTATTTCTTACTTCTTTCTTACTTCTTTCTTTCTTACTTCTTTCTTACTTCTTTCTTACTTCTTTCTTACTTCTTTCTTACTAATTTCTTACTTCTTTCTTTCTTCTTTCTTACTTCTTTCATACTTCTTTCTTACTTCTTTCTTTCTTCTTTCTTACTTCTTTCTTACTTCTTTCTTACTTCTTTCTTCTTTCTTTCTTAATTCTTTCTAACTTCTTTCTTACTTCTTTACTACTTCTTTCTGATTCTTTCTTACTTCTTTCTTACTTCTTTCTTACTTCTTTCTTACTTCTTTCTTCATTCCTTCTTACTTCTTTCTTACTTCTTTCTTACTATTTTCTTACTTCTTTCTTACTTCTTTCTTTCTTCTTTCTTCTTTCTTTCTTACTTCTTTCTTACTTCTTTCTAACTTCTTTTTTCTTCTTTCTTACTTCTTTCTTACTTCTTTCTTACTTTTTTCTTACTTCTTTCTTTCTTACTTCTTTCTTAGTTCTTTCTTCTTTCTTTCTTACTTCTTTCTTACTTCTTTCTTACTTCTTTCTTTCTTACTTCTTTCTTACTTCTTTCTTACTTCTTTCTTACTTATTTCTTACTTCTTTCTTACTTCCTTCTTACTTCTTTATTACTTCTTTCTGATTCTTTCTTACTTCTTTCTTACTTCTTTCTTACTTCTTTCTTACTTCTTTCTTCATTCCTTCTTACTTCTTACTTCTTTCTTTCTTACTTCTTTCTTACTTCTTTCTTACTTCTTTCTTTCTTCTTTCTTCTTTCTTTCTTACTTCTTTCTTACTTCTTTCTTACTTCTTTCATACTTCTTTCTTACTTCTTTCTTACTTCTTTCTTCCTTACTTCTTTCTTACTTCTTTCTTACTTCTTTCTTACTTCTCTCTTACTTCTTTCTTACTTCTTTCTTACTTCTTTCTTACATCTTTCTTACTTCTTTGTTCTTTCTTTCTTTCTTCTTACTTTCTTCTTTCTTACTTCTTTCTTACTTCTTTCTTCATTCCTTCTTACTTCTTTCTTACTTCATTCTTACTTCTTTCTTACTTCTTTCTTACTTCTTTCTTACTTCTTTCTTACTTCTTTATTCTTTCTTTCTTTCTTCTTTCTTACTTCTTTCTTACTTCTTTCTTACTTCTTTATTACTTCTTTATTACTTCTTCCTAACCTCTTTCTTACTTCTTTCTTACTTCTTTCTAACTTCTTTTTTCTTCTTTCTTACTTCTTTCTTACTTCTTTCTAATTTCTTTTTTCTTCTTTCTTTCTTACTTCTTTCTTACTTCTTTCTTTCTTCTTTCTTTCTTACTTCTTTCTTACTTCTTTCATACTTCTTTGTTCTTTCTTTCTTTCTTCTTACTTTCTTCTTTCTTACTTCTTTCTTACTTCTTTCTTACTTCTTTCTAACTTCATTTTTCTTCTTTCTTACTTCTTTCTTCTTTCTTACTTCTTTCTTACTTCTTTCTTTCTTACTTCTTTCTTACTTCTTTCTTACTTCTTTCTTACTTATTTCTTACTTCTTTCTTACTTCTTTCTTACTTCTTTCTAACTTCTTTCTTACTTCTTTCTTACTTCTTTCTTACTTCTTTTTACTTCTTTCTTTCTTACTTCTTTCTTACTTCTTTCATACTTCTTTCTTTCTTCTTTCTTATTTCTTTCTTCATTCCTTCTTCTTTCTTTCTTCTTTCTTACTTCTTTCTTACTTCTTTCTTCTTTCTTTCTTACTTCTTTCTTACTTCTTTCTTACTTCTTTCTTACTTCTTTCTTTCTTCTTTCTTACTTCTTTCTTACTTCTTTCTTACTTCTTTCTTACTTCTTTCTTTCTTACTTCTTTCTTACTTATTTCTTACTTCTTTCCAACTTCTTTCTTACTTCTTTCTTACTTCTTTCTAACTTTTTTCTTACTTCTTTCTTACTTCTTTCTTTCTTGCTTCTTTCTTACTTCTTTCATACTTCTTTCTTTCTTCTTCCTTACTTCTTTCTTCTTTCTTTCTTACATCTTTCTTACTTCTTTCTTACTTCTTTCTTACTTCTTTCTTCATTCCTTCTTACTTCTTTCTTACTTCTTTCTTGCTCCTTTCTTAGTTCTTTCTTACTTCTTTCTTACTTCTTTCTTACTTCTTTCTTACTTCTTTCTTCATTCCTTCTTACTTCTTTCAAACTTCTTTCTTACTTCTTTGTTACTTCTTTCTTACTTCTTTCTTTCTTACTTCTTTCTTACTTCTTTATTACTTCTTTCTAACTTCTTTTTTGTTCTTTCTTACTTCTTTCTTACTTCTTTCTTACTTCTTTCTTACTTCTTTCTTCTTTCTTTCTTACTTCCTTCTTACTTCTTTCTATCTTCTTTCTTACTTCTTCATTTCTTCTTTCTTACTTCTTTCTTTCTTCTTTCTTACTTCTTTCTTACTTCTTTCTTTCTTCTTTCTTACTTCTTTCTTTCTTCTTTCTTACTTCTTTCTTACTTCTTTCTTCTCTCTTTCTTACTTCTTTCTTACTTCTTTATTACTTCTTACTTACTTCTTTCTTACTTCTTTCTTACTTCTTTCTTACTTCTTTCATACTTCTTTCTTACTTCTTTCTAACCTCTTTTTTCTTCTTTCTTACTTCTTTCTTACTTCTTTCTTACTTCTTTCTAACTTCTTTCTTACGTCTTTCTTACTTCTTGCTTACTTCTTTCTTTCTTCTTTATTACTTCTTTCTTTCTTCTTTCTTACTTCTTTCTTACTTCTTTCTTCATTCCTTCTTACTTCTTTCAAACTTCTTTCTTACTTCTTTCTTACTTCTTTCTTACTTCTTACTTTCTTCTTTCTTACTTCTTTCTTTCTTCTTTCTTACTTCTTTCTTACTTCTTTCTTCTTTCTTTCTTACTACTTTCTTACTTCTTTCTTACTTCTTTCTTCTTTCTTACTTATTTATTCATTCCTTCTTACTTCTTTCTTACTTCTTTCTTACTTCTTGCTTACTTCTTTCTTTCTTCTTCTTTCTTTCTTACTTCTTTCTTACTTCTTCCTTACTTCCTTCTTACTTGTTTCTTTCTTCTTTCTTACTTCTTTCATACTTCTTTCTTACTTCTTTCATTCTTCTTTCTTACTTCTTTCTTACTTCTTTCTTACTTCTTTCTTACTTATTTCTTCTTTCTTTCTTACTTCTTTCTTACTTCTTTCTTACTTCTTTCTTACTTCTTTCTTTCTTCTTTCTTACTTCGTTCTTACTTCTTTCTTACTTCTTTCTAACTTCTTTTTTCTTCTTTCTTACTTCTTTCTTACTTCTTTCTTACTTCTTTCTTACTTCTTTCTTACTTCTTTCTTTCTTACTTCTTTCTTACTTCTTTCTTACTTCTTTCTTCTTTCTTACTTATTTATTCATTCCTTCTTACTTCTTTCTTACTTCTTTCTTACTTCTTGCTTACTTCTTTCTTTCTTCTTCTTTCTTTCTTACTTCTTTCTTACTTCTTCCTTACTTCCTCCTTACTTCTTTCTTTCTTCTTTCTTACTTCTTTCATACTTCTTTCTTACTTCTTTCATTCTTCTTTCTTACTTCTTTCTTACTTCTTTCTTACTTCTTTCTTACTTATTTCTTCTTTCTTTCTCACTTCTTTCTTACTTCTTTCTTACTTCTTTCTTACTTCTTTCTTACTTCTTTCTTTCTTCTTTCTTACTTCTTTCTTACTTCTTACTTACTTCTTTCTAACTTCTTTTTTCTTCTTTCTTACTTCTTTCTTACTTCTTTCTTACTTCTTTCTTACTTCTTTCTTACTTCTTTCTTTCTTACTTCTTTCTTACTTCTTTCTTACTTCTTTCTTACTTCTTTCTTACTTCTTTCTTACTTCTTTCTTACTTCTTTCTTACTTCTTTCTTACTTCTTTCTTACTTCTTTGTTCTTTCTTTCTTTCTTACTTTCTTCATTCTTACTTCTTTCTTATTTCTTTATTCTTTCTTTCTTTCTTCATTCTTACTTCTTTCATTCTTACTTCTTTATTACTTCTTTCTTACTTCTTTCTTTCTTACTTCTTTCTTACTTCTTTCTTACTTCTTTCTTACTTCTTTCTTACTAATTTCTTACTTCTTTCTTTCTTCTTTCTTACTTCTTTCATACTTCTTTCTTACTTCTTTCTTTCTTCTTTCTTACTTCTTTCTTACTTCTTTCTTACTTCTTTCTTCTTTCTTTCTTAATTCTTTCTAACTTCTTTCTTACTTCTTTACTACTTCTTTCTGATTCTTTCTTACTTCTTTCTTACTTCTTTCTTACTTCTTTCTTACTTCTTTCTTCATTCCTTCTTACTTCTTTCTTACTTCTTTCTTACTATTTTCTTACTTCTTTCTTACTTCTTTCTTTCTTCTTTCTTCTTTCTTTCTTACTTCTTTCTTACTTCTTTCTAACTTCTTTTTTCTTCTTTCTTACTTCTTTCTTACTTCTTTCTTACTTTTTTCTTACTTCTTTCTTTCTTACTTCTTTCTTAGTTCTTTCTTCTTTCTTTCTTACTTCTTTCTTACTTCTTTCTTACTTCTTTCTTTCTTACTTCTTTCTTACTTCTTTCTTACTTCTTTCTTACTTATTTCTTACTTCTTTCTTACTTCCTTCTTACTTCTTTATTACTTTTTTCTGATTCTTTCTTACTTCTTTCTTACTTCTTTCTTACTTCTTTCTTACTTCTTTCTTCATTCCTTCTTACTTCTTACTTCTTTCTTTCTTACTTCTTTCTTACTTCTTTCTTACTTCTTTCTTTCTTCTTTCTTCTTTCTTTCTTACTTCTTTCTTACTTCTTTCTTACTTCTTTCATACTTCTTTCTTACTTCTTTCTTACTTCTTTCTTCCTTACTTCTTTCTTACTTCTTTCTTACTTCTTTCTTAATTCTCTCTTACTTCTTTCTTACTTCTTTCTTACTTCTTTCTTACATCTTTCTTACTTCTTTGTTCTTTCTTTCTTTCTTCTTACTTTCTTCTTTCTTACTTCTTTCTTACTTCTTTCTTCATTCCTTCTTACTTCTTTCTTACTTCATTCTTACTTCTTTCTTACTTCTTTCTTACTTCTTTCTTACTTCTTTCTTACTTCTTTATTCTTTCTTTCTTTCTTCTTTCTTACTTCTTTCTTACTTCTTTCTTACTTCTTTATTACTTCTTTATTACTTCTTCCTAACCTCTTTCTTACTTCTTTCTTACTTCTTTCTAACTTCTTTTTTCTTCTTTCTTACTTCTTTCTTACTTCTTTCTAATTTCTTTTTTCTTCTTTCTTTCTTACTTCTTTCTTACTTCTTTCTTTCTTCTTTCTTTCTTACTTCTTTCTTACTTCTTTCATACTTCTTTGTTCTTTCTTTCTTTCTTCTTACTTTCTTCTTTCTTACTTCTTTCTTACTTCTTTCTTACTTCTTTCTAACTTCATTTTTCTTCTTTCTTACTTCTTTCTTCTTTCTTACTTCTTTCTTACTTCTTTCTTTCTTACTTCTTTCTTACTTCTTTCTTACTTCTTTCTTACTTATTTCTTACTTCTTTCTTACTTCTTTCTTACTTCTTTCTAACTTCTTTCTTACTTCTTTCTTACTTCTTTCTTACTTCTTTTTACTTCTTTCTTTCTTACTTCTTTCTTACTTCTTTCATACTTCTTTCTTTCTTCTTTCTTATTTCTTTCTTCATTCCTTCTTCTTTCTTTCTTCTTTCTTACTTCTTTCTTACTTCTTTCTTCTTTCTTTCTTACTTCTTTCTTACTTCTTTCTTACTTCTTTCTTACTTCTTTCTTTCTTCTTTCTTACTTCTTTCTTACTTCTTTCTTACTTCTTTCTTACTTCTTTCTTTCTTACTTCTTTCTTACTTATGTCTTACTTCTTTCCAACTTCTTTCTTACTTCTTTCTTACTTCTTTCTAACTTTTTTCTTACTTCTTTCTTACTTCTTTCTTTCTTGCTTCTTTCTTACTTCTTTCATACTTCTTTCTTTCTTCTTCCTTACTTCTTTCTTCTTTCTTTCTTACATCTTTCTTACTTCTTTCTTACTTCTTTCTTACTTCTTTCTTCATTCCTTCTTACTTCTTTCTTACTTCTTTCTTGCTCCTTTCTTAGTTCTTTCTTACTTCTTTCTTACTTCTTTCTTACTTCTTTCTTACTTCTTTCTTCATTCCTTCTTACTTCTTTCAAACTTCTTTCTTACTTCTTTGTTACTTCTTTCTTACTTCTTTCTTTCTTACTTCTTTCTTACTTCTTTATTACTTCTTTCTAACTTCTTTTTTGTTCTTTCTTACTTCTTTCTTACTTCTTTCTTACTTCTTTCTTACTTCTTTCTTCTTTCTTTCTTACTTCCTTCTTACTTCTTTCTATCTTCTTTCTTACTTCTTCATTTCTTCTTTCTTACTTCTTTCTTTCTTCTTTCTTACTTCTTTCTTACTTCTTTCTTTCTTCTTTCTTACTTCTTTCTTTCTTCTTTCTTACTTCTTTCTTACTTCTTTCTTCTCTCTTTCTTACTTCTTTCTTACTTCTTTATTACTTCTTACTTACTTCTTTCTTACTTCTTTCTTACTTCTTTCTTACTTCTTTCATACTTCTTTCTTACTTCTTTCTAACCTCTTTTTTCTTCTTTCTTACTTCTTTCTTACTTCTTTCTTACTTCTTTCTAACTTCTTTCTTACGTCTTTCTTACTTCTTGCTTACTTCTTTCTTTCTTCTTTATTACTTCTTTCTTTCTTCTTTCTTACTTCTTTCTTACTTCTTTCTTCATTCCTTCTTACTTCTTTCAAACTTCTTTCTTACTTCTTTCTTACTTCTTTCTTACTTCTTACTTTCTTCTTTCTTACTTCTTTCTTTCTTCTTTCTTACTTCTTTCTTACTTCTTTCTTCTTTCTTTCTTACTACTTTCTTACTTCTTTCTTACTTCTTTCTTCTTTCTTACTTATTTATTCATTCCTTCTTACTTCTTTCTTACTTCTTTCTTACTTCTTGCTTACTTCTTTCTTTCTTCTTCTTTCTTTCTTACTTCTTTCTTACTTCTTCCTTACTTCCTTCTTACTTGTTTCTTTCTTCTTTCTTACTTCTTTCATACTTCTTTCTTACTTCTTTCATTCTTCTTTCTTACTTCTTTCTTACTTCTTTCTTACTTCTTTCTTACTTATTTCTTCTTTCTTTCTTACTTCTTTCTTACTTCTTTCTTACTTCTTTCTTACTTCTTTCTTTCTTCTTTCTTACTTCGTTCTTACTTCTTTCTTACTTCTTTCTAACTTCTTTTTTCTTCTTTCTTACTTCTTTCTTACTTCTTTCTTACTTCTTTCTTACTTCTTTCTTACTTCTTTCTTTCTTACTTCTTTCTTACTTCTTTCTTACTTCTTTCTTCTTTCTTACTTATTTATTCATTCCTTCTTACTTCTTTCTTACTTCTTTCTTACTTCTTGCTTACTTCTTTCTTTCTTCTTCTTTCTTTCTTACTTCTTTCTTACTTCTTCCTTACTTCCTCCTTACTTCTTTCTTTCTTCTTTCTTACTTCTTTCATACTTCTTTCTTACTTCTTTCATTCTTCTTTCTTACTTCTTTCTTACTTCTTTCTTACTTCTTTCTTACTTATTTCTTCTTTCTTTCTCACTTCTTTCTTACTTCTTTCTTACTTCTTTCTTACTTCTTTCTTACTTCTTTCTTTCTTCTTTCTTACTTCTTTCTTACTTCTTACTTACTTCTTTCTAACTTCTTTTTTCTTCTTTCTTACTTCTTTCTTACTTCTTTCTTACTTCTTTCTTACTTCTTTCTTACTTCTTTCTTTCTTACTTCTTTCTTACTTCTTTCTTACTTCTTTCTTACTTCTTTCTTACTTCTTTCTTACTTCTTTCTTTCTTCTTTCTTACTTCTTTCTTTCTTCCTTCTTACTTCTTTACTACTTCTTTACTACTTCTTTCTGATTCTTTCTTACTTCTTTCTTACTTCTTTCTTACTTCTTTCTTACTTCTTTCTTCATTCCTTCTTACTTCTTTCTTACTTCTTTCTTACTTCTTTCTTTCTTCTTTCTTTCTTCTTTCTTCTTTCTTTCTTACTTCTTTCTTACTTCTTTATTACTTCATATTACTTCTTTCTAACCTCTTTCTTACTTATTTCTTACTTCTTTCTAACTTCTTTTTTCTTCTTTCTTACTTCTTTCTTACTTCTTTCTTACTTTTTTCTTACTTCTTTCTTTCTTACTTCTTTCTTACTTCTTTCTTCTTTCTTTCTTTCTTCTTTCTTTCTTCTTTCTTACTTCTTTCTTACTTCTTTCTTACTTCTTTCTAACTTCTTTTTTCTTCTTTCTTACTTCTTTCTTAATTCTTTCTTACTTCTTTCTAACTTCTTTTTTCTTCTTTCTTACTTCTTTCTTACTTCTTTCTTACTTCTTTCTTACTTCTTTCTTTCTTACTTCTTTCATACTTCTTTCTTTCTTCTTCCTTACTTCTTTGTTCTTTCTTTCTTTCTTACTTACTTCTTTCTTACTTCTTTCTTACTTATTTCTTACTTCTTTATTCATTCCTTCTTACTTCTTCCTTACTTCTTTCTTACTTCTTGCTTACTTCTTTCTTTCTTCTTCTTTCTTTCTTACTTCTTTCTTACTTCTTCCTTACTTCCTTCTTACTTCTTTCTTTCTTCTTTCTTACTTCTTTCATACTTCTTTCTTACTTCTTTCTTACTTCTTTATTCTTTCTTTCTTTCTTCATTCTTACTTCTTTCTTTCTTACTTCTTTCTTACTTCTTTATTACTTCTTTATTACTTCTTCCTAACCTCTTTCTTACTTCTTTCTTACTTCTTTCTAAATTCTTTTTTCTTCTTTCTTACTTCTTTCTTACTTCTTTCTAATTTCTTTTTTCTTCTTTCTTTCTTACTTCTTTCTTACTTCTTTCTTTCTTCTTTCTTACTTCTTTCTTACTTCTTTCATACTTCTTTGTTCTTTCTTTCTTTTTTCTTACTTTCTTCTTTCTTACTTCTTTCTTACTTCTTTCTTACTTCTTTCTAACTTCATTTTTCTTCTTTCTTACTTCTTTCTTCTTTCTTACTTCTTTCTTACTTCTTTCTTTCTTACTTCTTTCTTACTTCTCTCTTACTTCTTTCTTACTTCTTTCTTACTTATTTCTTACTTCTTTCTTACTTCTTTCTTACTTCTTTCTAACTTATTTCTTACTTCTTTCTTACTTCTTTCTTACTTCTTTCTTACTTCTTTCTTTCTTACTTCTTTCTTACTTCTTTCATACTTCTTTCTTTCTTCTTTCTTACTTCTTTCTTCATTCCTTCTTCTTTCTTTCTTCTTTCTTACTTCTTTCTTACTTCTTTCTTCTTTCTTTCTTACTTCTTTCTTACTTCTTTCTTACTTCTTTCTTACTTCTTTCTTTCTTCTTTCTTACTTCTTTCTTTCTTCTTTCTTACTTCTTTCTTACTTCTTTCTTTCTTACTTCTTTCTTACTTATTTCTTACTTCTTTCTAACTTCTTTCTTACTTCTTTCTTACTTCTTTCTAACTTTTTTCTTACTTCTTTCTTACTTCTTTCTTTCTTGCTTCTTTCTTACTTCTTTCATACTTCTTTCTTTCTTCTTCCTTACTTCTTTCTTCTTTCTTTCTTACATCTTTCTTACTTCTTTCTTACTTCTTTCTTACTTCTTTCTTCATTCCTTCTTACTTCTTTCTTACTTCTTTCTTGCTCCTTTCTTACTTCTTTCTTACTTCTTTCTTACTTCTTTCTTACTTCTTTCTTCATTCCTTCTTACTTCTTTCAAACTTCTTTCTTACTTCTTTGTTACTTCTTTCTTACTTCTTTCTTTCTTACTTCTTTCTTACTTCTTTATTACTTCTTTCTAACTTCTTTTTTGTTCTTTCTTACTTCTTTCTTACTTCTTTCTTACTTCTTTCTTACTTCTTTCTTCTTTCTTTCTTACTTCCTTCTTACTTCTTTCTATCTTCTTTCTTACTTCTTCATTTCTTCTTTCTTACTTCTTTCTTTCTTCTTTCTTACTTCTTTCTTACTTCTTTCTTTCTTCTTTCTTACTTCTTTCTTTCTTCTTTCTTACTTCTTTCTTACTTCTTTCTTCTCTCTTTCTTACTTCTTTCTTACTTCTTTATTACTTCTTACTTACTTCTTTCTTACTTCTTTCTTACTTCTTTCTTACTTCTTTCATACTTCTTTCTTACTTCTTTCTAACCTCTTTTTTCTTCTTTCTTACTTCTTTCTTACTTCTTTCTTACTTCTTTCTAACTTCTTTCTTACGTCTTTCTTACTTCTTGCTTACTTCTTTCTTTCTTCTTTGTTACTTCTTTCTTTCTTCTTTCTTACTTCTTTCTTACTTCTTTCTTCATTCCTTCTTACTTCTTTCAAACTTCTTTCTTACTTCTTTCTTACTTCTTTCTTACTTCTTACTTTCTTCTTTCTTACTTCTTTCTTTCTTCTTTCTTACTTCTTTCTTACTTCTTTCTTCTTTCTTTCTTACTACTTTCTTACTTCTTTCTTACTTCTTTCTTCTTTCTTACTTATTTATTCATTCCTTCTTACTTCTTTCTTACTTCTTTCTTACTTCTTGCTTACTTCTTTCTTTCTTCTTCTTTCTTTCTTACTTCTTTCTTACTTCTTCCTTACTTCCTTCTTACTTCTTTCTTTCTTCTTTCTTACTTCTTTCATACTTCTTTCTTACTTCTTTCATTCTTCTTTCTTACTTCTTTCTTACTTCTTTCTTACTTATTTCTTACTTATTTCTTCTTTCTTTCTTACTTCTTTCTTACTTCTTTCTTACTTCTTTCTTACTTCTTTCTTTCTTCTTTCTTACTTCTTTCTTACTTCTTTCTTACTTCTTTCTAACTTCTTCTTTCTTCTTTCTTACTTCTTTCTTACTTCTTTCTTACTTCTTTCTTACTTCTTTCTTACTTCTTTCTTTCTTACTTCTTTCTTACTTCTTTCTTACTTCTTTCTTACTTCTTTCTTCTTTCTTACTTATTTATTCATTCCTTCTTACTTCTTTCTTACTTCTTTCTTACTTCTTGCTTACTTCTTTCTTTCTTCTTCTTTCTTTCTTACTTCTTTCTTACTTCTTCCTTACTTCCTCCTTACTTCTTTCTTTCTTCTTTCTTACTTCTTTCATACTTCTTTCTTACTTCTTTCATTCTTCTTTCTTACTTCTTTCTTACTTCTTTCTTACTTCTTTCTTACTTATTTCTTCTTTCTTTCTCACTTCTTTCTTACTTCTTTCTTACTTCTTTCTTACTTCTTTCTTACTTCTTTCTTTCTTCTTTCTTACTTCTTTCTTACTTCTTACTTACTTCTTTCTAACTTCTTTTTTCTTCTTTCTTACTTCTTTCTTACTTCTTTCTTACTTCTTTCTTACTTCTTTCTTACTTCTTTCTTTCTTACTTCTTTCTTACTTCTTTCTTACTTCTTTCTTACTTCTTTCTTACTTATTTCTTACTTCTTTCTTACTTCTTTCTTTCTTCTTTCTTACTTCTTTCATACTTCTTTCTTACTTCTTTCTTTCATCTTTCTTACTTCTTTCTTACTTCTTCCTTACTTCCTTCTTCTTTCTTTCTTACTTCTTTCTTACTTCTTTCTTACTTCTTTACTACTTCTTTCTGATTCTTTCTTACTTCTTTCTTACTTCTTTCTTACTTCTTTCTTACTTCTTTCTTCATTCCTTCTTACTTCTTTCTTACTTCTTTCTTACTTCTTTCTTTCTTCTTTCTTTCTTCTTTCTTCTTTCTTTCTTACTTCTTTCTTACTTCTTTATTACTTCATATTACTTCTTTCTAACCTCTTTCTTACTTATTTCTTACTTCTTTCTAACTTCTTTTTTCTTCTTTCTTACTTCTTTCTTACTTCTTTCTTACTTTTTTCTTACTTCTTTCTTTCTTACTTCTTTCTTACTTCTTTCTTCTTTCTTTCTTTCTTCTTTCTTTCTTCTTTCTTACTTCTTTCTTACTTCTTTCTTACTTCTTTCTAACTTCTTTTTTCTTCTTTCTTACTTCTTTCTTAATTCTTTCTTACTTCTTTCTAACTTCTTTTTTCTTCTTTCTTACTTCTTTCTTACTTCTTTCTTACTTCTTTCTTACTTCTTTCTTTCTTACTTCTTTCTTACTTCTTTCTTACTTCTTTCTTACTTATTTCTTACTTCTTTCTTACTTCTTTCTTACTTCTTTCTTACTTCTTTCTTACTTCTTTCTTACTTTTTTCTTACTTCTTTCTTACTTCTTTCTTACTTCTTTCTTTCTTACTTCTTTCTTACTTCTTTCATACTTCTTTCTTTCTTCTTTCTTACTTCTTTCTTCATTCCTTCTTACTTCTTTCTTTCTTCTTTCTTACTTCTTTCTTCTTTCTTCTTTCTTTCTTACTTCTTTCTTACTTCTTTCTTACTTCTTTCTTACTTCTTCCTTTCTTCTTACTTCTTTCTTTCTTATTCCTTACGTCTTTCTTACTTCTTTCTTTCTTACTTCTTTCTTACTTCTTTCTTACTTCTTTCTCATATTTCTTACTTCTTTCTAACTTCTTTCTGACTTCTTTCTTCTTTCTTTCTTGCTTCTTTCTTACTTCTTTCATACTTCTTTCTTTCTTCTTCCTTACTTCTTTCTTCTTTCTTTCTTACATCTTTCTTACTTCTTTCTTACTTCTTTCTTACTTCTTTCTTACTTCTTTCTTCATTCCTTCTTACTTCTTTCTTACTTCTTACTTGCTCCTTTCTTACTTCTTTCTTACTTCTTTCTTACTTCTTTCTTCATTCCTTCTTACTTCTTTCAAACTTCTTTCTTTCTTCTTTCTTACTTCTTTCTTACTTCTTTCTTCTCTCTTTCTTACTTCTTTCTTACTTCTTTATTACTTCTTACTTACTTCTTTCTTACTTCTTTCTTACTTCTTTCTTACTTCTTTCATACTTCTTTCTTACTTCTTTCTAACCTCTTTTTTCTTCTTTCTTACTTCTTTCTTACTTCTTTCTTACTTCTTTCATCTTTCTTTCTTACTTCTTTCTTACTTCTTTCTTACTTCTTTCTAACTTCTTTCTTACGTCTTTCTTACTTCTTGCTTACTTCTTTCTTTCTTCTTTATTACTTCTTTCTTTCTTCTTTCTTACTTCTTTCTTACTTCTTTCTTCATTCCTTCTTACTTCTTTCAAACTTCTTTCTTACTTCTTTCTTACTTCTTTCTTACTTCTTTCTTTCTTCTTTCTTACTTCTTTCTTTCTTCTTTCTTACTTCTTTCTTACTTCTTTCTTCTTTCTTTCTTACTACTTTCTTACTTCTTTCTTACTTCTTTCTTACTTCTTTCTTCTTTCTTACTTATTTATTCATTCCTTCTTACTTCTTTCTTACTTCTTTCTTACTTCTTCCTTACTTCCTTCTTACTTCTTTCTTTCTTCTTTCTTACTTCTTTCATACTTCTTTCTTACTTCTTTCATTCTTCTTTCTTACTTCTTTCTTACTTCTTTCTTACTTATTTCTTACTTATTTTTTCTTTCTTTCTTACTTCTTTCTTACTTCTTTCTTACTTCTTTCTTACTTCTTTCTTACTTCTTTCTTTCTTCTTTCTTACTTCTTTCTTACTTCTTTCTTACTTCTTTCTAACTTCTTTTTTCTTCTTTCTTACTTCTTTCTTACTTCTTTCTTACTTATTTCTTACTTATTTCTTCTTTCTTTCTTACTTCTTTCTTACTTCTTTCTTACTTCTTTCTTACTTCTTTCTTACTTCTTTCTTTCTTCTTTCTTACTTCTTTCTTACTTCTTTCTTTCTTCTTTCTTACTTCTTTCATACTTCTTTCTTACTTCTTTCTTTCTTCTTTCTTACTTCTTTCTTACTTCTTTCTTACTTCTTTCTTACTTCTTTGTTCTTTCTTTCTTTCTTTCTTACTTCTTTCTTACTTCTTTCTTCTTTCTTTCTTTCTTCTTTCTTTCTTCTTTCTTACTTCTTTCTTACTTCTTACTTACTTCTTTCTAACTTCTTTTTTCTTCTTTCTTACTTCTTTCTTACTTCTTTCTTACTTCTTTCTTACTTCTTTCTTACTTCTTTCTTACTTCTTTCTTTCTTACTTCTTTCTTACTTCTTTCTTACTTCTTTCTTACTTCTTTCTTACTTATTTCTTACTTCTTTCTTACTTCTTTCTTTCTTCTTTCTTACTTCTTTCATACTTCTTTCTTACTTCTTTCTTTCATCTTTCTTACTTCTTTCTTACTTCTTCCTTACTTCCTTCTTCTTTCTTTCTTACTTCTTTCTTACTTCTTTCTTACTTCTTTACTACTTCTTTCTGATTCTTTCTTACTTCTTTCTTACTTCTTTCTTACTTCTTTCTTACTTCTTTCTTCATTCCTTCTTACTTCTTTCTTACTTCTTTCTTACTTCTTTCTTTCTTCTTTCTTACTTCTTTCTTCTTTCTTTCTTACTTCTTTCTTACTTCTTTATTACTTCATATTACTTCTTTCTAACCTCTTTCTTACTTATTTCTTACTTCTTTCTAACTTCTTTTTTCTTCTTTCTTACTTCTTTCTTACTTCTTTCTTACTTTTTTCTTACTTCTTTCTTTCTTACTTCTTTCTTACTTCTTTCTTCTTTCTTTCTTTCTTCTTTCTTTCTTCTTTCTTACTTCTTTCTTACTTCTTTCTTACTTCTTTCTAACTTCTTTTTTCTTCTTTCTTACTTCTTTCTTAATTCTTTCTTACTTCTTTCTAACTTCTTTTTTCTTCTTTCTTACTTCTTTCTTACTTCTTTCTTACTTCTTTCTTACTTCTTTCTTTCTTACTTCTTTCTTACTTCTTTCTTACTTCTTTCTTACTTATTTCTTACTTCTTTCTTACTTCTTTCTTACTTCTTTCTTACTTCTTTCTTACTTCTTTCTTACTTTTTTCTTACTTCTTTCTTACTTCTTTCTTACTTCTTTCTTTCTTACTTCTTTCTTACTTCTTTCATACTTCTTTCTTTCTTCTTTCTTACTTCTTTCTTCATTCCTTCTTACTTCTTTCTTTCTTCTTTCTTACTTCTTTCTTCTTTCTTCTTTCTTTCTTACTTCTTTCTTACTTCTTTCTTACTTCTTTCTTACTTCTTCCTTTCTTCTTACTTCTTTCTTTCTTATTCCTTACGTCTTTCTTACTTCTTTCTTTCTTACTTCTTTCTTACTTCTTTCTTACTTCTTTCTCATATTTCTTACTTCTTTCTAACTTCTTTCTGACTTCTTTCTTCTTTCTTTCTTGCTTCTTTCTTACTTCTTTCATACTTCTTTCTTTCTTCTTCCTTACTTCTTTCTTCTTTCTTTCTTACATCTTTCTTACTTCTTTCTTACTTCTTTCTTACTTCTTTCTTACTTCTTTCTTCATTCCTTCTTACTTCTTTCTTACTTCTTACTTGCTCCTTTCTTACTTCTTTCTTACTTCTTTCTTACTTCTTTCTTCATTCCTTCTTACTTCTTTCAAACTTCTTTCTTTCTTCTTTCTTACTTCTTTCTTTCTTCTTTCTTACTTCTTTCTTACTTCTTTCTTCTCTCTTTCTTACTTCTTTCTTACTTCTTTATTACTTCTTACTTACTTCTTTCTTACTTCTTTCTTACTTCTTTCTTACTTCTTTCATACTTCTTTCTTACTTCTTTCTAACCTCTTTTTTCTTCTTTCTTACTTCTTTCTTACTTCTTTCTTACTTCTTTCATCTTTCTTTCTTACTTCTTTCTTACTTCTTTCTTACTTCTTTCTAACTTCTTTCTTACGTCTTTCTTACTTCTTGCTTACTTCTTTCTTTCTTCTTTATTACTTCTTTCTTTCTTCTTTCTTACTTCTTTCTTACTTCTTTCTTCATTCCTTCTTACTTCTTTCAAACTTCTTTCTTACTTCTTTCTTACTTCTTTCTTACTTCTTTCTTTCTTCTTTCTTACTTCTTTCTTTCTTCTTTCTTACTTCTTTCTTACTTCTTTCTTCTTTCTTTCTTACTACTTTCTTACTTCTTTCTTACTTCTTTCTTACTTCTTTCTTCTTTCTTACTTATTTATTCATTCCTTCTTACTTCTTTCTTACTTCTTTCTTACTTCTTCCTTACTTCCTTCTTACTTCTTTCTTTCTTCTTTCTTACTTCTTTCATACTTCTTTCTTACTTCTTTCATTCTTCTTTCTTACTTCTTTCTTACTTATTTCTTACTTATTTCTTACTTATTTCTTCTTTCTTTCTTACTTCTTTCTTACTTCTTTCTTACTTCTTTCTTACTTCTTTCTTACTTCTTTCTTTCTTCTTTCTTACTTCTTTCTTACTTCTTTCTTACTTCTTTCTAACTTCTTTTTTCTTCTTTCTTACTTCTTTCTTACTTCTTTCTTACTTATTTCTTACTTATTTCTTCTTTCTTTCTTACTTCTTTCTTACTTCTTTCTTACTTCTTTCTTACTTCTTTCTTACTTCTTTCTTTCTTCTTTCTTACTTCTTTCTTACTTCTTTCTTTCTTCTTTCTTACTTCTTTCATACTTCTTTCTTACTTCTTTCTTTCTTCTTTCTTACTTCTTTCTTACTTCTTTCTTACTTCTTTCTTACTTCTTTGTTCTTTCTTTCTTTCTTTCTTACTTCTTTCTTACTTCTTTCTTCTTTCTTTCTTTCTTCTTTCTTTCTTCTTTCTTACTTCTTTCTTACTTCTTTCTTACTTCTTTCTAACTTCTTTTTTCTTCTTTCTTACTTCTTTCTTAATTCTTTTTTCTTCTTTCTTACTTCTTTCTTACTTCTTTCTTACTTCTTTCTTACTTCTTTCTTTCTTACTTCTTTCTTACTTCTTTCTAACTTCTTTCTTACTTTTTTCTTACTTCTTTCTTACTTCTTTCTTACTTCTTTCTTTCTTACTTCTTTCTTACTTCTTTCTTTCTTACTTCTTTCTTACTTCTTTCATACTTCTTTCTTTCTTCTTTCTTACTTCTTTCTTCATTCCTTCTTACTTCTTTCTTTCTTCTTTCTTACTTCTTTCTTCTTTCTTCTTTCTTTCTTACTTCTTTCTTACTTCTTTCTTAATTCTTTCTTACTTCTTTCTTTCTTCTTACTTCTTTCTTTCTTATTTTTACGTCTTTCTTACTTCTTTCTTTCTTACTTCTTTCTTGCTCCTTTCTTACTTCTTTCTTACTTCTTTCTTACTTCTTTCTTACTTCTTTCTTTCTTCTTTCTTACTTCTTTCTTACTTCTTTCTTCTTTCTTTCTTACTACTTTCTTACTTCTTTCTTACTTCTTTCTTACTTCTTTCTTCTTTCTTACTTATTTATTCATTCCTTCTTACTTCTTTCTTACTTCTTTCTTACTTCTTGCTTACTTCTTTCTTTCTTCTTCTTTCTTTCTTTCTTCTTTCTTACTTCTTTCATACTTCTTTCTTACTTCTTTCATTCTTCTTTCTTACTTCTTTCTTACTTCTTTCTTACTTCTTTCTTACTTATTTCTTCTTTCTTTCTTACTTCTTTCTTACTTCTTTCTTACTTCTTTCTTACTTCTTTCTTACTTCTTTCTTTCTTCTTTCTTACTTCTTTCTTACTTCTTTCTTACTTCTTTCTAACTTCTTTTTTCTTCTTTCTTACTTCTTTCTTACTTCTTTCTTACTTCTTTCTTTCTTACTTCTTTCTTACTTCATTCTTACTTCTTTCTTACTTCTTTCTTACTTCTTTCTTACTTCTTTCTTTCTTCTTTCTTACTTCTTTCATACTTCTTTCTTTCTTCTTTCTTTCTTCTTTCTTACTTCTTTCTTACTTCTTTCTTACTTCTTTCTTACTTCTTTCTTACTTCTTTGTTCTTTCTTTCTTTCTTACTTTCTTCATTCTTACTTCTTTCTTATTTCTTTATTCTTTCTTTCTTTCTTCATTCTTACTTCTTTCTTTCTTACTTCTTTATTACTTCATATTACTTCTTTCTAACCTCTTTCTTACTTATTTCTTACTTCTTTCTAACTTCTTTTTTCTTCTTTCTTACTTCTTTCTTACTTCTTTCTTACTTTTTTCTTACTTCTTTCTTTCTTACTTCTTTCTTACTTCTTTCTTACTTCTTTCTTTCTTACTTCTTTCTTACTTCTTTCTTACTTCTTTCTTAGTTCTTTCTTCTTTCTTTCTTACTTCCTTCTTACTTCTTTCTTTCTTCTTTCTTACTTCTTTATTTCTTCTTTCTTACTTCTTTCTTTCTTCTTTCTTAAATCTTTCTTACTTCTTTCTTTCTTCTTTCTTACTTCTTTCTTTCTTCTTTCTTACTTCTTTCTTACTTCTTTCTTCTCTCTTTCTTACTTCTTTCTTACTTCTTTATTACTTCTTACTTACTTCTGTCTTACTTCTTTCTTACTTCTTTCTTACTTCTTTCATACTTCTTTCTTACTTCTTTCTAACCTCTTTTTTCTTCTTTCTTACTTCTTTCTTACTTCTTTCTTACTTCTTTCATCTTTCTTTCTTACTTCTTTCTTACTTCTTTCTTACTTCTTTCTAACTTCTTTGTTACGTCTTTCTTACTTCTTGCTTACTTCTTTCTTTCTTCTTTATTACTTCTTTCTTTCTTCTTTCTTACTTCTTTCTTTCTTCTTTCTTAAATCTTTCTTACTTCTTTCTTTCTTCTTTCTTACTTCTTTCTTTCTTCTTTCTTACTTCTTTCTTACTTCTTTCTTCTCTCTTTCTTACTTCTTTCTTACTTCTTTATTACTTCTTACTTACTTCTTTCTTACTTCTTTCTTCATTCCTTCTTACTTCTTTCTTACTTCTTTCTTTCTTCTTTCTTACTTCTTTCTTACTTCTTTCTTTCTTCTTTCTTACTTCTTTCTTTCTTCTTTCTTACATCTTTCTTACTTCTTTCTTCTCTCTTTCTTACTTCTTTATTACTTCTTTCTAACTTCTTTCTTACGTCTTTCTTACTTCTTGCTTACTTCTTTCTTTCTTCTTTATTACTTCTTTCTTTCTTCTTTCTTACTTCTTTCTTACTTCTTTCTTCTTTCTTTCTTACTTCTTTCTTACTTCTTTCTTACTTCTTTACTACTTCTTTCTGATTCTTTCTTACTTCTTTCTTACTTCTTTCTTACTTCTTTCTTACTTCTTTCTTCATTCCTTCTTACTTCTTTCTTACTTCTTTCTTACTTCTTTCTTTCTTCTTTCTTTCTTCTTTCTTCTTTCTTTCTTACTTCTTTCTTACTTCTTTATTACTTCATATTACTTCTTTCTAACCTCTTTCTTACTTATTTCTTACTTCTTTCTAACTTCTTTTTTCTTCTTTCTTACTTCTTTCTTACTTCTTTCTTACTTTTTTCTTACTTCTTTCTTTCTTACTTCTTTCTTACTTCTTTCTTCTTTCTTTCTTTCTTCTTTCTTTCTTCTTTCTTACTTCTTTCTTACTTCTTTCTTACTTCTTTCTAACTTCTTTTTTCTTCTTTCTTACTTCTTTCTTAATTCTTTCTTACTTCTTTCTAACTTCTTTTTTCTTCTTTCTTACTTCTTTCTTACTTCTTTCTTACTTCTTTCTTACTTCTTTCTTTCTTACTTCTTTCTTACTTCTTTCTTACTTCTTTCTTACTTATTTCTTACTTCTTTCTTACTTCTTTCTTACTTCTTTCTTACTTCTTTCTTACTTCTTTCTTACTTTTTTCTTACTACTTTCTTACTTCTTTCTTACTTCTTTCTTTCTTACTTCTTTCTTACTTCTTTCATACTTCTTTCTTTCTTCTTTCTTACTTCTTTCTTCATTCCTTCTTACTTCTTTCTTTCTTCTTTCTTACTTCTTTCTTCTTTCTTCTTTCTTTCTTACTTCTTTCTTACTTCTTTCTTACTTCTTTCTTACTTCTTCCTTTCTTCTTACTTCTTTCTTTCTTATTCCTTACGTCTTTCTTACTTCTTTCTTTCTTACTTCTTTCTTACTTCTTTCTTACTTCTTTCTCATATTTCTTACTTCTTTCTAACTTCTTTCTGACTTCTTTCTTCTTTCTTTCTTGCTTCTTTCTTACTTCTTTCATACTTCTTTCTTTCTTCTTCCTTACTTCTTTCTTCTTTCTTTCTTACATCTTTCTTACTTCTTTCTTACTTCTTTCTTACTTCTTTCTTACTTCTTTCTTCATTCCTTCTTACTTCTTTCTTACTTCTTACTTGCTCCTTTCTTACTTCTTTCTTACTTCTTTCTTACTTCTTTCTTCATTCCTTCTTACTTCTTTCAAACTTCTTTCTTTCTTCTTTCTTACTTCTTTCTTACTTCTTTCTTCTCTCTTTCTTACTTCTTTCTTACTTCTTTATTACTTCTTACTTACTTCTTTCTTACTTCTTTCTTACTTCTTTCTTACTTCTTTCATACTTCTTTCTTACTTCTTTCTAACCTCTTTTTTCTTCTTTCTTACTTCTTTCTTACTTCTTTCTTACTTCTTTCATCTTTCTTTCTTACTTCTTTCTTACTTCTTTCTTACTTCTTTCTAACTTCTTTCTTACGTCTTTCTTACTTCTTGCTTACTTCTTTCTTTCTTCTTTATTACTTCTTTCTTTCTTCTTTCTTACTTCTTTCTTACTTCTTTCTTCATTCCTTCTTACTTCTTTCAAACTTCTTTCTTACTTCTTTCTTACTTCTTTCTTACTTCTTTCTTTCTTCTTTCTTACTTCTTTCTTTCTTCTTTCTTACTTCTTTCTTACTTCTTTCTTCTTTCTTTCTTACTACTTTCTTACTTCTTTCTTACTTCTTTCTTACTTCTTTCTTCTTTCTTACTTATTTATTCATTCCTTCTTACTTCTTTCTTACTTCTTTCTTACTTCTTCCTTACTTCCTTCTTACTTCTTTCTTTCTTCTTTCTTACTTCTTTCATACTTCTTTCTTACTTCTTTCATTCTTCTTTCTTACTTCTTTCTTACTTCTTTCTTACTTATTTCTTACTTATTTTTTCTTTCTTTCTTACTTCTTTCTTACTTCTTTCTTACTTCTTTCTTACTTCTTTCTTACTTCTTTCTTTCTTCTTTCTTACTTCTTTCTTACTTCTTTCTTACTTCTTTCTAACTTCTTTTTTCTTCTTTCTTACTTCTTTCTTACTTCTTTCTTACTTATTTCTTACTTATTTCTTCTTTCTTTCTTACTTCTTTCTTACTTCTTTCTTACTTCTTTCTTACTTCTTTCTTACTTCTTTCTTTCTTCTTTCTTACTTCTTTCTTACTTCTTTCTTTCTTCTTTCTTACTTCTTTCATACTTCTTTCTTACTTCTTTCTTTCTTCTTTCTTACTTCTTTCTTACTTCTTTCTTACTTCTTTCTTACTTCTTTGTTCTTTCTTTCTTTCTTTCTTACTTCTTTCTTACTTCCTTCTTCTTTCTTTCTTTCTTCTTTCTTTCTTCTTTCTTACTTCTTTCTTACTTCTTACTTACTTCTTTCTAACTTCTTTTTTCTTCTTTCTTACTTCTTTCTTACTTCTTTCTTACTTCTTTCTTACTTCTTTCTTACTTCTTTCTTACTTCTTTCTTTCTTACTTCTTTCTTACTTCTTTCTTACTTCTTTCTTACTTCTTTCTTACTTATTTCTTACTTCTTTCTTACTTCTTTCTTTCTTCTTTCTTACTTCTTTCATACTTCTTTCTTACTTCTTTCTTTCTTCTTTCTTACTTCTTTCTTACTTCTTCCTTACTTCTTTCTTCTTTCTTTCTTACTTCTTTCTTACTTCTTTCTTACTTCTTTACTACTTCTTTCTGATTCTTTCTTACTTCTTTCTTACTTCTTTCTTACTTCTTTCTTACTTCTTTCTTCATTCCTTCTTACTTCTTTCTTACTTCTTTCTTACTTCTTTCTTTCTTCTTTCTTTCTTCTTTCTTCTTTCTTTCTTACTTCTTTCTTACTTCTTTATTACTTCATATTACTTCTTTCTAACCTCTTTCTTACTTATTTCTTACTTCTTTCTAACTTCTTTTTTCTTCTTTCTTACTTCTTTCTTACTTCTTTCTTACTTTTTTCTTACTTCTTTCTTTCTTACTTCTTTCTTACTTCTTTCTTCTTTCTTTCTTTCTTCTTTCTTTCTTCTTTCTTACTTCTTTCTTACTTCTTTCTTACTTCTTTCTAACTTCTTTTTTCTTCTTTCTTACTTCTTTCTTAATTCTTTCTTACTTCTTTCTAACTTCTTTTTTCTTCTTTCTTACTTCTTTCTTACTTCTTTCTTACTTCTTTCTTACTTCTTTCTTTCTTACTTCTTTCTTACTTCTTTCTTACTTCTTTCTTACTTATTTCTTACTTCTTTCTTACTTCTTTCTTACTTCTTTCTTACTTCTTTCTTACTTCTTTCTTACTTTTTTCTTACTACTTTCTTACTTCTTTCTTACTTCTTTCTTTCTTACTTCTTTCTTACTTCTTTCATACTTCTTTCTTTCTTCTTTCTTACTTCTTTCTTCATTCCTTCTTACTTCTTTCTTTCTTCTTTCTTACTTCTTTCTTCTTTCTTCTTTCTTTCTTACTTCTTTCTTACTTCTTTCTTACTTCTTTCTTACTTCTTCCTTTCTTCTTACTTCTTTCTTTCTTATTCCTTACGTCTTTCTTACTTCTTTCTTTCTTACTTCTTTCTTACTTCTTTCTTACTTCTTTCTCATATTTCTTACTTCTTTCTAACTTCTTTCTGACTTCTTTCTTCTTTCTTTCTTGCTTCTTTCTTACTTCTTTCATACTTCTTTCTTTCTTCTTCCTTACTTCTTTCTTCTTTCTTTCTTACATCTTTCTTACTTCTTTCTTACTTCTTTCTTACTTCTTTCTTACTTCTTTCTTCATTCCTTCTTACTTCTTTCTTACTTCTTACTTGCTCCTTTCTTACTTCTTTCTTACTTCTTTCTTACTTCTTTCTTCATTCCTTCTTACTTCTTTCAAACTTCTTTCTTTCTTCTTTCTTACTTCTTTCTTTCTTCTTTCTTACTTCTTTCTTACTTCTTTCTTCTCTCTTTCTTACTTCTTTCTTACTTCTTTATTACTTCTTACTTACTTCTTTCTTACTTCTTTCTTACTTCTTTCTTACTTCTTTCATACTTCTTTCTTACTTCTTTCTAACCTCTTTTTTCTTCTTTCTTACTTCTTTCTTACTTCTTTCTTACTTCTTTCATCTTTCTTTCTTACTTCTTTCTTACTTCTTTCTTACTTCTTTCTAACTTCTTTCTTACGTCTTTCTTACTTCTTGCTTACTTCTTTCTTTCTTCTTTATTACTTCTTTCTTTCTTCTTTCTTACTTCTTTCTTACTTCTTTCTTCATTCCTTCTTACTTCTTTCAAACTTCTTTCTTACTTCTTTCTTACTTCTTTCTTACTTCTTTCTTTCTTCTTTCTTACTTCTTTCTTTCTTCTTTCTTACTTCTTTCTTACTTCTTTCTTCTTTCTTTCTTACTACTTTCTTACTTCTTTCTTACTTCTTTCTTACTTCTTTCTTCTTTCTTACTTATTTATTCATTCCTTCTTACTTCTTTCTTACTTCTTTCTTACTTCTTCCTTACTTCCTTCTTACTTCTTTCTTTCTTCTTTCTTACTTCTTTCATACTTCTTTCTTACTTCTTTCATTCTTCTTTCTTACTTCTTTCTTACTTATTTCTTACTTATTTCTTACTTATTTCTTCTTTCTTTCTTACTTCTTTCTTACTTCTTTCTTACTTCTTTCTTACTTCTTTCTTACTTCTTTCTTTCTTCTTTCTTACTTCTTTCTTACTTCTTTCTTACTTCTTTCTAACTTCTTTTTTCTTCTTTCTTACTTCTTTCTTACTTCTTTCTTACTTATTTCTTACTTATTTCTTCTTTCTTTCTTACTTCTTTCTTACTTCTTTCTTACTTCTTTCTTACTTCTTTCTTACTTCTTTCTTTCTTCTTTCTTACTTCTTTCTTACTTCTTTCTTTCTTCTTTCTTACTTCTTTCATACTTCTTTCTTACTTCTTTCTTTCTTCTTTCTTACTTCTTTCTTACTTCTTTCTTACTCCTTTCTTACTTCTTTGTTCTTTCTTTCTTTCTTTCTTACTTCTTTCTTACTTCTTTCTTACTTCTTTCTAACTTCTTTTTTCTTCTTTCTTACTTCTTTCTTAATTCTTTTTTCTTCTTTCTTACTTCTTTCTTACTTCTTTCTTACTTCTTTCTTACTTCTTTCTTTCTTACTTCTTTCTTACTTCTTTCTAACTTCTTTCTTACTTTTTTCTTACTTCTTTCTTACTTCTTTCTTACTTCTTTCTTTCTTACTTCTTTCTTACTTCTTTCTTTCTTACTTCTTTCTTACTTCTTTCATACTTCTTTCTTTCTTCTTTCTTACTTCTTTCTTCATTCCTTCTTACTTCTTTCTTTCTTCTTTCTTACTTCTTTCTTCTTTCTTCTTTCTTTCTTACTTCTTTCTTACTTCTTTCTTACTTCTTTCTTACTTCTTTCTTTCTTCTTACTTCTTTCTTTCTTATTTTTACGTCTTTCTTACTTCTTTCTTTCTTACTTCTTTCTTGCTCCTTTCTTACTTCTTTCTTACTTCTTTCTTACTTCTTTCTTACTTCTTTCTTTCTTCTTTCTTACTTCTTTCTTACTTCTTTCTTCTTTCTTTCTTACTACTTTCTTACTTCTTTCTTACTTCTTTCTTACTTCTTTCTTCTTTCTTACTTATTTATTCATTCCTTCTTACTTCTTTCTTACTTCTTTCTTACTTCTTGCTTACTTCTTTCTTTCTTCTTCTTTCTTTCTTTCTTCTTTCTTACTTCTTTCATACTTCTTTCTTACTTCTTTCATTCTTCTTTCTTACTTCTTTCTTACTTCTTTCTTACTTCTTTCTTACTTATTTCTTCTTTCTTTCTTACTTCTTTCTTACTTCTTTCTTACTTCTTTCTTACTTCTTTCTTACTTCTTTCTTTCTTCTTTCTTACTTCTTTCTTACTTCTTTCTTACTTCTTTCTAACTTCTTTTTCTTCTTTCTTACTTCTTTCTTACTTCTTTCTTACTTCTTTCTTTCTTACTTCTTTCTTACTTCATTCTTACTTCTTTCTTACTTCTTTCTTACTTCTTTCTTACTTCTTTCTTTCTTCTTTCTTACTTCTTTCATACTTCTTTCTTTCTTCTTTCTTTCTTCTTTCTTACTTCTTTCTTACTTCTTTCTTACTTCTTTCTTACTTCTTTCTTACTTCTTTGTTCTTTCTTTCTTTCTTACTTTCTTCATTCTTACTTCTTTCTTATTTCTTTATTCTTTCTTTCTTTCTTCATTCTTACTTCTTTCTTTCTTACTTCTTTATTACTTCATATTACTTCTTTCTAACCTCTTTCTTACTTATTTCTTACTTCTTTCTAACTTCTTTTTTCTTCTTTCTTACTTCTTTCTTACTTCTTTCTTACTTTTTTCTTACTTCTTTCTTTCTTACTTCTTTCTTACTTCTTTCTTACTTCTTTCTTTCTTACTTCTTTCTTACTTCTTTCTTACTTCTTTCTTAGTTCTTTCTTCTTTCTTTCTTACTTCCTTCTTACTTCTTTCTTTCTTCTTTCTTACTTCTTTATTTCTTCTTTCTTACTTCTTTCTTTCTTCTTTCTTAAATCTTTCTTACTTCTTTCTTTCTTCTTTCTTACTTCTTTCTTTCTTCTTTCTTACTTCTTTCTTACTTCTTTCTTCTCTCTTTCTTACTTCTTTCTTACTTCTTTATTACTTCTTACTTACTTCTGTCTTACTTCTTTCTTACTTCTTTCTTACTTCTTTCATACTTCTTTCTTACTTCTTTCTAACCTCTTTTTTCTTCTTTCTTACTTCTTTCTTTCTTCTTTCTTACTTCTTTCTTTCTTCTTTCTTAAATCTTTCTTACTTCTTTCTTTCTTCTTTCTTACTTCTTTCTTTCTTCTTTCTTACTTCTTTCTTACTTCTTTCTTCTCTCTTTCTTACTTCTTTCTTACTTCTTTATTACTTCTTACTTACTTCTTTCTTACTTCTTTCTTCATTCCTTCTTACTTCTTTCTTACTTCTTTCTTTCTTCTTTCTTACTTCTTTCTTACTTCTTTCTTTCTTCTTTCTTACTTCTTTCTTTCTTCTTTCTTACATCTTTCTTACTTCTTTCTTCTCTCTTTCTTACTTCTTTATTACTTCTTTCTAACTTCTTTCTTACGTCTTTCTTACTTCTTGCTTACTTCTTTCTTTCTTCTTTATTACTTCTTTCTTTCTTCTTTCTTACTTCTTTCTTACTTCTTTCTTCATTCCTTCTTACTTCTTTCAAACTTCTTTCTTACTTCTTTCTTACTTCTTTCTTACTTCTTTCTTTCTTCTTTCTTACTTCTTTCTTTCTTCTTTCTTACTTCTTTCTTACTTCATTCTTCTTTCTTTCTTACTACTTTCTTACTTCTTTCTTACTTCTTTCTTACTTCTTTCTTCTTTCTTACTTATTTATTCATTCCTTCTTACTTCTTTCTTACTTCTTTCTTACTTCTTGCTTACTTCTTTCTTTCTTCTTCTTTCTTTCTTACTTCTTTCTTACTTCTTCCTTACTTCCTTCTTACTTCTTTCTTTCTTCTTTCTTACTTCTTTCATACTTCTTTCTTACTTCTTTCATTCTTCTTTCTTACTTCTTTCTTACTTCTTTCTTACTTCTTTCTTCTTTCTTTCTTACTTCTTTCTTACTTCTTTCTTACTTCTTTCTTACTTCTTTCTTTCTTCTTTCTTACTTCTTTCTTAATTCTTTCTTACTTCTTTCTAACTTCTTTTTTCTTCTTTCTTACTTCTTTCTTACTTCTTTCTTACTTCTTTCTTACTTCTTTCTTTCTTACTTCTTTTTTACTTCTTTCTTACTTCTTTCTTACTTCTTTCTTACTTCTTTCTTACTTCTTTCTTCATTCCTTCTTACTTCTTTCTTACTTCTTTCTTACTTCTTTCTTACTTCTTTCTTACTTCTTTCTTCTTTCTTTCTTACTTCTTTCTTACTTCTTTCTTACTTCTTTACTACTTCTTTCTGATTCTTTCTTACTTCTTTCTTACTTCTTTCTTACTTCTTTCTTCATTCCTTCTTACTTCTTTCTTACTTCTTTCTTACTTCTTTCTTACTTCTTTCTTTCTTCTTTCTTTCTTCTTTCTTCTTTCTTTCTTACTTCTTTCTTACTTCTTTCTTACTTCTTTCTTACTTCTTTCTTACTTCTTTCTTTCTTCTTTCTTACTTCTTTCATACTTCTTTCTTACTTCTTTCTTACTTCTTTCTTACTTCTTTTTTCTTTCTTTCTTTCTTACTTTCTTTCTTCTTTCTTACTTCTTTCTTACTTCTTTCTAACTTCTTTTTTCTTCTTTCTTACTTCTTTCTTAATTCTTTCTTACTTCTTTCTTTCTTACTTCTTTCTTACTTCTTTCTTACTTATTTCTTACTTCTTTCTTACTTCTTTCTTACTTCTTTCTTACTTCTTTCTAACTTCTTTCTTACTTTTTTCTTACTTCTTTCTTACTTCTTTCTTACTTCTTTCTTTCTTACTTCTTTCTTACTTCTTTCATACTTCTTTCTTTCTTCTTTCTTACTTCTTTCTTCTTTCTTCTTTCTTTCTTACTTCTTTCTTACTTCTTTCTTACTTCTTTCTTACTTCTTTCTTACTTCTTTCTTTCTTCTTACTTCTTTTTTTCTTATTTCTTACGTCTTTCTTACTTCTTTCTTTCTTACTTCTTTCTTACTTCTTTCTCATATTTCTTACTTCTTTCTAACTTCTTTCTTACTTCTTTCTTCTTTCTTTCTTGCTTCTTTCTTACTTCTTTCATACTTCTTTCTTTCTTCTTCCTTACTTTTTACTTCTTTCTATCTTACTTCTTTCTTACTTCTTTCTTACTTCTTTCTCATATTTCTTACTTCTTTCTTACTTCTTTCTTGCTCCTTTCTTACTTCTTTCTTACTTCTTTCTTACTTCTTTCTTCATTCCTTCTTACTTCTTTCAAACTTCTTTCTTACTTCTTTCTTACTTCTTTCTTACTTCTTTCTTTCTTACTTCTTTCTTACTTCTTTCTTACTTCTTTCTTACTTCTTTCTTCTTTCTTTCTTACTTCCTTCTTACTTCTTTCTTTCTTCTTTCTTACTTCTTTACTTCTTCTTTCTTACTTCTTTCTTTCTTCTTTCTTACTTCTTTCTTACTTCTTTCTTTCTTCTTTCTTACTTCTTTCTTTCTTCTTTCTTACTTCTTTCTTACTTCTTTCTTACTTCTTTCTTACTTCTTTCTTACTTCTTTCATCTTTCTTTCTTAAATCTTTCTTACTTCTTTCTTTCTTCTTTCTTACTTCTTTCTTTCTTCTTTCTTACTTCTTGCTTACTTCTTTCTTTCTTCTTTATTACTTCTTTCTTTTTCATTCTTACTTCTTTCTTACTTCTTTCTTCATTCCTTCTTACTTCTTTCAAACTTCTTTCTTACTTCTTTCTTACTTCTTTCTTACTTCTTTCTTTCTTCTTTCTTACTTCTTTCTTTCTTCTTTCTTACTTCTTTCTTACTTCTTTCTTCTTTCTTTCTTACTACTTTCTTACTTCTTTATTACTTCTTACTTACTTCTGTCTTACTTCTTTCTTAGTTCTTTCTTCTTTCTTTCTTACTTCCTTCTTACTTCTTTCTTTCTTCTTTCTTACTTCTTTATTTCTTCTTTCTTACTTCTTTCTTTCTTCTTTCTTAAATCTTTCTTACTTCTTTCTTTCTTCTTTCTTACTTCTTTCTTTCTTCTTTCTTACTTCTTTCTTACTTCTTTCTTCTCTCTTTCTTACTTCTTTCTTACTTCTTTATTACTTCTTACTTACTTCTGTCTTACTTCTTTCTTACTTCTTTCTTACTTCTTTCATACTTCTTTCTTACTTCTTTCTAACCTCTTTTTTCTTCTTTCTTACTTCTTTCTTACTTCTTTCTTACTTCTTTCATCTTTCTTTCTTACTTCTTTCTTACTTCTTTCTTACTTCTTTCTAACTTCTTTGTTACGTCTTTCTTACTTCTTGCTTACTTCTTTCTTTCTTCTTTATTACTTCTTTCTTTCTTCTTTCTTACTTCTTTCTTACTTCTTTCTTCATTCCTTCTTACTTCTTTCTTACTTCTTTCTTTCTTCTTTCTTACTTCTTTCTTACTTCTTTCTTTCTTCTTTCTTACTTCTTTCTTTCTTCTTTCTTACATCTTTCTTACTTCTTTCTTCTCTCTTTCTTACTTCTTTATTACTTCTTTCTAACTTCTTTCTTACGTCTTTCTTACTTCTTGCTTACTTCTTTCTTTCTTCTTTATTACTTCTTTCTTTCTTCTTTCTTACTTCTTTCTTACTTCTTTCTTCATTCCTTCTTACTTCTTTCAAACTTCTTTCTTACTTCTTTCTTACTTCTTTCTTACTTCTTTCTTTCTTCTTTCTTACTTCTTTCTTTCTTCTTTCTTACTTCTTTCTTACTTCTTTCTTCTTTCTTTCTTACTACTTTCTTACTTCTTTCTTACTTCTTTCTTACTTCTTTCTTCTTTCTTACTTATTTATTCATTCCTTCTTACTTCTTTCTTACTTCTTTCTTACTTCTTGCTTACTTCTTTCTTTCTTCTTCTTTCTTTCTTACTTCTTTCTTACTTCTTCCTTACTTCCTTCTTACTTCTTTCTTTCTTCTTTCTTACTTCTTTCATACTTCTTTCTTACTTCTTTCATTCTTCTTTCTTACTTCTTTCTTACTTCTTTCTTACTTCTTTCTTCTTTCTTTCTTACTTCTTTCTTACTTCTTTCTTACTTCTTTCTTACTTCTTTCTTTCTTCTTTCTTACTTCTTTCTTACTTCTTTCTTACTTCTTTCTAACTTCTTTTTTCTTCTTTCTTACTTCTTTCTTACTTCTTTCTTACTTCTTTCTTACTTCTTTCTTTCTTACTTCTTTTTTACTTCTTTCTTACTTCTTTCTTACTTCTTTCTTACTTCTTTCTTACTTCTTTCTTCATTCCTTCTTACTTCTTTCTTACTTCTTTCTTACTTCTTTCTTACTTCTTTCTTACTTCTTTCTTCTTTCTTTCTTACTTCTTTCTTACTTCTTTCTTACTTCTTTACT
Organism: Columba livia; assembly: GCF_036013475.1. Taxonomy (NCBI): domain Eukaryota; kingdom Metazoa; phylum Chordata; class Aves; order Columbiformes; family Columbidae; genus Columba; species Columba livia. The sequence continues at coordinate 256,074 of NW_027043057.1, forward strand.
ACTTCTTTCTGATTCTTTCTTACTTCTTTCTTACTTCTTTCTTACTTCTTTCTTCATTCCTTCTTACTTCTTTCTTACTTCTTTCTTACTTCTTTCTTACTTCTTTCTTTCTTCTTTCTTTCTTCTTTCTTCTTTCTTTCTTACTTCTTTCTTACTTCTTTCTTACTTCTTTCTTACTTCTTTCTTACTTCTTTCTTTCTTCTTTCTTACTTCTTTCATACTTCTTTCTTACTTCTTTCTTACTTCTTTCTTACTTCTTTTTCTTTCTTTCTTTCTTACTTTCTTTCTTCTTTCTTACTTCTTTCTTACTTCTTTCTAACTTCTTTTTTCTTCTTTCTTACTTCTTTCTTAATTCTTTCTTACTTCTTTCTTTCTTACTTCTTTCTTACTTCTTTCTTACTTATTTCTTACTTCTTTCTTACTTCTTTCTTACTTCTTTCTTACTTCTGTCTAACTTCTTTCTTACTTTTTTCTTACTTCTTTCTTACTTCTTTCTTACTTCTTTCTTTCTTACTTCTTTCTTACTTCTTTCATACTTCTTTCTTTCTTCTTTCTTACTTCTTTCTTCTTTCTTCTTTCTTTCTTACTTCTTTCTTACTTCTTTCTTACTTCTTTCTTACTTCTTTCTTACTTCTTTCTTTCTTCTTACTTCTTTTTTTCTTATTTCTTACGTCTTTCTTACTTCTTTCTTTCTTACTTCTTTCTTACTTCTTTCTCATATTTCTTACTTCTTTCTAACTTCTTTCTTACTTCTTTCTTCTTTCTTTCTTGCTTCTTTCTTACTTCTTTCATACTTCTTTCTTTCTTCTTCCTTACTTTTTACTTCTTTCTATCTTACTTCTTTCTTACTTCTTTCTTACTTCTTTCTCATATTTCTTACTTCTTTCTTACTTCTTTCTTGCTCCTTTCTTACTTCTTTCTTACTTCTTTCTTACTTCTTTCTTCATTCCTTCTTACTTCTTTCAAACTTCTTTCTTACTTCTTTCTTACTTCTTTCTTACTTCTTTCTTTCTTACTTCTTTCTTACTTCTTTATTACTTCTTTCTAACTTCTTTTTTGTTCTTTCTTACTTCTTTCTTACTTCTTTCTTACTTCTTTCTTACTTCTTTCTTCTTTCTTTCTTACTTCCTTCTTACTTCTTTCTTTCTTCTTTCTTACTTCTTTACTTCTTCTTTCTTACTTCTTTCTTTCTTCTTTCTTATTTCTTTCTTACTTCTTTCTTTCTTCTTTCTTACTTCTTTCTTTCTTCTTTCTTACTTCTTTCTTACTTCTTTCTTACTTCTTTCTTACTTCTTTCTTACTTCTTTCATCTTTCTTTCTTAAAACTTTCTTACTTCTTTCTTTCTTCTTTCTTACTTCTTTCTTTCTTCTTTCTTACTTCTTGCTTACTTCTTTCTTTCTTCTTTATTACTTCTTTCTTTCTTCTTTCTTACTTCTTTCTTACTTCTTTCTTCATTCCTTCTTACTTCTTTCAAACTTCTTTCTTACTTCTTTCTTACTTCTTTCTTACTTCTTTCTTTCTTCTTTCTTACTTCTTTCTTTCTTCTTTCTTACTTCTTTCTTACTTCTTTCTTCTTTCTTTCTTACTACTTTCTTACTTCTTTCTTACTTCTTTCTTACTTCTTTATTACTTATTTCTTCTTTCTTTCTTACTTCTTTCTTACTTCTTTCTTACTTCTTTCTTACTTCTTTCTTACTTCTTTCTTTCTTCTTTGTTACTTCTTTCTTACTTCTTTCTTACTTCTTTCTAACTTCTTTCTTACTTTGTTCTTTCTTCTTTCTTACTTCTTTCTTACTTCTTTCTTACTTCTTTCTTACTTCTTTGTTCTTTCTTTCTTTCTTACTTTCTTCATTCTTACTTCTTTCTTATTTCTTTATTCTTTCTTTCTTTCTTCATTCTTACTTCTTTCTTTCTTACTTCTTTATTACTTCATATTACTTCTTTCTGACCTCTTTCTTACTTATTTCTTACTTCTTTCTAACTTCTTTTTTCTTCTTTCTTACTTCTTTCTTACTTCTTTCTTACTTTTTTCTTACTTCTTTCTTTCTTACTTCTTTCTTACTTCTTTCTTCTTTCTTTCTTTCTTCTTTCTTTCTTCTTTCTTACTTCTTTCTTACTTCTTTCTTACTTCTTTCTAACTTCTTTTTTCTTCTTTCTTACTTCTTTCTTAATTCTTTCTTACTTCTTTCTAACTTCTTTTTTCTTCTTTCTTACTTCTTTCTTACTTCTTTCTTACTTCTTTCTTCATTCCTTCTTACTTCTTTCTTACTTCTTTCTTACTTCTTTCTTACTTCTTTCTTTCTTACTTCTTTCTTACTTCTTTCATACTTCTTTCTTTCTTCTTTCTTCTTTCTTCATTCCTTCTTACTTCTTTCTTTCTTCTTTCTTACTTCTTTCTTCTTTCTTCTTTCTTTCTTACTTCTTTCTTACTTCTTTCTTACTTCTTTCTTACTTCTTTCTTTCTTCTTACTTCTTTCTTTCTTATTTCTTACGTCTTTCTTACTTCTTTCTTTCTTACTTCTTTCTTACTTCTTTCTTACTTCTTTCTTACATATTTCTTACTTCTTTCTAACTTCTTTCTTACTTCTTTCTTCTTTCTTTCTTGCTTCTTTCTTACTTCTTTCATACCTCTTTCTTTCTTCTTCCTTACTTCTTTCTTCTTTCCTTCTTACATCTTTCTTACTTCTTTCTTACTTCTTTCTTACTTCTTTCTTCATTCCTTCTTACTTCTTTCTTACTTCTTTCTTGCTCCTTTCTTACTTCTTTCTTACTTCTTTCTTACTTCTTTCTTACTTCTTTCTTTCTTCTTTCTTACGTCTTTCTTACTTCTTTCTTCTTTCTTTCTTACTACTTTCTTACTTCTTTCTTACTTCTTTCTTACTTCTTTCTTCTTTCTTACTTATTTATTCATTCCTTCTTACTTCTTTCTTACTTCTTTCTTACTTCTTGCTTACTTCTTTCTTTCTTCTTCTTTCTTTCTTACTTCTTTCTTACTTCTTCCTTACTTCCTTCTTACTTCTTTCTTTCTTCTTTCTTACTTCTTTCATACTTCTTTCTTACTTCTTTCATTCTTCTTTCTTACTTCTTTCTTACTTCTTTCTTACTTTTTTCTTACTTCTTTCTTTCTTACTTCTTTCTTACTTCTTTCTTCTTTCTTTCTTCTTTCTTACTTCTTTCTTTACTTCTTTCTTACTTTTTTCTAACTTCTTTTTTCTTCTTTCTTACTTCTTTCTTAATTCTTTCTTACTTCTTTCTAACTTCTTTTTTCTTCTTTCTTACTTCTTTCTTACTTCTTTCTTACTTCTTTCTTACTTCTTTCTTACTTCTTTCTTTCTTACTTCTTTCTTACTTCTTTCTAACTTCTTTCTTACTTTTTTCTTACTTCTTTCTTACTTCTTTCTTACTTCTTTCTTTCTTACTTCTTTCTTACTTCTTTCTTTCTTACTTCTTTCTTACTTCTTTCATACTTCTTTCTTTCTTCTTTCTTACTTCTTTCTTCATTCCTTCTTACTTCTTTCTTTCTTCTTTCTTACTTCTTTCTTCTTTCTTCTTTCTTTCTTACTTCTTTCTTACTTCTTTCTTACTTCTTTCTTACTTCTTTCTTTCTTCTTACTTCTTTCTTTCTTATTTTTACGTCTTTCTTACTTCTTTCTTTCTTACTTCTTTCTTACTTCTTTCTTACTTCTTTCTTACATATTTCTTACTTCTTTCTAACTTCTTTCTTACTTCTTTCTTCTTTCTTTCTTGCTTCTTTCTTACTTCTTTCATACTTCTTTCTTTCTTCTTCCTTACTTCTTTCTTCTTTCCTTCTTACATCTTTCTTACTTCTTTCTTACTTCTTTCTTACTTCTTTCTTCATTCCTTCTTACTTCTTTCTTACTTCTTTGTTGCTCCTTTCTTACTTCTTTCTTACTTCTTTCTTACTTCTTTCTTACTTCTTTCTTTCTTCTTTCTTACTTCTTTCTTACTTCTTTCTTCTTTCTTTCTTACTACTTTCTTACTTCTTTCTTACTTCTTTCTTACTTCTTTCTTCTTTCTTACTTATTTATTCATTCCTTCTTACTTCTTTCTTACTTCTTTCTTACTTCTTGCTTACTTCTTTCTTTCTTCTTCTTTCTTTCTTTCTTCTTTCTTACTTCTTTCATACTTCTTTCTTACTTCTTTCATTCTTCTTTCTTACTTCTTTCTTATTTCTTTCTTACTTCTTTCTTACTTATTTCTTCTTTCTTTCTTACTTCTTTCTTACTTCTTTCTTACTTCTTTCTTACTTCTTTCTTACTTCTTTCTTTCTTCTTTCTTACTTCTTTCTTACTTCTTTCTTACTTCTTTCTAACTTCTTTTTTCTTCTTTCTTACTTCTTTCTTACTTCTTTCTTACTTCTTTCTTTCTTACTTCTTTCTTACTTCTTTCTTACTTCTTTCTTACTTCTTTCTTACTTCTTTCTTACTTCTTTCTTTCTTCTTTCTTACTTCTTTCATACTTCTTTCTTTCTTCTTTCTTTCTTCTTTCTTACTTCTTTCTTACTTCTTTCTTACTTCTTTCTTACTTCTTTCTTACTTCTTTGTTCTTTCTTTCTTTCTTACTTTCTTCATTCTTACTTCTTTCTTATTTCTTTATTCTTTCTTTCCTTCTTCATTCTTACTTCTTTCTTTCTTACTTCTTTATTACTTCATATTACTTCTTTCTAACCTCTTTCTTACTTATTTCTTACTTCTTTCTAACTTCTTTTTTCTTCTTTCTTACTTCTTTCTTACTTCTTTCTTACTTTTTTCTTACTTCTTTCTTTCTTACTTCTTTCTTACTTCTTTCTTACTTCTTTCTTTCTTACTTCTTTCTTACTTCTTTATTACTTCTTTCTAACTTCTTTTTTGTTCTTTCTTACTTCTTGCTTACTTCTTTCTTTCTTCTTTATTACTTCTTTCTTTCTTCTTTCTTACTTCTTTCTTACTTCTTTCTTCATTCCTTCTTACTTCTTTCTTACTTCTTTCTTTCTTCTTTCTTACTTCTTTCTTACTTCTTTCTTTCTTCTTTCTTACTTCTTTCTTTCTTCTTTCTTACATCTTTCTTACTTCTTTCTTCTCTCTTTCTTACTTCTTTATTACTTCTTTCTAACTTCTTTCTTACGTCTTTCTTACTTCTTGCTTACTTCTTTCTTTCTTCTTTATTCTTTCTTTCTTCTTTCTTACTTCTTTCTTACTTCTTTCTTCATTCCTTCTTACTTCTTTCAAACTTCTTTCTTACTTCTTTCTTACTTCTTTCTTACTTCTTTCTTTCTTCTTTCTTACTTCTTTCTTTCTTCTTTCTTACTTCTTTCTTACTTCTTTCTTCTTTCTTTCTTACTACTTTCTTACTTCTTTCTTACTTCTTTCTTACTTCTTTCTTCTTTCTTACTTATTTATTCATTCCTTCTTACTTCTTTCTTACTTCTTTCTTACTTCTTGCTTACTTCTTTCTTTCTTCTTCTTTCTTTCTTACTTCTTTCTTACTTCTTCCTTACTTCCTTCTTACTTCTTTCTTTCTTCTTTCTTACTTCTTTCATACTTCTTTCTTACTTCTTTCATTCTTCTTTCTTACTTCTTTCTTACTTCTTTCTTACTTCTTTCTTCTTTCTTTCTTACTTCTTTCTTACTTCTTACTTACTTCTTTCTTACTTCTTTCTTTCTTCTTTCTTACTTCTTTCTTACTTCATTCTTACTTCTTTCTAACTTCTTTTTTCTTCTTTCTTACTTCTTTCTTACTTCTTTCTTACTTCTTTCTTACTTCTTTCTTACTTCTTTCTTACTTCTTTCTTACTTCTTTCTTACTTCTTTCTTACTTCTTTCTTACTTCTTTCTTACTTCTTTCTTACTTCTTTCTTACTTCTTTCTTCATTCCTTCTTACTTCTTTCTTACTTCTTTCTTACTTCTTTCTTACTTCTTTCTTACTTCTTTCTTCTTTCTTTCTTACTTCTTTCTTACTTCTTTCTTACTTCTTTACTACTTCTTTCTGATTCTTTCTTAATTCTTTCTTACTTCTTTCTTACTTCTTTCTTCATTCCTTCTTACTTCTTTCTTACTTCTTTCTTACTTCTTTCTTACTTCTTTCTTTCTTCTTTCTTTCTTCTTTCTTCTTTCTTTCTTACTTCTTTCTTACTTCTTTCTTACTTCTTTCTTACTTCTTTCTTTCTTCTTTCTTACTTCTTTCATACTTCTTTCTTACTTCTTTCTTACTTCTTTCTAACTTCTTTTTTCTTTCTTTCGTTCTTACTTTCTTTCTTCTTTCTTACTTCTTTCTTACTTCTTTCTAACTTCTTTTTTCTTCTTTCTTACTTCTTTCTTAATTCTTTCTTACTTCTTTCTTTCTTACTTCTTTCTTACTTCTTTCTTACTTCTTTCTTACTTATTTCTTACTTCTTTCTTACTTCTTTCTTACTTCTTTCTTACTTCTTTCTAACTTCTTTCTTACTTTTTTCTTACTTCTTTCTTACTTCTTTCTTACTTCTTTCTTTCTTACTTCTTTCTTACTTCTTTCATACTTCTTTCTTTCTTCTTTCTTACTTCTTTCTTCATTCCTTCTTACTTCTTTCTTTCTTCTTTCTTACTTCTTTCTTCTTTCTTCTTTCTTTCTTACTTCTTTCTTACTTCTTTCTTACTTCTTTCTTTCTTCTTACTTCTTTCTTTCTTATTTCTTACGTCTTTCTTACTTCTTTCTTTCTTACTTCTTTCTTACTTCTTTCTCATATTTCTTACTTCTTTCTAACTTCTTTCTTACTTCTTTCTTCTTTCTTTCTTGCTTCTTTCTTACTTCTTTCATACTTCTTTCTTTCTTCTTCCTTACTTTTTACTTCTTTCTATCTTACTTCTTTCTTACTTCTTTCTTACTTCTTTCTCATATTTCTTACTTCTTTCTTACTTCTTTCTTGCTCCTTTCTTACTTCTTTCTTACTTCTTTCTTTCTTCTTTCTTCATTCCTTCTTACTTCTTTCAAACTTCTTTCTTACTTCTTTCTTACTTTTTTCTTACTTCTTTCTTTCTTCTTTCTTACTTCTTTCTTTCTTCTTTCTTACTTCTTTCTTACTTCTTTCTTCTTTCTTTCTTACTACTTTCTTACTTCTTTCTTACTTCTTTCTTACTTCTTTCTTCTTCCTTACTTATTTATTCATTCCTTCTTACTTCTTTCTTACTTCTTTCTTACTTCTTGCTTACTTCTTTCTTTCTTCTTCTTTCTTTCTTACTTCTTTCTTACTTCTTCCTTACTTCCTTCTTACTTCTTTCTTTCTTCTTTCTTACTTCTTTCATACTTCTTTCTTACTTCTTTCATTCTTCTTTCTTACTTCTTTCTTACTTCTTTCTTACTTCTTTCTTACTTATTTCTTACTTATTTCTTCTTTCTTTCTTACTTCTTTCTTACTTCTTTCTTACTTCTTTCTTACTTCTTTGTTACTTCTTTCTTACTTCTTTCTTACTTCTTTCTAACTTCTTTTTTCTTCTTTCTTCTTTCTTACTTCTTTCTTACTTCTTTCTTACTTCTTTCTTTCTTACTTCTTTCTTACTTCTTTCTTACTTCTTTCTTACTTCTTTCTTACTTCTTTCTTACTTCTTTCTTTCTTCTTTCTTTCTTCTTTCTTACTTCTTTCATACTTCTTTCTTACTTTGTTCTTTCTTCTTTCTTACTTCTTTCTTACTTCTTTCTTACTTCTTTGTTCTTTCTTTCTTTCTTACTTTCTTCATTCTTACTTCTTTCTTATTTCTTTATTCTTTCTTTCTTTCTTCATTCTTACTTCTTTCTTTCTTACTTCTTTATTACTTCATATTACTTCTTTCTAACCTCTTTCTTACTTATTTCTTACTTCTTTCTAACTTCTTTTTTCTTCTTTCTTACTTCTTTCTTACTTCTTTCTTACTTTTTTCTTACTTCTTTCTTTCTTACTTCTTTCTTACTTCTTTCTTCTTTCTTTCTTTCTTCTTTCTTTCTTCTTTCTTACTTCTTTCTTACTTCTTTCTTACTTCTTTCTAACTTCTTTTTTCTTCTTTCTTACTTCTTTCTTAATTCTTTCTTACTTCTTTCTAACTTCTTTTTTCTTCTTTCTTACTTCTTTCTTACTTCTTTCTTACTTCTTTCTTCATTCCTTCTTACTTCTTTCTTACTTCTTTCTTACTTCTTTCTTACTTCTTTCTTTCTTACTTCTTTCTTACTTCTTTCATACTTCTTTCTTTCTTCTTTCTTACTTCTTTCTTCATTCCTTCTTACTTCTTTCTTTCTTCTTTCTTACTTCTTTCTTCTTTCTTCTTTCTTTCTTACTTCTTTCTTCTTTCTTTCTTCTTTCTTACTTCTTTCTTACTTCTTTCTTACTTCTTTCTAACTTCTTTTTTCTTCTTTCTTACTTCTTTCTTAATTCTTTCTTACTTCTTTCTAACTTCTTTTTTCTTCTTTCTTACTTCTTTCTTACTTCTTTCTTACTTCTTTCTTCATTCCTTCTTACTTCTTTCTTACTTCTTTCTTACTTCTTTCTTACTTCTTTCTTTCTTACTTCTTTCTTACTTCTTTCATACTTCTTTCTTTCTTCTTTCTTACTTCTTTCTTCATTCCTTCTTACTTCTTTCTTTCTTCTTTCTTACTTCTTTCTTCTTTCTTCTTTCTTTCTTACTTCTTTCTTCTTTCTTACTTCTTTCTTACTTCTTTCTTTCTTCTTACTTCTTTCTTTCTTATTTCTTACGTCTTTTTTACTTCTTTCTTTCTTACTTCTTTCTTACTTCTTTCTTATTTCTTTCTTACATATTTCTTTTCTTCTTTCTAACTTCTTTCTTACTTCTTTCTTCTTTCTTTCTTGCTTCTTTCTTACTTCTTTCATACCTCTTTCTTTCTTCTTCCTTACTTCTTTCTTCTTTCCTTCTTACATCTTTCTTACTTCTTTCTTACTTCTTTCTTACTTCTTTCTTCATTCCTTCTTACTTCTTTCTTACTTCTTTCTTGCTCCTTTCTTACTTCTTTCTTACTTCTTTCTTACTTCTTTCTTACTTCTTTCTTTCTTCTTTCTTACTTCTTTCTTACTTCTTTCTTCTTTCTTTCTTACTACTTTCTTACTTCTTTCTTACTTCTTTCTTAATTCTTTCTTCTTTCTTACTTATTTATTCATTCCTTCTTACTTCTTTCTTACTTCTTTCTTACTTCTTGCTTACTTCTTTCTTTCTTCTTCTTTCTTTCTTACTTCTTTCTTACTTCTTCCTTACTTCCTTCTTACTTCTTTCTTTCTTCTTTCTTACTTCTTTCATACTTCTTTCTTACTTCTTTCATTCTTCTTTCTTACTTCTTTCTTACTTCTTTCTTACTTCTTTCTTACTTATTTCTTCTTTCCTTCTTACTTCTTTCTTACTTCTTTCTTACTTCTATCTTACTTCTTTCTTACTTCTTTCTTTCTTCTTTCTTACTTCTTTCTTACTTCTTTCTTACTTCTTTCTTACTTCTTTCTTTCTTACTTCTTTCTTACTTCTTTCTTACTTCTTTCTTACTTCTTTCTTTCTTACTTCTTTCTTACTTCTTTCTTACTTCTTTCTTACTTCTTTCTTACTTCTTTCTTACTTCTTTCTTTCTTCTTTCTTACTTCTTTCATACTTCTTTCTTACTTCTTTCTTTCTTCTTTCTTACTTCTTTCTTACTTCTTTCTGACTTCTTTCTTACTTCTTTCTTACTTCTTTGTTCTTTCTTTCTTTCTTACTTTCTTCATTCTTATTTTTTCTTATCTCTTTATTCTTTCTTTCTTTCTTCATTCTTCTTTCTTTCTTACTTCTTTATTACTTCATATTACTTCATTCTAACCTCTTTCTTACTTATTTCTTACTTCTTTCTAACTTCTTTTTTCTTCTTTCTTACTTCTTTGTTACTTCTTTCTTACTTTTTTCTTACTTCTTTCTTTCTTACTTCTTTCTTACTTCTTTCTTCTTTCTTTCTTTCTTCTTTCTTTCTTCTTTCTTACTTCTTTCTTACTTCTTTCTTACTTCTTTCTAACTTCTTTTTTCTTCTTTCTTACTTCTTTCTTAATTCTTTCTTACTTCTTTCTAACTTCTTTTTTCTTCTTTCTTACTTCTTTCTTACTTCTTTCTTACTTCTTTCTTACTTCTTTCTTTCTTACTTCTTTCTTACTTCTTTCTAACTTCTTTCTTACTTTTTTCTTACTTCTTTCTTACTTCTTTCTTACTTCTTTCTTTCTTACTTCTTTCTTACTTCTTTCATACTTCTTTCTTTCTTCTTTCTTACTTCTTTCTTCATTCCTTCTTACTTCTTTCTTTCTTCTTTCTTACTTCTTTCTTCTTTCTTCTTTCTTTCTTACTTCTCTCTTACTTCTTTCTTACTTCTTTCTTACTTCTTTCTTTCTTCTTACTTCTTTCTTTCTTATTTCTTACGTCTTTCTTACTTCTTTCTTTCTTACTTCTTTCTTACTTCTTTCTTACTTCTTTCTTACATATTTCTTACTTCTTTCTAACTTCTTTCTTACTTCTTTCTTCTTTCTTTCTTCTTTCTTACTTCTTTCTTCATTCCTTCTTACTTCTTTCTTACTTCTTTCTTGCTCCTTTCTTACTTCTTTCTTACTTCTTTCTTACTTCTTTCTTCATTCCTTCTTACTTCTTTCAAACTTCTTTCTTACTTCTTTCTTACTTCTTTCTTACTTCTTTTTTGTTCTTTCTTACTTCTTTCTTACTTCTTTCTTACTTCTTTCTTACTTCTTTCTTCTTTCTTTCTTACTTCCTTCTTACTTCTTTATTACTTCTTTCTAACTTCTTTTTTGTTCTTTCTTACTTCTTTCTTACTTCTTTCTTACTTCTTTCTTACTTCTTTCTTCTTTCTTTCTTACTTCCTTCTTACTTCTTTCTTTCTTCTTTCTTACTTCTTTATTTCTTCTTTCTTACTTCTTTCTTTCTTCTTTCTTACTTCTTTCTTACTTCTTTCTTTCTTCTTTCTTACTTCTTTCTTTCTTCTTTCTTACATCTTTCTTACTTCTTTCTTCTCTCTTTCTTACTTCTTTATGACTTCTTTCTAACTTCTTTCTTACGTCTTTCTTACTTCTTGCTTACTTCTTTCTTTCTTCTTTATTACTTCTTTCTTTCTTCTTTCTTACTTCTTTCTTCATTCCTTCTTACTTCTTTCAAACTTCTTTCTTACTTCTTTCTTACTTCTTTCTTCTTTCTTTCTTACTACTTTCTTACTTCTTTCTTACTTCTTTCTTACTTCTTTCTTCTTTCTTACTTATTTATTCATTCCTTCTTACTTCTTTCTTACTTCTTTCTTACTTCTTGCTTACTTCTTTCTTTCTTCTTCTTTCTTTCTTACTTCTTTCTTACTTCTTCCTTACTTCCTTCTTACTTCTTTCTTTCTTCTTTCTTACTTCTTTCATACTTCTTTCTTACTTCTTTCATTCTTCTTTCTTACTTCTTTCTTACTTCTTTCTTACTTCTTTCTTACTTCTTTCTTACTTATTTCTTCTTTCTTTCTTACTTCTTTCTTACTTCTTTCTTACTTCTTTCTTACTTCTTTCTTACTTCTTTCTTTCTTCTTTGTTACTTCTTTCTTACTTCTTTCTTACTTCTTTCTAACTTCTTTTTTCTTCTTTCTTCTTTCTTACTTCTTTCTTACTTCTTTCTTACTTCTTTCTTTCTTACTTCTTTCTTACTTCTTTCTTACTTCTTTCTTACTGCTTTCTTACTTCTTTCTAACTTCTTTCTTACTTCTTTCTTTCTTCTTTCTTACTTCTTTCATACTTCTTTCTTACTTTGTTCTTTCTTCTTTCTTACTTCTTTCTTACTTCTTTCTTACTTCTTTCTTACTTCTTTGTTCTTTCTTTCTTTCTTACTTTCTTCATTCTTACTTCTTTCTAATTTCTTTATTCTTTCTTTCTTTCTTCATTCTTACTTCTTTCTTTCTTTCTTCTTTATTACTTCATATTACTTCTTTCTAACCTCTTTCTTACTTATTTCTTACTTCTTTCTTACTTCTTTCTTACTTTTTTCTTACTTCTTTCTTTCTTACTTCTTTCTTCTTTCTTTCTTCTTTCTTTCTTCTTTCTTACTTCTTTCTTACTTCTTTCTTACTTCTTTCTAACTTCTTTCTTTCTTCTTCTTTCTTTCTTACTTCTTTCTTACTTCTTCCTTACTTCCTTCTTACTTCTTTCTTTCTTCTTTCTTACTTCTTTCATACTTCTTTCTTACTTCTTTCTTACATATTTCTTACTTCTTTCTTACTTCTTTCTTACTTCTTTCTTACTTATTTCTTCTTTCTTTCTTACTTCTTTCTTACTTCTTTCTTACTTCTTTCTTACTTCTTTCTTACTTCTTTCTTTCTTCTCTCTTACTTCTTTCTTACTTCTTTCTTACTTCTAACTTCTTTTTTCTTCTTTCTTACTTCTTTCTTACTTCTTTCTTACTTCTTTCTTTCTTACTTCTTTCTTACTTCTTTCTTACTTCTTTCTTACTTCTTTCTTTCTTCTTTCTTACTTCTTTCTTACTTCTTACTTACTTACTTACTTACTTACTTACTTTTCTTTATTTCTTTTTTCTTCTTTCTTACTTCTTTCTTACTTCTTTCTTTCTTACTTCTTTCTTACTTCTTTCTAACTTCTTTCTTACTTTTTTCTTACTTCTTTCTTACTTCTTTCTTACTTCTTTCTTTCTTACTTCTTTCTTACTTCTTTCATACTTCTTTCTTTCTTCTTTCTTACTTCTTTCTTCATTCCTTCTTACTTCTTTCTTACTTCTTTCTTGCTCCTTTCTTACTTCTTTCTTACTTCTTTCTTACTTCTTTCTTCATTCCTTCTTACTTCTTTCAAACTTCTTTCTTACTTCTTTCTTACTTCTTTCTTACTTCTTTCTTTCTTACTTCTTTCTTACTTCTTTATTACTTCTTTCTAACTTCTTTTTTGTTCTTTCTTATTTCTTTCTTACTTCTTTCTTACTTCTTTCTTACTTCTTTCTTCTTTCTTACTTCCTTCTTACTTCTTTCTTTCTTCTTTCTTACTTCTTTCTTACTTCTTTCTTCTTTCTTACTTCTTTCTTACTTCTTTCTTTCTTCTTTCTTACTTCTTTCTTACTTCTTTCTTTCTTCTTTCTTACTTCTTTCTTTCTTCTTTCTTACATCTTTCTTACTTCTTTCTTCTCTCTTTCTTACTTCTTTATTACTTCTTTCTAACTTCTTTCTTACGTCTTTCTTACTTCTTGCTTACTTCTTTCTTTCTTCTTTATTACTTCTTTCTTTCTTCTTTCTTACTTCTTTCTTACTTCTTTCTTCATTCCTTCTTACTTCCTTCAAACTTCTTTCTTACTTCTTTCTTACTTCTTTCTTCTTTCTTTCTTACTACTTTCTTACTTCTTTCTTACTTCTTTCTTACTTCTTACTTCTTTCTTACTTATTTATTCATTCCTTCTTACTTCTTTCTTACTTCTTTCTTACTTCTTGCTTACTTCTTTCTTTCTTCTTCTTTCTTTCTTACTTCTTTCTTACTTCTTCCTTACTTCCTTCTTACTTCTTTCTTTCTTCTTTTTACTTCTTTCATACTTCTTTCTTACTTCTTTCATTCTTCTTTCTTACTTCTTTCTTACTTCTTTCTTACTTCTTTCTTCTTTCTTTCTTACTTCTTTCTTACTTCTTTCTTACTTCTTTCTTACTTCTTTCTTACTTCTTTCTTTCTTCTTTCTTACTTCTTTCTTACTTCTTTCTTACTTCTTTCTAACTTCTTTTTTCTTCTTTCTTACTTCTTTCTTACTTCTTTCTTACTTCTTTCTTACTTCTTTCTTTCTTACTTCTTTCTTACTTCTTTCTTACTTCTTTCTTACTTCTTTCTTACTTCTTTCTTCATTCCTTCTTACTTCTTTCTTACTTCTTTCTTACTTCTTTCTTACTTCTTTCTTCATTCCTTCTTACTTCTTTCTTACTTCTTTCTTACTTCTTTCTTACTTCTTTCTTTCTTCTTTCTTTCTTCTTTCTTCTTTCTTTCTTACTTCTTTCTTACATCTTTCTTACTTCTTTCTTACTTCTTTCTTTCTTCTTTCTTACTTCTTTCATACTTCTTTCTTACTTCTTTCTTACTTCTTTCTTCCTTACTTCTTTCTTACTTCTTTTTCTTTCTTACTTCTTTCTTACTTCTTTCTTACTTCTTTCTTTCTTCTTTCTTACTTCTTTTTTCTTTCTTTCTTTCTTACTTTCTTCATTCTTACTTCTTTCTTATTTCTTTATTCTTTCTTTCTTTCTTCATTCTTACTTCTTTCTTTCTTACTTCTTTATTACTTCATATTACTTCTTTCTAACCTCTTTCTTACTTATTTCTTACTTCTTTCTAACTTCTTTTTTCTTCTTTCTTACTTCTTTCTTACTTCTTTCTTACTTTTTTCTTACTTCTTTCTTTCTTACTTCTTTCTTACTTCTTTCTTACTTCTTTCTTACTTATTTCTTACTTCTTTCTTACTTCTTTCTTTCTTCTTTCTTCTTTCTTTCTTCTTTCTTACTTCTTTCTTACTTCTTTCTAACTTCTTTTTCCTTCTTTCTTACTTCTTTCTTAATTCTTTCTTACTTCTTTCTTTCTTACTTCTTTCTTACTTCTTTCTTACTTCTTTCTTACTTATTTCTTACTTCTTTCTTACTTCTTTCTTACTTCATTCTTACTTCTTTCTAACTTCTTTCTTACTTTTTTCTTACTTCTTTCTTACTTCTTTCTTACTTCTTTCTTTCTTACTTCTTTCTTACTTCTTTCATACTTCTTTCTTTCTTCTTTCTTACTTCTTTCTTCATTCCTTCTTACTTCTTTCTTTCTTCTTTCTTACTTCTTTCTTCTTTCTTCTTTCTTTCTTACTTCTTTCTTACTTCTTTCTTACTTCTTTCTTACTTCTTTCTTTCTTCTTACTTCTTTCTTTCTTATTTCTTACGTCTTTCTTACTTCTTTCTTTCTTACTTCTTTCTTACTTCTTTCTTACTTCTTTCTTACTTCTTTCTCATATTTCTTACTTCTTTCTTACTTCTTTCTTGCTCCTTTCTTACTTCTTTCTTACTTCTTTCTTACTTCTTTCTTCATTCCTTCTTACTTCTTTCAAACTTCTTTCTTACTTCTTTCTTACTTCTTTCTTACTTCTTTCTTTCTTACTTCTTTCTTACTTCTTTCTTACTTCTTTCTTACTTCTTTCTTACTTCTTTCTTCCTTCTTTCTTACTTCCTTCTTACTTCTTTGTTTCTTCTTTCTTACTTCTTTATTTCTTCTTTCTTACTTCTTTCTTTCTTCTTTCTTACTTCTTTCTTACTTCTTTCTTACTTCTTTCATCTTTCTTTCTTACTTCTTTCTTACTTCTTTCTTACTTCTTTCTAACTTCTTTCTTACGTCTTTCTTACTTCTTGCTTACTTCTTTCTTTCTTCTTTATTACTTCTTTCTTTCTTCTTTCTTACTTCTTTCTTACTTCTTTCTTCATTCCTTCTTACTTCTTTCAAACTTCTTTCTTACTTCTTTCTTACTTCTTTCTTACTTCTTTCTTTCTTCTTTCTTACTTCTTTCTTCTTTCTTCTTTCCTTCTTTCTTCTTTCTTTCTTACTTCTTTCTTACTTCTTTCTTACATCTTTCTTACTTCTTTCTTACTTCTTTCTTCTTTCTTTCTTTCTTCTTTCTTTCTTCTTTCTTACTTCTTTCTTACTTCTTTCTTACTTCTTTCTAACTTCTTTTTTCTTCTTTCTTACTTCTTTCTTAATTCTTTCTAACTTCTTTCTTACTTCTTTCTTCTTCCTTTCTTTCTTCTTTCTTACTTCTTTCTTGCTTCTTTCTTACTTCTTTCTTACTTTTTTCTTACTTCTTTCTAACTTCTTTCATACTTCTTTCTTACTTCTTTCTTACTTCTTTCTTACTTCTTTCTTACTTCTTTCGTACTTCTTTCTTACTTCTTTCTTACTTCTTTCTTCATTCCTTCTTACTTCTTTCTTACTTCTTTCTTACTTCTTTCTTACTTCTTTCTTCATTCCTTCTTACTTCTCTCTTACTTCTTTATTCTTTCTTTCTTTCTTCTGGCTTACTTTTTTCTTTCTTACTTCTTTCTTACTTCTGTATTACTTCTTTCTAACCTCTTTCTTACTTCTTTCTTACTTCTTTCTTACTTCTTTCTTCTTTCTTTATTTCTTCTTTCTTTCTTCTTTCTTACTTCTTTCTTACTTCTTTCTTACTTCTTTCTAACTTCTTTTTTCTTCTTTCTTACTTCTTTCTTAATTCTTTCTAACTTCTTTCTTACTTCTTTCTTCTTCCTTTCTTTCTTCTTTCTTACTTCTTTCTTACTTCTTTCTTACTTCTTTCTTACTTCTTTCGTACTTCTTTCTTACTTCTTTCTTACTTCTTTCTTCATTCCTTCTTACTTCTTTCTTACTTCTTTCTTACTTCTGTATTACTTCTTTCTAACCTCTTTCTTACTTCTTTCTTACTTCTTTCTTACTTCTTTCTTCTTTCTTTATTTCTTCTTTCTTTCTTCTTTCTTACTTCTTTCTTACTTCTTTCTTACTTCTTTCTAACTTCTTTTTTCTTCTTTCTTACTTCTTTCTTAATTCTTTCTAACTTCTTTCTTACTTCTTTCTTCTTCCTTTCTTTCTTCTTTCTTACTTCTTTCTTACTTCTTTCTTACTTCTTTCTTACTTCTTTCGTACTTCTTTCTTACTTCTTTCTTACTTCTTTCTTCATTCCTTCTTACTTCTTTCTTACTTCTTTCTTACTTCTGTATTACTTCTTTCTAACCTCTTTCTTACTTCTTTCTTACTTCTTTCTTACTTCTTTCTTCTTTCTTTATTTCTTCTTTCTTTCTTCTTTCTTACTTCTTTCTTACTTCTTTCTTACTTCTTTCTAACTTCTTTTTTCTTCTTTCTTACTTCTTTCTTAATTCTTTCTAACTTCTTTCTTACTTCTTTCTTCTTCCTTTCTTTCTTCTTTCTTACTTCTTTCTTACTTCTTTCTTACTTCTTTCTTACTTTTTTCTTACTTCTTTCTAACTTCTTTCATACTTCTTTCTTACTTCTTTCTTACTTCTTTCTTACTTCTTTCTTACTTCTTTCGTACTTCTTTCTTACTTCTTTCTTCATTCCTTCTTACTTCTTTCTTACTTCTTTCTTACTTCTTTCTTACTTCTTTCTTCATTCCTTCTTACTTCTCTCTTACTTCTTTATTCTTTCTTTCTTTCTTCTGTCTTACTTTTTTCTTTCTTACTTCTTTCTTACTTCTGTATTACTTCTTTCTAGCCTCTTTCTTACTTCTTTCTTACTTCTTTCTTACTTCTTTCTTCTTTCTTTATTTCTTCTTTCTTTCTTCTTTCTTACTTCTTTCTTACTTCTTTCTTACTTCTTTCTAACTTCTTTTTTCTTCTTTCTTACTTCTTTCTTAATTCTTTCTAACTTCTTTCTTACTTCTTTCTTCTTCCTTTCTTTCTTCTTTCTTACTTCTTTCTTACTTCTTTCTTACTTCTTTCTTACTTTTTTCTTACTTCTTTCTAACTTCTTTCATACTTCTTTCTTACTTCTTTCTTACTTCTTTCTTACTTCTTTCTTACTTCTTTCGTACTTCTTTCTTACTTCTTTCTTACTTCTTTCTTCATTCCTTCTTACTTCTTTCTTACTTCTTTCTTACTTCTTTCTTACTTCTTTCTTCATTCCTTCTTACTTCTCTCTTACTTCTTTATTCTTTCTTTCTTTCTTCTGTCTTACTTTTTTCTTTCTTACTTCTTTCTTACTTCTGTATTACTTCTTTCTAACCTCTTTCTTACTTCTTTCTTACTTCTTTCTTACTTCTTTCTTCTTTCTTTATTTCTTCTTTCTTTCTTCTTTCTTACTTCTTTCTTACTTCTTTCTTACTTCTTTCTAACTTCTTTTTTCTTCTTTCTTACTTCTTTCTTAATTCTTTCTAACTTCTTTCTTACTTCTTTCTTCTTCCTTTCTTTCTTCTTTCTTACTTCTTTCTTACTTCTTTCTTACTTTTTTCTTACTTCTTTCTAACTTCTTTCATACTTCTTTCTTACTTCTTTCTTACTTCTTTCTTACTTCTTTCTTACTTCTTTCGTACTTCTTTCTTACTTCTTTCTTACTTCTTTCTTCATTCCTTCTTACTTCTTTCTTACTTCTTTCTTACTTCTTTCTTACTTCTTTCTTCATTCCTTCTTACTTCTCTCTTACTTCTTTATTCTTTCTTTCTTTCTTCTGTCTTACTTTTTTCTTTCTTACTTCTTTCTTACTTCTGTATTACTTCTTTCTAACCTCTTTCTTACTTCTTTCTTACTTCTTTCTTACTTCTTTCTTCTTTCTTTATTTCTTCTTTCTTTCTTCTTTCTTACTTCTTTCTTACTTCTTTCTTACTTCTTTCTAACTTCTTTTTTCTTCTTTCTTACTTCTTTCTTAATTCTTTCTAACTTCTTTCTTACTTCTTTCTTCTTCCTTTCTTTCTTCTTTCTTACTTCTTTCTTACTTCTTTCTTACTTCTTTCTTACTTTTTTCTTACTTCTTTCTAACTTCTTTCATACTTCTTTCTTACTTCTTTCTTACTTCTTTCTTACTTCTTTCTTACTTCTTTCGTACTTCTTTCTTACTTCTTTCTTACTTCTTTCTTCATTCCTTCTTACTTCTTTCTTACTTCTTTCTTACTTCTTTCTTACTTCTTTCTTCATTCCTTCTTACTTCTCTCTTACTTCTTTATTCTTTCTTTCTTTCTTCTGTCTTACTTTTTTCTTTCTTACTTCTTTCTTACTTCTGTATTACTTCTTTCTAACTACTTTCTTACTTCTTTCTTACTTCTTTCTTACTTCTTTCTTCTTTCTTTATTTCTTCTTTCTTTCTTCTTTCTTACTTCTTTCTTACTTCTTTCTTACTTCTTTCTAACTTCTTTTTTCTTCTTTCTTACTTCTTTCTTAATTCTTTCTTACTTCTTTCTAACTTCTTTTTTCTTCTTTCTTACTTCTTTCTTCATTCCTTCTTACTTCTTTCTTTCTTCTTTCTTACTTCTTTCTTCTTTCTTCTCTCTTTCTTACTTCTTTCTTACTTCTTTCTTACTTCTTTCTTACTTCTTTCTTTCTTCTTACTTCTTTCTTTCTTATTTCTTACGTCTTTCTTACTTCTTTCTTTCTTACTTCTTTCTTACTTCTTTCTTACATATTTCTTACTTCTTTCTAACTTCTTTCTTACTTCTTTCTTCTTTCTTTCTTGCTTCTTTCTTACTTCTTTCATACTTCTTTCTTTCTTCTTCCTTACTTCTTTCTTCTTTCTTTCTTACATCTTTCTTACTTCTTTCTTACTTCTTTCTTACTTCTTTCTTCATTCCTTCTTACTTCTTTCTTACTTCTTTCTTGCTCCTTTCTTACTTCTTTCTTACTTCTTTCTTACTTCTTTCTTCATTCCTTCTTACTTCTTTCAAACTTCTTTCTTACTTCTTTCTTACTTCTTTCTTACTTCTTTCTTTCTTACTTCTTTCTTACTTCTTTATCACTTCTTTCTAACTTCTTTTTTGTTCTTTCTTACTTCTTTCTTACTTCTTTCTTACTTATTTCTAACTTCTTTTTTCTTCTTTCTTACTTCTTTCTTAATTCTTTCTAACTTCTTTCTTACTTCTTTCTTCTTCCTTTCTTTCTTCTTTCTTACTTCTTTCTTACTTCTTTTTTCTTCTTTCTTACTTCTTTCTTAATTCTTTCTAACTTCTTTCTTACTTCTTTCTTCTTCCTTTCTTTCTTCTTTCTTACTTCTTTCTTACTTCTTTCTTACTTCTTTCTTACTTTTTTCTTACTTCTTTCTAACTTCTTTCATACTTCTTTCTTACTTCTTTCTTACTTCTTTCTTACTTCTTTCTTACTTCTTTCGTACTTCTTTCTTACTTCTTTCTTACTTCTTTCTTCATTCCTTCTTACTTCTTTCTTACTTCTTTCTTACTTCTTTCTTACTTCTTTCTTCATTCCTTCTTACTTCTCTCTTACTTCTTTATTCTTTCTTTCTTTCTTCTGTCTTACTTTTTTCTTTCTTACTTCTTTCTTACTTCTGTATTACTTCTTTCTAACCTCTTTCTTACTTCTTTCTTACTTCTTTCTTACTTCTTTCTTCTTTCTTTATTTCTTCTTTCTTTCTTCTTTCTTACTTCTTTCTTACTTCTTTCTTACTTCTTTCTAACTTCTTTTTTCTTCTTTCTTACTTCTTTCTTAATTCTTTCTAACTTCTTTCTTACTTCTTTCTTCTTCCTTTCTTTCTTCTTTCTTACTTCTTTCTTACTTCTTTCTTACTTTTTTCTTACTTCTTTCTAACTTCTTTCATACTTCTTTCTTACTTCTTTCTTACTTCTTTCTTACTTCTTTCTTACTTCTTTCGTACTTCTTTCTTACTTCTTTCTTACTTCTTTCTTCATTCCTTCTTACTTCTTTCTTACTTCTTTCTTACTTCTTTCTTACTTCTTTCTTCATTCCTTCTTACTTCTCTCTTACTTCTTTATTCTTTCTTTCTTTCTTCTGTCTTACTTTTTTCTTTCTTACTTCTTTCTTACTTCTGTATTACTTCTTTCTAACCTCTTTCTTACTTCTTTCTTACTTCTTTCTTACTTCTTTCTTCTTTCTTTATTTCTTCTTTCTTTCTTCTTTCTTACTTCTTTCTTACTTCTTTCTTACTTCTTTCTAACTTCTTTTTTCTTCTTTCTTACTTCTTTCTTAATTCTTTCTAACTTCTTTCTTACTTCTTTCTTCTTCCTTTCTTTCTTCTTTCTTACTTCTTTCTTACTTCTTTCTTACTTCTTTCTTACTTTTTTCTTACTTCTTTCTAACTTCTTTCATACTTCTTTCTTACTTCTTTCTTACTTCTTTCTTACTTCTTTCTTACTTCTTTCGTACTTCTTTCTTACTTCTTTCTTACTTCTTTCTTCATTCCTTCTTACTTCTTTCTTACTTCTTTCTTACTTCTTTCTTACTTCTTTCTTCATTCCTTCTTACTTCTCTCTTACTTCTTTATTCTTTCTTTCTTTCTTCTGTCTTACTTTTTTCTTTCTTACTTCTTTCTTACTTCTGTATTACTTCTTTCTAACCTCTTTCTTACTTCTTTCTTACTTCTTTCTTACTTCTTTCTTCTTTCTTTATTTCTTCTTTCTTTCTTCTTTCTTACTTCTTTCTTACTTCTTTCTTACTTCTTTCTAACTTCTTTTTTCTTCTTTCTTACTTCTTTCTTAATTCTTTCTTACTTCTTTCTAACTTCTTTTTTCTTCTTTCTTACTTCTTTCTTCATTCCTTCTTACTTCTTTCTTTCTTCTTTCTTACTTCTTTCTTCTTTCTTCTCTCTTTCTTACTTCTTTCTTACTTCTTTCTTACTTCTTTCTTACTTCTTTCTTTCTTCTTACTTCTTTCTTTCTTATTTCTTACGTCTTTCTTACTTCTTTCTTTCTTACTTCTTTCTTACTTCTTTCTTACTTCTTTCTTACATATTTCTTACTTCTTTCTAACTTCTTTCTTACTTCTTTCTTCTTTCTTTCTTGCTTCTTTCTTACTTCTTTCATACTTCTTTCTTTCTTCTTCCTTACTTCTTTCTTCTTTCTTTCTTACATCTTTCTTACTTCTTTCTTACTTCTTTCTTACTTCTTTCTTCATTCCTTCTTACTTCTTTCTTGCTCCTTTCTTACTTCTTTCTTACTTCTTTCTTACTTCTTTCTTCATTCCTTCTTACTTCTTTCAAACTTCTTTCTTACTTCTTTCTTACTTCTTTCTTACTTCTTTCTTTCTTACTTCTTTCTTACTTCTTTATCACTTCTTTCTAACTTCTTTTTTGTTCTTTCTTACTTCTTTCTTACTTCTTTCTTACTTATTTCTTACTTCTTTCTTCTTTCTTTCTTACTTCCTTCTTACTTCTTTCTTTCTTCTTTCTTACTTCTTTATTTCTTCTTTCTTACTTCTTTCTTTCTTCTTTCTTACTTCTTTCTTACTTCTTTCTTTCTTCTTTCTTACTTCTTTCTTTCTTCTTTCTTACTTCTTTCTTACTTCTTTCTTCTCTCTTTCTTACTTCTTTCTTACTTCTTTATTACTTCTTACTTACTTCTTTCTTACTTCTTTCTTACTTCTTTCTTACTTCTTTCATACTTCTTTCTTACTTCTTTCTAACCTCTTTTTTCTTCTTTCTTACTTCTTTCTTACTTCTTTCTTACTTCTTTCATCTTTCTTTCTTACTTCTTTCTTACTTCTTTCTTACTTCTTTCTAACTTCTTTCTTACGTCTTTCTTACTTCTTGCTTACTTCTTTCTTTCTTCTTTATTACTTCTTTCTTTCTTCTTTCTTACTTCTTTCTTACTTCTTTCTTCATTCCTTCTTACTTCTTTATTTCTTCTTTCTTTCTTCTTTCTTACTTCTTTCTTACTTCTTTCTTAATTCTTTCTAACTTCTTTTTTCTTCTTTCTTACTTCTTTCTTACTTCTTTCTTACTTATTTTTTACTTCTTTCTAACTTCTTTCTTACTTATTTCTTACTTCTTTCTAACTTCTTTCATACTTCTTTCTTACTTCTTTCTTACTTCTTTCTTACTTCTTTCTTACTTCTTTCGTACTTCTTTCTTACTTCTTTCTTACTTCTTTCTTCATTCCTTCTTACTTCTTTCTTACTTCTTTCTTACTTCTTTCTTACTTCTTTCTTCATTCCTTCTTACTTCTCTCTTACTTCTTTATTCTTTCTTTCTTTTTTCTGTCTTACTTTTTTCTTTCTTACTTCTTTCTTACTTCTGTATTACTTCTTTCTAACCTCTTTCTTACTTCTTTCTTACTTCTTTCTTACTTCTTTCTTCTTTCTTTATTTCTTCTTTCTTTCTTCTTTCTTACTTCTTTCTTACTTCTTTCTTACTTCTTTCTAACTTCTTTTTTCTTCTTTCTTACTTCTTTCTTAATTCTTTCTTACTTCTTTCTAACTTCTTTTTTCTTCTTTCTTACTTCTTTCTTCATTCCTTCTTACTTCTTTCTTTCTTCTTTCTTACTTCTTTCTTCTTTCTTCTCTCTTTCTTACTTCTTTCTTACTTCTTTCTTACTTCTTTCTTACTTCTTTCTTACTTCTTTCTTTCTTCTTACTTCTTTCTTTCTTATTTCTTACGTCTTTCTTACTTCTTTCTTTCTTACTTCTTTCTTACTTCTTTCTTACTTCTTTCTTACATATTTCTTACTTCTTTCTAACTTCTTTCTTACTTCTTTCTTCTTTCTTTCTTGCTTCTTTCTTACTTCTTTCATACTTCTTTCTTTCTTCTTCCTTACTTCTTTCTTCTTTCTTTCTTACATCTTTCTTACTTCTTTCTTACTTCTTTCTTACTTCTTTCTTCATTCCTTCTTACTTCTTTCTTACTTCTTTCTTGCTCCTTTCTTACTTCTTTCTTACTTCTTTCTTACTTCTTTCTTCATTCCTTCTTACTTCTTTCAAACTTCTTTCTTACTTCTTTCTTACTTCTTTCTTACTTCTTTCTTTCTTACTTCTTTCTTACTTCTTTATCACTTCTTTCTAACTTCTTTTTTGTTCTTTCTTACTTCTTTCTTACTTCTTTCTTACTTATTTCTTACTTCTTTCTTCTTTCTTTCTTACTTCCTTCTTACTTCTTTCTTTCTTCTTTCTTACTTCTTTATTTGTTCTTTCTTACTTCTTTCTTTCTTCTTTCTTACTTCTTTCTTACTTCTTTCTTTCTTCTTTCTTACTTCTTTCTTTCTTCTTTCTTACTTCTTTCTTACTTCTTTCTTCTCTCTTTCTTACTTCTTTCTTACTTCTTTATTACTTCTTACTTACTTCTTTCTTACTTCTTTCTTACTTCTTTCTTACTTCTTTCATACTTCTTTCTTACTTCTTTCTAACCTCTTTTTTCTTCTTTCTTACTTCTTTCTTCCTTCTTTCTTACTTCTTTCATCTTTCTTTCTTACTTCTTTCTTACTTCTTTCTTACTTCTTTCTAACTTCTTTCTTACGTCTTTCTTACTTCTTGCTTACTTCTTTCTTTCTTCTTTATTACTTCTTTCTTTCTTCTTTCTTACTTCTTTCTTACTTCTTTCTTCATTCCTTCTTACTTCTTTATTTCTTCTTTCTTTCTTCTTTCTTACTTCTTTCTTACTTCTTTCTTAATTCTTTCTAACTTCTTTTTTCTTCTTTCTTACTTCTTTCTTACTTCTTTCTTACTTATTTTTTACTTCTTTCTAACTTCTTTCTTACTTATTTCTTACTTCTTTCTTACTTCTTTCTTACTTCTTTCATACTTCTTTCTTTCTTCTTTCTTACTTCTTTCTTCATTCCTTCTTACTTCTTTCTTTCTTCTTTCTTACTTCTTTCTTCTTTCTTCTCTCTTTCTTACTTCTTTCTTACTTCTTTCTTACTTCTTTCTTACTTCTTTCTTTCTTCTTACTTCTTTCTTTCTTATTTCTTACGTCTTTCTTACTTCTTTCTTTCTTACTTCTTTCTTACTTCTTTCTTACTTCTTTCTTAAATATTTCTTACTTCTTTCTAACTTCTTTCTTACTTCTTTCTTCTTTCTTTCTTGCTTCTTTCTTACTTCTTTCATACTTCTTTCTTTCTTCTTCCTTACTTCTTTCTTCTTTCTTTCTTACATCTTTCTTACTTCTTTCTTACTTCTTTCTTACTTCTTTCTTCATTCCTTCTTACTTCTTTCTTACTTCTTTCTTGCTCCTTTCTTACTTCTTTCTTACTTCTTTCTTACTTCTTTCTTCATTCCTTCTTACTTCTTTCAAACTGCTTTCTTACTTCTTTCTTACTTCTTTCTTTCTTACTTCTTTCTTACTTCTTTATCACTTCTTTCTAACTTCTTTTTTGTTCTTTCTTACTTCTTTCTTACTTCTTTCTTACTTATTTCTTACTTCTTTCTTCTTTCTTTCTTACTTCCTTCTTATTTCTTTCTTTCTTCTTTCTTACTTCTTTATTTCTTCTTTCTTACTTCTTTCTTTCTTCTTTCTTACTTCTTTCTTACTTCTTTCTTTCTTCTTTCTTACTTCTTTCTTTCTTCTTTCTTACTACTTTCTTACTTCTTTCTTCTCTCTTTCTTACTTCTTTCTTACTTCTTTATTACTTCTTACTTACTTCTTTCTTACTTCTTTCTTACTTCTTTCTTACTTCTTTCATACTTGTTTCTTACTTCTTTCTAACCTCTTTTTTCTTCTTTCTTACTTCATTCTTACTTCTTTCTTACTTCTTTCATCTTTCTTACTTCTTTCTTACTTCTTTCTTACTTCTTTCTAACTTCTTTCTTACGTCTTTCTTACTTCTTGCTTACCTCTTTCTTTCTTCTTTATTACTTCTTTCTTTCTTCTTTCTTACTTCTTTCTTACTTCTTTCTTACTTCTTTCTTACTTCCTTCTTACATCTTTATTTCTTCTTTCTTTCTTCTTTCTTACTTCTTTCTTACTTCTTTCTTAATTCTTTCTAACTTCTTTTTTTTCTTTCTTACTTCTTTCTTACTTCTTTCTTACTTATTTCTTACTTCTTTCTAACTTCTTTCTTACTTATTTCTTACTTCTTTCTAACTTCTTTCTTACTTCTTTCTTCTTCCTTTCTTTCTTCTTTCTTACTTCTTTCTTACTTCTTTCTTACTTCTTTCTTACTTTTTTCTTACTTCTTTCTAACTTCTTTCATACTTCTTTCTTACTTCTTTCTTACTTCTTTCTTACTTCTTTCTTACTTCTTTCGTACTTCTTTCTTACTTCTTTCTTACTTCTTTCTTCATTCCTTCTTACTTCTTTCTTACTTCTTTCTTATTTCTTTCTTCATTCCTTCTTACTTCTCTCTTACTTCTTTATTCTTTCTTTCTTTCTT
Organism: Columba livia; assembly: GCF_036013475.1. Lineage (NCBI taxonomy): Eukaryota > Metazoa > Chordata > Aves > Columbiformes > Columbidae > Columba > Columba livia. The sequence goes on from NW_027043057.1 coordinate 281,830, forward strand.
CTGTCTTACTTTTTTCTTTCTTACTTCTTTCTTACTTCTGTATTACTTCTTTCTAACCTCTTTCTTACTTCTTTCTTACTTCTTTCTTACTTCTTTCTTCTTTCTTTATTTCTTCTTTCTTTCTTCTTTCTTACTTCTTTCTTACTTCTTTCTTACTTCTTTCTAACTTCTTTTTTCTTCTTTCTTACTTCTTTCTTAATTCTTTCTTACTTCTTTCTAACTTCTTTTTTCTTCTTTCTTACTTCTTTCTTACTTCTTTCTTACTTCTTTCTTACTGCTTTCTTTCTTGCTTCTTTCTTACTTCTTTCTAACTTCTTTCTTAGTTTTTTCTTACTTCTTTCTTACTTCTTTCTTACTTCTTTCTTACTTCTTTCATACTTCTTTCTTTCTTCTTTCTTACTTCTTTCTTCATTCCTTCTTACTTCTTTCTTTCTTCTTTCTTACTTCTTTCTTCTTTCTTCTCTCTTTCTTACTTCTTTCTTACTTCTTTCTTACTTCTTTCTTTCTTCTTACTTCTTTCTTTCTTATTTCTTACGTCTTTCTTACTTCTTTCTTTCTTACTTCTTTCTTACTTCTTTCTTACTTCTTTCTTACATATTTCTTACTTCTTTCTAACTTCTTTCTTACTTCTTTCTTCTTTCTTTCTTGCTTCTTTCTTACTTCTTTCATACTTCTTTCTTTCTTCTTCCTTACTTCTTTCTTCTTTCTTTCTTACATCTTTCTTACTTCTTTCTTACTTCTTTCTTACTTCTTTCTTCATTCCTTCTTACTTCTTTCTTACTTCTTTCTTGCTCCTTTCTTACTTCTTTCTTACTTCTTTCTTACTTCTTTCTTCATTCCTTCTTACTTCTTTCAAACTTCTTTCTTACTTCTTTCTTACTTCTTTCTTTCTTACTTCTTTCTTACTTCTTTATCACTTCTTTCTAACTTCTTTTTTGTTCTTTCTTACTTCTTTCTTACTTCTTTCTTACTTATTTCTAACTTCTTTCTTCTTTCTTTCTTACTTCCTTCTTACTTCTTTCTTTCTTCTTTCTTACTTCTTTATTTCTTCTTTCTTACTTCTTTCTTTCTTCTTTCTTACTTCTTTCTTACTTCTTTCTTTCTTCTTTCTTACTTCTTTCTTTCTTCTTTCTTACTACTTTCTTACTTCTTTCTTCTCTCTTTCTTACTTCTTTCTTACTTCTTTATTACTTCTTACTTACTTCTTTCTTACTTCTTTCTTACTTCTTTCTTACTTCTTTCATACTTGTTTCTTACTTCTTTCTAACCTCTTTTTTCTTCTTTCTTACTTCTTTCTTACTTCTTTCTTACTTCTTTCATCTTTCTTTCTTACTTCTTTCTTACTTCTTTCTTACTTCTTTCTAACTTCTTTTTTCTTCTTTCTTACTTCTTTCTTAATTCTTACCTCTTTCTTTCTTCTTTATTACTTCTTTCTTTCTTCTTTCTTACTTCTTTCTTACTTCTTTCTTACTTCCTTCTTACATCTTTATTTCTTCTTTCTTTCTTCTTTCTTACTTCTTTCTTACTTCTTTCTTAATTCTTTCTAACTTCTTTTTTTCTTTCTTACTTCTTTCTTACTTCTTTCTTACTTATTTCTTACTTCTTTCTAACTTCTTTCTTACTTATTTCTTACTTCTTTCTAACTTCTTTCTTACTTCTTTCTTCTTCCTTTCTTTCTTCTTTCTTACTTCTTTCTTACTTCTTTCTTACTTCTTTCTTACTTTTTTCTTACTTCTTTCTAACTTCTTTCATACTTCTTTCTTACTTCTTTCTTACTTCTTTCTTACTTCTTTCTTACTTCTTTCGTACTTCTTTCTTACTTCTTTCTTACTTCTTTCTTCATTCCTTCTTACTTCTTTCTTACTTCTTTCTTACTTCTTTCTTACTTCTTTCTTCATTCCTTCTTACTTCTCTCTTACTTCTTTATTCTTTCTTTCTTTCTTCTGTCTTACTTTTTTCTTTCATACTTCTTTCTTACTTCTTTCTTTCTTCTTTCTTTCTTCTTTCTTACTTCTTTCTTACTTCTTTCTTTCTTCTTTCTTACTTCTTTCTTTCTTCTTTCTTACTTCTTTCTTACTTCTTTCTTCTCTCTTTCTTACTTATTTCTTACTTCTTTATTACTTCTTACTTACTTCTTTCTTACTTCTTTCTTACTTCTTTCTTACTTCTTTCTTACTTCTTTCTTACTTCTTTCTTACTTCTTTCTTACTTCTTTCTTACTTCTTTCTTACTTCTTTCTTACTTCTTTTTTCTTTCTTTCTTTCTTACTTTCTTCATTCTTACTTCTTTCTTATTTCTTTATTCTTTCTTTCTTTCTTCATTCTTACTTCTTTCTTTCTTACTTCTTTATTACTTCATATTACTTCTTTCTAACCTCTTTATTACTTATTTCTTACTTCTTTCTAACTTCTTTTTTCTTCTTTCTTACTTCTTTCTTACTTCTTTCTTACTTTTTTCTTACTTCTTTCTTTCTTACTTCTTTCTTACTTCTTTCTTCTTTCTTTATTTCTTCTTTCTTTCTTCTTTCTTACTTCTTTCTTACTTCTTTCTTACTTCTTTCTAACTTCTTTTTTCTTCTTTCTTACTTCTTTCTTAATTCTTTCTTACTTCTTTCTAACTTCTTTTTTCTTCTTTCTTACTTCTTTCTTACTTCTTTCTTACTTTTTTCTTACTTCTTTCTTTCTTACTTCTTTCTTACTTCTTTCTTCTTTCTTTATTTCTTCTTTCTTTCTTCTTTCTTACTTCTTTCTTACTTCTTTCTTACTTCTTTCTAACTTCTTTTTTCTTCTTTCTTACTTCTTTCTTAATTCTTTCTTACTTCTTTCTAACTTCTTTTTTCTTCTTTCTTACTTCTTTCTTACTTCTTTCTTACTTCTTTCTTACTGCTTTCTTTCTTGCTTCTTTCTTACTTCTTTCTAACTTCTTTCTTAGTTTTTTCTTACTTCTTTCTTACTTCTTTCTTACTTCTTTCTTACTTCTTTCATACTTCTTTCTTTCTTCTTTCTTACTTCTTTCTTCATTCCTTCTTACTTCTTTCTTTCTTCTTTCTTACTTCTTTCTTCTTTCTTCTCTCTTTCTTACTTCTTTCTTACTTCTTTCTTACTTCTTTCTTTCTTCTTACTTCTTTCTTTCTTATTTCTTACGTCTTTCTTACTTCTTTCTTTCTTACTTCTTTCTTACTTCTTTCTTACTTCTTTCTTACATATTTCTTACTTCTTTCTAACTTCTTTCTTACTTCTTTCTTCTTTCTTTCTTGCTTCTTTCTTACTTCTTTCATACTTCTTTCTTTCTTCTTCCTTACTTCTTTCTTCTTTCTTTCTTACATCTTTCTTACTTCTTTCTTACTTCTTTCTTACTTCTTTCTTCATTCCTTCTTACTTCTTTCTTACTTCTTTCTTGCTCCTTTCTTACTTCTTTCTTACTTCTTTCTTACTTCTTTCTTCATTCCTTCTTACTTCTTTCAAACTTCTTTCTTACTTCTTTCTTACTTCTTTTTTCTTACTTCTTTCTTACTTCTTTATCACTTCTTTCTAACTTCTTTTTTGTTCTTTCTTACTTCTTTCTTACTTCTTTCTTACTTATTTCTAACTTCTTTCTTCTTTCTTTCTTACTTCCTTCTTACTTCTTTCTTTCTTCTTTCTTACTTCTTTATTTCTTCTTTCTTACTTCTTTCTTTCTTCTTTCTTACTTCTTTCTTACTTCTTTCTTTCTTCTTTCTTACTTCTTTCTTTCTTCTTTCTTACTACTTTCTTACTTCTTTCTTCTCTCTTTCTTACTTCTTTCTTACTTCTTTATTACTTCTTACTTACTTCTTTCTTACTTCTTTCTTACTTCTTTCTTACTTCTTTCATACTTGTTTCTTACTTCTTTCTAACCTCTTTTTTCTTCTTTCTTACTTCTTTCTTACTTCTTTCTTACTTCTTTCATCTTTCTTTCTTACTTCTTTCTTACTTCTTTCTTACTTCTTTCTAACTTCTTTTTTCTTCTTTCTTACTTCTTTCTTAATTCTTACCTCTTTCTTTCTTCTTTATTACTTCTTTCTTTCTTCTTTCTTACTTCTTTCTTACTTCTTTCTTACTTCCTTCTTACATCTTTATTTCTTCTTTCTTTCTTCTTTCTTACTTCTTTCTTACTTCTTTCTTAATTCTTTCTAACTTCTTTTTTTTCTTTCTTACTTCTTTCTTACTTCTTTCTTACTTATTTCTTACTTCTTTCTAACTTCTTTCTTACTTATTTCTTACTTCTTTCTAACTTCTTTCTTACTTCTTTCTTCTTCCTTTCTTTCTTCTTTCTTACTTCTTTCTTACTTCTTTCTTACTTCTTTCTTACTTTTTTCTTACTTCTTTCTAACTTCTTTCATACTTCTTTCTTACTTCTTTCTTACTTCTTTCTTACTTCTTTCTTACTTCTTTCGTACTTCTTTCTTACTTCTTTCTTACTTCTTTCTTCATTCCTTCTTACTTCTTTCTTACTTCTTTCTTACTTCTTTCTTACTTCTTTCTTCATTCCTTCTTACTTCTCTCTTACTTCTTTATTCTTTCTTTCTTTCTTCTGTCTTACTTTTTTCTTTCTTACTTCTTTCTTACTTCTGTATTACTTCTTTCTAACCTCTTTCTTACTTCTTTCTTACTTCTTTCTTACTTCTTTCTTACTTCTTTCTTTCTTCTTTCTTACTTCTTTCTTTCTTCTTTCTTACTACTTTCTTACTTCTTTCTTCTCTCTTTCTTACTTCTTTCTTACTTCTTTATTACTTCTTACTTACTTCTTTCTTACTTCTTTCTTACTTCTTTCTTACTTCTTTCATACTTGTTTCTTACTTCTTTCTAACCTCTTTTTTCTTCTTTCTTACTTCTTTCTTACTTCTTTCTTACTTCTTTCATCTTTCTTTCTTACTTCTTTCTTACTTCTTTCTTACTTCTTTCTAACTTCTTTATTACGTCTTTCTTACTTCTTGCTTACCTCTTTCTTTCTTCTTTATTACTTCTTTCTTTCTTCTTTCTTACTTCTTTCTTACTTCTTTCTTACTTCCTTCTTACATCTTTATTTCTTCTTTCTTTCTTCTTTCTTACTTCTTTCTTACTTCTTTCTTAATTCTTTCTAACTTCTTTTTTTTCTTTCTTACTTCTTTCTTACTTCTTTCTTACTTATTTCTTACTTCTTTCTAACTTCTTTCTTACTTATTTCTTACTTCTTTCTAACTTCTTTCTTACTTCTTTCTTCTTCCTTTCTTTCTTCTTTCTTACTTCTTTCTTACTTCTTTCTTACTTCTTTCTTACTTTTTTCTTACTTCTTTCTAACTTTCTTTCATACTTCTTTCTTACTTCTTTCTTACTTCTTTCTTACTTCTTTCTTACTTCTTTCGTACTTCTTTCTTACTTCTTTCTTCATTCCTTCTTACTTCTTTCTTACTTCTTTCTTACTTCTTTCTTACTTCTTTCTTCATTCCTTCTTACCTCTCTCTTACTTCTTTATTCTTTCTTTCTTTCTTCTGTCTTACTTTTTTCTTTCTTACTTCTTTCTTACTGCTGTATTACTTCTTTCTAACCTCTTTCTTACTTCTTTCTTACTTCTTTCTTACTTCTTTCTTCTTTCTTTATTTCTTCTTTCTTTCTTCTTTCTTACTTCTTTCTTACTTCTTTCTTACTTCTTTCTAACTTCTTTTTTCTTCTTTCTTACTTCTTTCTTAATTCTTTCTTACTTCTTTCTAACTTCTTTTTTCTTCTTTCTTACTTCTTTCTTCATTCCTTCTTACTTCTTTCTTTCTTCTTTCTTACTTCTTTCTTCTTTCTTCTCTCTTTCTTACTTCTTTCTTACTTCTTTCTTACTTCTTTCTTACTTCTTTCTTTCTTCTTACTTCTTTCTTTCTTATTTCTTACGTCTTTCTTACTTCTTTCTTTCTTACTTCTTTCTTACTTCTTTCTTACTTCTTTCTTACATATTTCTTACTTCTTTCTAACTTCTTTCTTACTTCTTTCTTCTTTCTTTCTTGCTTCTTTCTTACTTCTTTCATACTTCTTTCTTTCTTCTTCCTTACTGCTTTCTTCTTTCTTTCTTACATCTTTCTTACTTCTTTCTTACTTCTTTCTTACTTCTTTCTTCATTCCTTCTTACTTCTTTCTTACTTCTTTCTTGCTCCTTTCTTACTTCTTTCTTACTTCTTTCTTACTTCTTTCTTCATTCCTTCTTACTTCTTTGAAACTTCTTTCTTACTTCTTTCTTACTTCTTTCTTACTTCTTTCTTTCTTACTTCTTTCTTACTTCTTTATCACTTCTTTCTAACTTCTTTTTTGTTCTTTCTTACTTCTTTCTTACTTCTTTCTTACTTATTTCTTACTTCTTTCTTCTTTCTTTCTTACTTCCTTCTTACTTCTTTCTTTCTTCTTTCTTACTTCTTTATTTCTTCTTTCTTACTTCTTTCTTTCTTCTTTCTTACTTCTTTCTTACTTCTTTCTTTCTTCTTTCTTACTTCTTTCTTTCTTCTTTCTTACTTCTTTCTTACTTCTTTCTTCTCTCTTTCTTACTTCTTTCTTACTTCTTTATTACTTCTTACTTACTTCTTTCTTACTTCTTTCTTACTTCTTTCTTACTTCTTTCATACTTCTTTCTTACTTCTTTCTAACCTCTTTTTTCTTCTTTCTTACTTCTTTCTTACTTCTTTCTTACTTCTTTCATCTTTCTTTCTTACTTCTTTCTTTCTTCTTTCTTACTTCTTTCTAACTTCTTTCCTACGTCTTTCTTACTTCTTGCTTACTTCTTTCTTTCTTCTTTATTACTTCTTTCTTTCTTCTTTATTACTTCTTTCTTACTTCTTTCTTCATTCCTTCTTACTTCTTTATTTCTTCTTTCTTTCTTCTTTCTTACTTCTTTCTTACTTCTTTCTTAATTCTTTCTAACTTCTTTTTTCTTCTTTCTTACTTCTTTCTTACTTCTTTCTTACTTATTTTTTACTTCTTTCTAACTTCTTTCTTACTTATTTCTTACTTCTTTCTAACTTCTTTCTTACTTCTTTCTTCTTCCTTTCTTTCTTCTTTCTTACTTCTTTCTTACTTCTTTCTTACTTCTTTCTTACTTCTTTCTTTCTTACTTCTTTCTTACTTCTTTCTTACTTCTTTCTTACTTCTTTCTTACTTCTTTCTTACTTCTTTCTTACTTCTTTCTTTCTTCTTTCTTACTTCTTTCATACTTCTTTCTTACTTCTTTCTTTCTTCTTTCTTTCTTCTTTCTTACTTCTTTCTTACTTCTTTCTTTCTTCTTTCTTACTTCTTTCTTTCTTCTTTCTTACTTCTTTCTTACTTCTTTCTTCTCTCTTTCTTACTTATTTCTTACTTCTTTATTACTTCTTACTTACTTCTTTCTTACTTCTTTCTTACTTCTTTCTTACTTCTTTCTTACTTCTTTCTTACTTCTTTCTTACTTCTTTCTTACTTCTTTCTTACTTCTTTCTTACTTCTTTTTTCTTTCTTTCTTTCTTACTTTCTTCATTCTTACTTCTTTCTTATTTCTTTATTCTTTCTTTCTTTCTTCATTCTTACTTCTTTCTTTCTTACTTCTTTATTACTTCATATTACTTCTTTCTAACCTCTTTATTACTTATTTCTTACTTCTTTCTAACTTCTTTTTTCTTCTTTCTTACTTCTTTCTTACTTCTTTCTTACTTTTTTCTTACTTCTTTCTTTCTTACTTCTTTCTTAATTCTTTCTTCTTTCTTTATTTCTTCTTTCTTTCTTCTTTCTTACTTCTTTCTTACTTCTTTCTTACTTCTTTCTAACTTCTTTTTTCTTCTTTCTTACTTCTTTCTTAATTCTTTCTTACTTCTTTCTAACTTCTTTTTTCTTCTTTCTTACTTCTTTCTTACTTCTTTCTTACTTCTTTCTTACTGCTTTCTTTCTTGCTTCTTTCTTACTTCTTTCTAACTTCTTTCTTAGTTTTTTCTTACTTCTTTCTTACTTCTTTCTTACTTCTTTCTTACTTCTTTCATACTTCTTTCTTTCTTCTTTCTTACTTCTTTCTTCATTCCTTCTTACTTCTTTCTTTCTTCTTTCTTACTTCTTTCTTCTTTCTTCTCTCTTTCTTACTTCTTTCTTACTTCTTTCTTACTTCTTTCTTACTTCTTTCTTTCTTCTTACTTCTTTCTTTCTTATTTCTTACGTCTTTCTTACTTCTTTCTTTCTTACTTCTTTCTTACTTCTTTCTTACTTCTTTCTTACATATTTCTTACTTCTTTCTAACTTCTTTCTTACTTCTTTCTTCTTTCTTTCTTGCTTCTTTCTTACTTCTTTCATACTTCTTTCTTTCTTCTTCCTTACTTCTTTCTTCTTTCTTTCTTACATCTTTCTTACTTCTTTCTTACTTCTTTCTTACTTCTTTCTTCATTCCTTCTTACTTCTTTCTTACTTCTTTCTTGCTCCTTTCTTACTTCTTTCTTACTTCTTTCTTACTTCTTTCTTCATTCCTTCTTACTTCTTTCAAACTTCTTTCTTACTTCTTTCTTACTTCTTTCTTTCTTACTTCTTTCTTACTTCTTTATCACTTCTTTCTAACTTCTTTTTTGTTCTTTCTTACTTCTTTCTTACTTCTTTCTTACTTATTTCTTACTTCTTTCTTCTTTCTTTCTTACTTCCTTCTTACTTCTTTCTTTCTTCTTTCTTACTTCTTTATTTCTTCTTTCTTACTTCTTTCTTTCTTCTTTCTTACTTCTTTCTTACTTCTTTCTTTCTTCTTTCTTACTTCTTTCTTTCTTCTTTCTTACTACTTTCTTACTTCTTTCTTCTCTCTTTCTTACTTCTTTCTTACTTCCTTATTACTTCTTACTTACTTCTTTCTTACTTCTTTCTTACTTCTTTCTTACTTCTTTCATACTTGTTTCTTACTTCTTTCTAACCTCTTTTTTCTTCTTTCTTACTTCTTTCTTACTTCTTTCTTACTTCTTTCATCTTTCTTTCTTACTTCTTTCTTACTTCTTTCTTACTTCTTTCTAACTTCTTTCTTACGTCTTTCTTACTTCTTGCTTACCTCTTTCTTTCTTCTTTATTACTTCTTTCTTTCTTCTTTCTTACTTCTTTCTTACTTCTTTCTTACTTCCTTCTTACATCTTTATTTCTTCTTTCTTTCTTCTTTCTTACTTCTTTCTTACTTCTTTCTTAATTCTTTCTAACTTCTTTTTTTTCTTTCTTACTTCTTTCTTACTTCTTTCTTACTTATTTCTTACTTCTTTCTAACTTCTTTCTTACTTATTTCTTACTTCATTCTAACTTCTTTCTTACTTCTTTCTTCTTCCTTTCTTTCTTCTTTCTTACTTCTTTCTTACTTCTTTCTTACTTCTTTCTTACTTTTTTCTTACTTCTTTCTAACTTCTTTCATACTTCTTTCTTACTTCTTTCTTACTTCTTTCTTACTTCTTTCTTACTTCTTTCGTACTTCTTTCTTACTTCTTTCTTACTTCTTTCTTCATTCATTCTTACTTCTTTCTTACTTCTTTCTTACTTCTTTCTTACTTCTTTCTTCATTCCTTCTTACTTCTCTCTTACTTCTTTATTCTTTCTTTCTTTCTTCTGTCTTACTTTTTTCTTTCTTACTTCTTTCTTACTTCTGTATTACTTCTTTCTAACCTCTTTCTTACTTATTTCTAACTTCTTTTTTCTTCTTTCTTACTTCTTTCTTACATCTTTCTTACTTTTTTCTTCTTTCTCTCTTACTTCTTTCTTACTTCTTTCTTACTTCTTTCTTTCTTCTTTCTTACTTCTTTCTTTCTTCTTTCTTACTTCTTCCTTACTTCTTTCTTACTACTTTCTTCTTTCTTTCTTACTTCTTAATTACTTCTTTCTTACTTCTTTCTTACTTCTTTCTTACTTCTTTATTCATTCCTTCTTACTTCTTTCTTACTTCTTTCATACTTCTTGCTTACTTCTTTCTTTCTTCTTTCTTCTTTCTTTCTTTCTTCTTTCTTACTTCTTTCTTACTTCTTTCTTACTTCTTTCTTTCTTCTTTCTTACTTCTTTCATACTTCTTTCTTACTCCTTTCATTCTTCTTTCTTACTTCTTTCTTACTTCTTTCTTACTTCTTTCTTACTTCTTTCTTCTTTCTTTCTTACTTCTTTCTTACTTCTTTCTTACTTCTTTCTTACTTCTTTCTTACTTCTTTATTACTTCTTTCTAACTTCTTTTTTCTTCTTTCTTACTTCTTTCTTACTTCTTTCTTACTTCTTCCTTAATTCTTTCTTCTTCCTTTCTTACTTCCTTCTTCTTTCTTTCTTCTTTCTTACTTCTTTCTTTCTTCTTTCTTACTTCTTTCTTTCTTCTTTCTTACTTCTTTCTTACTTCTTTCTTTCTTCTTTCTTACTTCTTTCTTTCTTCTTTCTTACTTCTTTCTTACTTCTTTCTTCTCTCTTTCTTCTTTCTTACTTCTTTTTTACTTCTTTCTTACTTCTTTCTTACTTCTTTCTTTCTTCTTTCTTACTTCTTTCGTACTTCTTTCTTACTTCTTTCTAACCTCTTTTTTCTTCTTTCTTACTTCTTTCTTACTTCTTTCTTACTTCTTTCTTACGTCTTTCTTACTTCTTGCTTACTTCTTTCTTTCTTCTTTCTTACTTCTTTCTTTCTTCTTTCTTACTTCTTTCTTACTTCTTTCTTCATTCCTTCTTACTTCTTTCTTACTTCTTTCTTACTTCTTTCTTTCTTACTTCTTTCTTACTTCTTTCTTACTTCTTTCTTACTTATTTCTTACTTCTTTCTTCTTTCTTACTTCTTTCTTACTTCTTTCTAACTTCTTTCTTACTTTTTTCTTACTTCTTTCTTACTTCTTTCTTACTTCTTTCTTTCTTACTTCTTTCTTACTTCTTTCTTACTTCTTTCTTCTTTCTTTCTTTCTTCTTTCTTACTTCTTTCTTACTTCTTTCTTACTTCTTTCTAACTTCTTTTTTCTTCTTTCTTACTTCTTTCTTAATTCTCTCTTACTTCTTTCTAACTTCTTTTTTCTTCTTTCTTACTTCTTTCTTACTTCTTTCTTACTTCTTTCTTTCTTACTTCTTTCTTACTTCTTTCTTACTTCTTTCTTACTTCTTTCTTACTTCTTTCTTACTTCTTTCTTACTTCTTTCTAACTTCTTTCTTACTTTTTCCTTACTTCTTTCTTACTTCTTTCTTACTTCTTTCTTTCTTACTTCTTTCATACTTCTTTCTTTCTTCTTTCTTACATCTTTCTTCATTCCTTCTTACTTCTTTCTTTCTTCTTTCTTACTTCTTTCTTCTTTCTTCTTTCTTTCTTACTTCTTTCTTACTTCTTTCTTACTTCTTTCTTACTTCTTTCTTTCTTCTTACTTCTTTCTTTCTTATTTCTTACGTCTTTCTTACTTCTTTCTTTCTTACTTCTTTCTTACTTCTTTCTTACTTCTTTCTCATATTTCTTACTTCTTTCTAAATTCTTTCTTACTTCTTTCTTCTTTCTTTCTTGCTTCTTTCTTACTTCTTTCATACTTCTTTCTTTCTTCTTCCTTACTTCTTTCTTCTTTCTTTCTTACATCTTTCTTACTTCTTTCTTACTTCTTTCTTACTTCTTTCTTCATTCCTTCTTACTTCTTTCTTACTTCTTTCTTGCTCCTTTCTTACTTCTTTCTTACTTCTTTCTTACTTCTTTCTTCTTTCTTTCTTACTTCCTTCTTACTTCTTTCTTTCTTCTTTCTTACTTCTTTATTTCTTCTTTCTTACTTCTTTCTTTCTTCTTTCTTACTTCTTCCTTACTTCTTTCTTACTACTTTCTTCTTTCTTTCTTACTTCTTAATTACTTCTTTCTTACTTCTTTCTTACTTCTTTCTTACTTCTTTATTCATTCCTTCTTACTTCTTTCTTACTTCTTTCTTACTTTTTTCTTACTTCTTTCTAACTTCTTTCATACTTCTTTCTTACTTCTTTCTTACTTCTTTCTTACTTCTTTCTTACTTCTTTCGTACTTCTTTCTTACTTATTTCTTACTTCTTTCTTCATTCCTTCTTACTTCTTTCTTACTTCTTTCTTACTTCTTTCTTACTTCTTTCTTCATTCCTTCTTACTTCTCTCTTACTTCTTTATTCTTTCTTTCTTTCTTCTGTCTTACTTTTTTCTTTCTTACTTCTTTCTTACTTCTGTATTACTTCTTTCTAACCTCTTTCTTACTTCTTTCTTACTTCTTTCTAACTTCTTTTTTCTTCTTTCTTACTTCTTTCTTTCTTCTTTCTTACTTCTTTCTTCTTTCTTTCTTACTACTTTCTTACTTCTTTCTTACTTCTTTCTTACTTCTTTCTTACTTCTTTCTTCTTTCTTACTTATTTATTCATTCCTTCTTACTTCTTCCTTACTTCCTTCTTACTTCTTTCTTTCTTCTTTCTTACTTCTTTCATAATTCTTTCTTACTTCTTTCATTCTTCTTTCTTACTTCTTTCTTACTTCTTTCTTACTTCTTTCTTCTTTCTTTCTTACTTCTTTCTTACTTCTTTCTTACTTCTTTCTTACTTCTTTCTTACTTCTTTCTTTCTTCTTTCCTACTTCTTTCTTACTTCTTTCTTACTTCTTTCTAACTTCTTTTTTCTTCTTTCTTACTTCTTTCTTACTTCTTTCTTACTTCTTTCTTACTTCTTTCTTTCTTACTTCTTTCTTACTTCTTTCTTACTTCTTTCTTACTTCTTTCTTACTTCTTTCTTACTTCTTTCTTACTTCTTTCTTTCTTCTTTCTTACTTCTTTCATACTTCTTTCTTACTTCTTTCTTTCTTCTTTCTTTCTTCTTTCTTACTTCTTTCTTTCTTCTTTCTTACTTCTTTCTTACTTCTTTCTTTCTTCTTTCTTACTTCTTTCTTTCTTCTTTCTTACTTCTTTCTTACTTCTTACTTCTCTCTTTCTTACTTCTTTCTTACTTCTTTATTACTTCTTACTTACTTCTTTCTTACTTCTTTCTTACTTCTTTCTTACTTCTTTCTTACTTCTTTCTTACTTCTTTCTTACTTCTTTTTTCTTTCTTTCTTTCTTACTTTCTTCATTCTTACTTCTTTCTTATTTCTTTATTCTTTCTTTCTTTCTTCATTCTTACTTCTTTCTTTCTTACTTCTTTATTACTTCATATTACTTCTTTCTAACCTCTTTATTACTTATTTCTTACTTCTTTCTAACTTCTTTTTTCTTCTTTCTTACTTCTTTCTTTCTTCTTTCTTACTTTTTTCTTACTTCTTTCTTTCTTACTTCTTTCTTACTTCTTTCTTCTTTCTTTATTTCTTCTTTCTTTCTTCTTTCTTACTTCTTTCTTACTTCTTTCTTACTTCTTTCTAACTTCTTTTTTCTTCTTTCTTACTCCTTTCTTAATTCTTTCTTGCTTCTTTCTAACTTCTTTTTTCTTCTTTCTTACTTCTTTCTTACTTCTTTCTTACTTCTTTCTTACTTCTTTCTAACTTCTTTCTTACTTTTTTCTTACTTCTTTCTTACTTCTTTCTTACTTCTTTCTTTCTTGCTTCTTTCTTACTTCTTTCATACTTCTTTCTTTCTTCTTTCTTACTTCTTTCTTTCTTCTTTCTTACTTCTTTCTTACTTCTTTCTTCTTTCTTTCTTACTACTTTCTTACTTCTTTCTTACTTCTTTCTTACTTCTTTCTTCTTTCTTACTTATTTATTCATTCCTTCTTACTTCTTTCTTACTTCTTTCTTACTTCTTTCTTCATTAATTCTTACTTCTTTCAAACTTCTTTCTTACTTCTTTCTTACTTCTTTCTTTCTTACTTCTTTCTTACTTCTTTATCACTTCTTTCTAACTTCTTTTTTGTTCTTTCTTACTTCTTTCTTACTTCTTTCTTACTTATTTCTTACTTCTTTCTTCTTTCTTTCTTACTTCCTTCTTACTTCTTTCTTTCTTCTTTCTTACTTCTTTATTTCTTCTTTCTTACTTCTTTCTTTCTTCTTTCTTACTTCTTTCTTACTTCTTTCTTTCTTCTTTCTTACTTCTTTCTTTCTTCTTTCTTACTTCTTTCTTACTTCTTTCTTACTTCTTTCTTACTTCTTTCTTACTTCTTTCTAACTTCTTTTTTCTTCTTTCTTACTTCTTTCTTACTTCTTTCTTACTTCTTTCTTACTTCTTTCTTTCTTACTTCTTTCTTACTTCTTTCTTACTTCTTTCTTACTTCTTTCTTACTTCTTTCTTACTTCTTTCTTACTTCTTTCTTTCTTCTTTCTTACTTCTTTCATACTTCTTTCTTACTTCTTTCTTTCTTCTTTCTTTCTTCTTTCTTACTTCTTTCTTTCTTCTTTCTTACTTCTTTCTTACTTCTTTCTTTCTTCTTTCTTACTTCTTTCTTTCTTCTTTCTTACTTCTTTCTTACTTCTTTCTTCGCTCTTTCTTACTTCTTTCTTACTTCTTTATTACTTCTTTCTTTCTTGCTTCTTTCTTACTTCTTTCATACTTCTTTCTTTCTTCTTCCTTACTTCTTTCTTCTTTCTTTCTTACATCTTTCTTACTTCTTTCTTACTTCTTTCTTACTTCTTTCTTACTTCTTTCTTCATTCCTTCTTACTTCTTTCTTACTTCTTTCTTTCTTGCTTCTTTCTTACTTCTTTCATACTTCTTTCTTTCTTCTTCCTTACTTCTTTCTTCTTTCTTTCTTACATCTTTCTTACTTCTTTCTTACTTCTTTCTTACTTCTTTCTTACTTCTTTCTTCATTCCTTCTTACTTCTTTCTTACTTCTTTCTTTCTTCTTTCTTACTTCTTTCTTTCTTCTTTCTTACTTCTTTCTTACTTATTTCTTCTTTCTTTCTTACTACTTTCTTACTTCTTTCTTACTTCTTTCTTACTTCTTTCTTCTTTCTTACTTATTTATTCATTCCTTCTTACTTCTTTCTTACTTCTTTCTTACTTCTTGCTTACTTCTTTCTTTCTTCTTCTTTCTTTCTTACTTCTTTCTTACTTCTTCCTTACTTCCTTCTTACTTCTTTCTTTCTTCTTTCTTACTTCTTTCATACTTCTTTCTTACTTCTTTCATTCTTCTTTCTTACTTCTTTCTTACTTCTTTCTTACTTCTTTCTTACTTCTTTCTTACTTATTTCTTCTTTCTTTCTTACTTCTTTCTTACTTCTTTCTTACTTCTTTCTTACTTCTTTCTTACTTCTTTCTTTCTTCTTTGTTACTTCTTTCTTACTTCTTTCTTACTTCTTTCTAACTTCTTTTTTCTTCTTTCTTACTTCTTTCTTACTTCTTTCTTACTTCTTTCTTACTTCTTTCTTTCTTACTTCTTTCTTACTTCTTTCTTACTTCTTTCTTACTTCTTTCTTACTTCTTTCTTACTTCTTTCTTACTTCTTTCTTACTTCTTTCTTTCTTCTTTCTTACTTCTTTCATACTTCTTTCTTACTTTGTTCTTTCTTCTTTCTTACTTCTTTCTTACTTCTTTCTTACTTCTTTCTTACTTCTTTGTTCTTTCTTTCTTTCTTACTTTCTTCATTCTTACTTCTTTCTTATTTCTTTATTCTTTCTTTCTTTCTTCATTCTTACTTCTTTCTTTCTTACTTCTTTATTACTTCATATTACTTCTTTCTAACCTCTTTCTTACTTATTTCTTACTTCTTTCTAACTTCTTTTTTCTTCTTTCTTACTTCTTTGTTACTTCTTTCTTACTTTTTTCTTACTTCTTTCTTTCTTACTTCTTTCTTACTTCTTTCTTCTTTCTTTCTTTCTTCTTTCTTTCTTCTTTCTTACTTCTTTCTTACTTCTTTCTTACTTCTTTCTAACTTCTTTTTTCTTCTTTCTTACTTCTTTCTTAATTCTTTCTTACTTCTTTCTAACTTCTTTTTTCTTCTTTCTTACTTCTTTCTTACTTCTTTCTTACTTCTTTCTTACTTCTTTCTTACTTCTTTCTTTCTTACTTCTTTCTTACTTCTTTCTAACTTCTTTCTTACTTTTTTCTTATTTCTTTCTTACTTCTTTCTTACTTCTTTCTTTCTTACTTCTTTCTTACTTCTTTCATACTTCTTTCTTTCTTCTTTCTTACTTCTTTCTTCATTCCTTCTTACTTCTTTCTTTCTTCTTTCTTACTTCTTTCTTCTTTCTTCTTTCTTTCTTACTTCTCTCTTACTTCTTTCTTACTTCTTTCTTACTTCTTTCTTTCTTCTTACTTCTTTCTTTCTTATTTCTTACGTCTTTCTTACTTCTTTCTTACTTCTTTCTTACTTCTTTCTTACATATTTCTTACTTCTTTCTAACTTCTTTCTTACTTCTTTCTTCTTTCTTTCTTGCTTCTTTCTTACTTCTTTCATACTTCTTTCTTTCTTCTTTCTTACTTCTTTCTTCATTCCTTCTTACTTCTTTCTTACTTCTTTCTTGCTCCTTTCTTACTTCTTTCTTACTTCTTTCTTACTTCTTTCTTCATTCCTTCTTACTTCTTTCAAACTTCTTTCTTACTTCTTTCTTACTTCTTTCTTACTTCTTTCTTTCTTACTTCTTTATTACTTCTTTCTAACTTCTTTTTTGTTCTTTCTTACTTCTTTCTTACTTCTTTCTTACTTCTTTCTTACTTCTTTCTTCTTTCTTTCTTACTTCCTTCTTACTTCTTTCTTTCTTCTTTCTTACTTCTTTATTTCTTCTTTCTTACTTCTTTCTTTCTTCTTTCTTACTTCTTTCTTACTTCTTTCTTTCTTCTTTCTTACTTCTTTCTTTCTTCTTTCTTACATCTTTCTTACTTCTTTCTTCTCTCTTTCTTACTTCTTTATTACTTCTTTCTAACTTCTTTCTTACGTCTTTCTTACTTCTTGCTTACTTCTTTCTTTCTTCTTTATTACTTCTTTCTTTCTTCTTTCTTACTTCTTTCTTACTTCTTTCTTCATTCCTTCTTACTTCTTTCAAACTTCTTTCTTACTTCTTTCTTACTTCTTTCTTCTTTCTTTCTTACTACTTTCTTACTTCTTTCTTACTTCTTTCTTACTTCTTTCTTCTTTCTTACTTATTTATTCATTCCTTCTTACTTCTTTCTTACTTCTTTCTTACTTCTTGCTTACTTCTTACTTTCTTCTTCTTTCTTTCTTACTTCTTTCTTACTTCTTCCTTACTTCCTTCTTACTTCTTTCTTTCTTCTTTCTTACTTCTTTCATACTTCTTTCTTACTTCTTTCATTCTTCTTTCTTACTTCTTTCTTACTTCTTTCTTACTTCTTTCTTCTTTCTTTCTTACTTCTTTCTTACTTCTTTCTTACTTCTTTCTTACTTCTTTCTTACTTCTTTCTTTCTTCTTTCTTACTTCTTTCTTACTTCTTTCTTACTTCTTTCTAACTTCTTTTTTCTTCTTTCTTACTTCTTTCTTACTTCTTTCTTACTTCTTTCTTACTTCTTTCTTTCTTACTTCTTTCTTACTTCTTTCTTACTTCTTTCTTACTTCTTTCTTACTTCTTTCTTCATTCCTTCTTACTTCTTTCTTACTTCTTTCTTACTTCTTTCTTACTTCTTTCTTACTTCTTTCTTACTTCTTTCTTCTTTCTTTCTTACTTCTTTCTTACTTCTTTCTTACTTCTTTACTACTTCTTTCTGATTCTTTCTTACTTCTTTCTTACTTCTTTCTTACTTCTTTCTTCATTCCTTCTTACTTCTTTCTTACTTCTTTCTTACTTCTTTCTTACTTCTTTCTTTCTTCTTTCTTACTTCTTTCATACTTCTTTCTTACTTCTTTCTTACTTCTTTCTTCCTTACTTCTTTCTTACTTCTTTCTTACTTCTTTCTTACTTCTTTCTTACTTCTTTCTTTCTTCTTTCTTACTTCTTTTTTCTTTCTTTCTTTCTTACTTTCTTCATTCTTACTTTTTCTTATTTCTTTATTCTTTCTTTCTTTCTTCATTCTTACTTCTTTCTTTCTTACTTCTTTATTACTTCATATTACTTCTTTCTAACCTCTTTCTTACTTATTTCTTACTTCTTTCTAACTTCTTTTTTCATCTTTCTTACTTCTTTCTTACTTCTTTCTTACTTTTTTCTTACTTCTTTCTTTCTTACTTCTTTCTTCTTTCTTTCTTTCTTCTTTCTTACTTCTTTCTTCTTTCTTTCTTTCTTCTTTCTTTCTTCTTTCTTACTTCTTTCTTACTTCTTTCTTACTTCTTTCTTTCTTCTTACATCTTTCTTTCTTATTTCTTACGTCTTTCTTACTTCTTTCTTTCTTACTTCTTTCTTACTTCTTTCTTACTTCTTTC